>NW_024424786.1:7171854-7289675 GCF_017311325.1 Ursus maritimus
ATGCCACTCCCCAGGTGATTCTTATGCACAACTAGGTTTGGTAAATACTGTCTCAAGGCAACTAAATTCTTTGCACCAGGTAGGCACTCAGAATATTTTTCTTGGACTCTTCCTTCTCAGGTCTTCTCTTAGAAGTTGATGATTTTACAGAAGACCCCAAACAGTCAAAGCAATCTTGAAAAAGAACAAAGCGGGGAGGTATTACAATCCCAGATTTCAAGATATACTACAAAGCTGTAGTAATCAAAAAGCAGAGTATGGCACGTATACAAAAGTAGACACATAGATCAATGGAATAGAAGAGAGTCTAGAAATAAACCCGTGTTTTTATGGCCAATTAATCTATGACAAAGGGGCAAGAAAATATGATGGGAAAAAGATAGTCTCTTCAACAACGGTGTTGGGAGAACTGGACCTTTTTCTTATGCCATACACAAAAATAAACTCGAAATGGATTAAGGACCTAAATGTGAAGATATTAAACCATAAAATTCCTAGAAGAAAACATAAACAGTAATTTCTTTGACATCAGCCATGGAAACATTTTTCTAGATATGTTATCTCTGGCAAGGGAAACAAAAGCAAAATTAAATAGTTTCTGCACAGCTAAGAAAACCATCAACAAAGCAAAAAGGCAGCCTATTGAATGGGAGAATATATTTGTAAATGATATATCTGATAAAGGGTTAATATCCAAAATATATAAAGAACTTGTGCAACTCAACATCAAAAAACCAAACAATCCAATTAAAAATGGGCAGAGGATGAGAACAGACATTTTTCCAAAGAAGACATACAGATGGCCAACAGACACATGAACAGATGCTCAACATCATTAATCATCAGGGAAATGCAAATTAAAACCACAATGAGATATTGCTTTACACCTGTCAGAATGGCTAAAATTAAAAAGACGAGAAATAACAAGTGCTGGCAAGGATGTGGGGAAAAAGGAACCCTTGTGCACTGCTGGTGGGAATGCAAGGTGCAGCCACTGTGGAAAACAGTATGGAGTTTCCTCCAAAGAATTAACAATAAACTTACCATATGATCTAGTAATTCCACTACTAGATATTTACCCAAAGAAAAAGAACACACTAATTAAAAGATCTATTCACCCCATATTTATTGCAGCATCATTTACAAAAGTCAAGATACGGAAGCAACTCAAGTGTCCATCAATAAATAAATGGATAAGGAAGATGTGGTATCTATCTATCTATCTATCTATCTATCTATCTACCTACCTACCTACAGTGGAATATTACTCAGCCATAAAAAAGAATGAAATCTTGCCATGTGGAACAACATGGATGGACCTAGAGGGTATAATGCAAATTGAAGTAAGTCAGAGAAAGACAAACACATGATTTCACTCATGTGGAATTTTTTTTTTTAAAGATTTTATTTATTTATTTGACAGAGATAGAGACAGCCAGTGAGAGAGGGAACACAAGCAGGGGGAGTGGGAGAGGAAGAAGCAGGCTCATAGCGGAGGAGCCTGATGTGGGGCTCGATCCCACAATGCCAGGATAACGCCCTGAGCCGAAGACAGACGCTTAACCACTGTACCACCCAGGCGCCCCCACTCACGTGGAATTTAAGAAACAGAACAAATGAAAAGAAAAAAAAAAAAAGAAGAGAGACAAACAAAAAACCAGACTCTTAACTATAGAGAATAGACAGTTGCCAGAGGAGAGGTGGGTGGGCGCACAGGTGAAACAGGCAAAGGGGGCTAACAGGCTTATCCTGATGAGCACGGAGAAATGTACAGAACTGTTGAACCATTATATTGTACATCTGAAGCTAATATGACACTGTATGTTAATTATACGTGAATAAAAAATAAAATTAAGTTAAAAAAAGAAGTTGGTGATTTAACGGGGGGAAAGATTTTACAGTTATAAAGAGAATTAGGAAGAACTTTAAGCATGATTATGTAAAGATATGACACAAATTACAAGGTTAAGGATCATAATAAAAGTTCATTCAATAATAATTAATTCAATAAGCCTACACTAAGGTTCCCTTTATGTTACAGGTAATTATACCAGGCCCTAAGAACACAAAGCGAATGACGTACTGTCCTTGCCTCAGATATAATACAGTAGGGCTCAAGGGTTAGAATGGAGGGCTTCAGAATGAGATTGCCTGATCCAAATCCTAACTTCACCACTTACTTATTAGCATAGTGATAAGTTTCCTCCTGGGTCAGGGGCCAATCACCATGTGGACTCCCAGGATACAAACCCCTTACCTCTATCCCATATGCACAGGTAGCCCAGAAAAACTACATTCTTTCTGCCAAGCCACTGGTTCCCAAACCATTGGCCTTAGACCAGTGGCTGCTTATAGTTATACTAGTGGTCATCAATCCAGTATCAAGCATGTCAAAAGACCCAGCAAATAATAATTCATGCTCTGATATACTATTGTTCTCGGATTATGAGGATGATGTTGTGATAAAGGAAATACACATTCATTTTGAATCATTGCTGAATTATTTTATTCAAAACGATTGGAAAATTAGGCAATCAAATAATAATGTCCAAATGCTGGGGAGACCTCACTGAATTATTCTAGCTAGTTTATCAGTGTGAATATACTGGAGGCAGTACAAGTATTTTCATTTCTCTGGCACAGTGCTAAAGCATTCTAACTATAATAAAAATTACATAAAAATATTTAGTTCTTTTCAAATTATTCTTCACTGTGATGCAAAATTCTAGAAATGACGATGACCCTTGATTTAGAAACTGAGTTAAGATGATAGCTATTAAAAATCTTCCTATGTTGTGGGGGGAGGGAGGGCACCACCAAAGAATGACATCCCAGTAGCTTTAGGCATTATTTCAGTCAATGACAAAAGGGATATTTTTGTCTGATGAATAGAGGTGGACTTTTTTTTTTTTAATGTTTAACAAGAATACCCATATTAAAAGATAAGGTAGGGAATCACTGCTTAGTTCAAGTGAGTGCCTTTAACGATTAGTGCCACAGTGATCTGGGTTTTGGAGCTGTATAAACAACACTGAGGCTTTCTAAAATTTACCGTAGGTAGCAAACTAAGGCCATGAGCTGAGTATGTTATGCCATATCTCTATCTTTAGAGAGGATTGTCTTTTTAATTTATAAATTTTTATTTTTTAAAGATTTTCTTTATTTATTTGAGAGAGTGACAGAGAGAGAGCACGAGCAGGGGGAGCGGCAGGCAGAGGGAGAGGGAGAAGCAGGCTCCCCACTGAGCAGGGAGCCCGATGTGGGGCTCGATCCCAGGACCCTGAGATCATGACCTGAGCTGAAGGCAGATGCTTAACCGACTAAGCCACCCAGGTGCCCCTGAAGCAACTACTCTTGATAATTCCTTTGTATTTCTCCAGATTTAGTCTATGCATACACAAGCGTAACTGTGGCCGTATGTGTTTGTATATTTGCACGCTCATCTGTATATATGGATATCCCTCCCCAAAATGATTTCTTTTAAAGATTTTATTTATTTTTTTGAGAGAGAGCCAGAGAGCACAAGCATGTGAGCCGCAGGCAGAGGGAGAAGCAGACTCCCCGCTGAGCAGGGAGCCCAATGTAGGGCTCCATCACAGGACCCCACGATCATGACCTGAGCTGAAGGCAGACGCTTAACCCACTAAGCCACCCAGGTGCCCCCCCCCCCAAATGTTTTAATAGCTACTTTGAAAAAGTCCAAGCGGAGCCAAAGCATAACTCTAGGATGGTCAGTTGTAGTCATCAATGCCTGTCATGATGGAGTATTACTCAAATTTCCGAAACTATTGACCTTAATTTCCCCAAATTACTAATGCACTTCTCCGTATTATGGAATATATTCATGAGATGTTCGTTAACATTATATTTAATATTCTTCATGCAATGGTAATTAAATTCAGTCTTATCAGGAACATATAACCAAATTAACAAGGGGAACATGAAAGCTGCCCCAAGGTGGTGTGGACTCATTCAATATTCTCCACTTGGTGGCAAGCACCACACACTACATCTACTCCAAGGATTCTATTCTTTTAATTATATGAAACAATAGTTATTGATGGTTAATGAGTTACATAGGAAGAAACAATTTCTTCAGGTCCTAAAAGGCCTCACAACCTCTAGGGTCCATGTAGTAAAGTCTCCTAAAGTGATTTGGAAGAGCTAAAGGGTCCCTAAAGAACTTCAGTACTTGGAAATGACAGGCACAAGAGAATATCCAGCTCCCCCAAGGATCCTCTACATGAGGCCTACTAAAGGATCATTAAAGCAAATACTGTACTCTTTCCAGACAAGGAAAATGAACTCATTGAATCCTACAGGGATCCAGAGGCTTACTTTAACTATTACACCCAATTTTTACAACCTGCAGGTATAATTTCAATTTTTCTGACCCACTGTTGTTCTTAGTAAATTTAGGCTTGTGACACCACTTTGATTTGGGGGGGGGGGGATATGGTCAAGGAATATAGAGGACCTAAGTAAGGAAAGCCAAACAACTATAACATATTACAACCTGACTTTAGCTATAACCTGGCCTTCCAATTCTTTTGATCATGCATCTCTAGTAATAAAATATTTTTAAGCCCTCATCCCCAAATATGGTATTTACCTACGAATATGTCTGTACTAATACATTATGTACATTATAAAATATATGCAAAATTTTAAATTAAAAAGATGAGATTAAAAACTACTTTCCTAACATTTAAACTTTTATTTACTAATGATAAGAAATCCTTCTGTTCTTATCAAAACTTATTTAACAATATATTTTTAATGAAAGCGATATACATTTTTTGTAAAAATCTTAACATTCTGCCATATACCAAGAGGTAGGTATTATTCCCACTTTATAGATGATAAAACTAAGCTTTGAGAGGTTTTATAACCTCACAAATGCCAGAGCTATAATGTGGCAGAACTGGGATTCAACCCCCTATCTGACTCTAAAACCAGTGCTCTTAACCAATGTATTATGAGAATGGAAGCAATCAAAGAAAACACATTTATACTACAGTGTAAGTCAAAGAGAGAATAAATCCTTCTGACCAATCAGAATATTCTCTGCTCATTTGACCTTTGTTAATGGAATCAATTACAATCTCTGTATGACTTTGGGGAAGTCACTTTATTTATTTGAATCTTAGTTTCCCAACTTGGACTAGATGATCTTTAATGTGCTTTTTAGCATTAAAATTCCATGACTCAAGGCAGAGCACAGAGGATTTTGGGGGTAGTGAAAGATACTGTCATGGTATGTATGTCATAAGGACATGGTATGTATGTCATAAGGACATAATACACGTCCTTATGGCTTTGTCCACACCCACAGAATGTACAACACCAAGAGTGAACCATAATATAAACTATGGATTTTGGATGATAGTGATGTGTCAGGGTAGGTTCATCAACTGTGACACTCTGGTGGGGAATGTTGATAGTGGGAGAGGCTGTCCACATGCAGGGAACCTTCTGCTCAAAGTTGTTGTGAACTTAAAACTGTTCTAAAAAAAAGTGCATTAAAAAAACTCTAGGACTCAAATACAAGAACAAATGAGGCAAACGTCTTTTAAGCAGAATGGCCAGACCTTTGCTGATCTCCACATTAGGCAGGCTAAAGATGTCAAGGTCCATCACCCCTCCTTTCGTCTCTTCTGAGAGATCCAAGAGGACCAGTCTGTCTGCAATGCCCTGTACAGTACAATAAGAAAAAGAACATAGAGCGTTACGCAAACACAGCCAGTTACTCAATTTAATTTCATTTAGAAATTTAGAAGTGAAGTTAAAGGGGAATGCACAAGCCTCACGTGTTTTCTTTCTTTTTTTTTTTTTTTAAAGATTTTATTTATTTATTTGATAGAGAGAGAGGCAGCGAGAGAGGCAACACAAGCAGGGGGAGTGGGAGAGGGAGAAGCAGGCTTCCCGCTGAGCAGGGAGCCCAATGCGGGGCTCGATCCCAGATCACTGGGATCATGACTTGAGCCGAAGGCAGACTCTTAATGACTGAGCCACCCAGGCGCCCCCTCCCCCCATGTGCTGTCTTATGAAGGAAAAGTAACACCGTAGCAATAAAAGGACATGCAAGCAAGAAATTACTGTGAACCTGAGTAATGTGATCCTTTAGGCTTGACTGAAAATTGGGGTCTAGCAGGACTTAACTCAGAAGTCACAGACTGCAGATTTCCTTTGATGGGACAATCAGTAATAAGGATGAGTTGGGGTACTCAATACATTTGCTGTTGTTCTTGAGTTTACGTTTTCATTTTGATGTCATAATTTCCATTCTAAAAGTACTTAGAGTGATTTTGCTCTATTTTAGTGACTCATTTCTAGCATGGAAGTCAATACCAACGTCAAGTTTCTCTTTTAAAAAAAGGATAATAGGGGCACCTGGGTGGCTCAGTGGGTTAAGCGTCTGCCTTTGGCCCAGGTCATGCTCTCAGAGTCCTGGGAAGGAGCCTGCTTCTCCCTCTCCCTCTGCCCCTCTGCCTCCCCCTGCTTGTGCTCTCTCTCTCTCACTCCTGCTCTCTCTCTTGCTCCTGCTCTCTCTCGCTTGTGCTCTCCCTCTAATAAAATCTTTTTTATTTAAAGATTTTATTTATTAATTTGACAGAGAGAGATAGACAGCGAGAGAGGGAACACAAGCAGGGGGAGTGGGAGAGGAAGAAGCAGGCTCCTAGCGGAGGAGCCTGATGTGGGGCTCGATCCCACAACGCTGGGATCATGCCCTGAGCTGAAGGCAGACGCTTGACGACTGTGCCACCCAGGCACCCCTCAAATAAAATCTTTAAAAGAAAAAAATCAAAAAGGACAACAGCCATAAATCTAAAATAAAATCCTATTATCATGTAGAACCCTCCCCAGAGATCTCATGGAAAACACTCCGCATGCCTATAGGTGGCTGCTGGGGTGCCGTGGTCGGCTAACTGTAAACGACAGCATAGAAACTCCTCGAAGTCCGGTTACCTTTGTGGAAGGTCTTTTTCTAAAGTGGTAAGCAGTGTGAGGATCTTTCCTATATTAGAGTGCAGAGGCAAGAGTACCCAGGGATCTGCCAGATCATCAGCAGAAAGTACAAAAGAAAACAACCCAGCTACACTACTTATTAGCCCTGTGACGCTGGGCAAGTCACTGAACTTGGCCTTACTTCATGGGGTTATGAGGATTAATATGTGACCCAGAGCTGGCAGAGGGAAGTCCTCTCTACATTGTACCTATTAATTTTATTATTGTCAACTACACTCAAAAGAGAAATGCAAAGAAAACTATGAGTTACCGTTTTTATTTATGAGACACACAAAGATCCAAAGGTTAAACAACAGTAGTGTGGGAAAACAGGCATTCTTACACACTGTGGGTATGAGAATAAACTGGTACAACTGATATGGGGGACAATTTGACAAGTTCTATCAAAATTTAAAAACACAGTAATTTCTTTAATCCACTTACTTCATTTATAGAAATTATCCTACAAGTTCATTAGTACATGTGTAACATGATACAATGTGTATACAGAGATTCAAAAGACTCAAAATGACCTACATGTCCATCCGTAAGGACAGCAGCAATAATCAGGCTGTGTAACACAGTGGTTTAAGGCGGAACTTCCCAAGCTTTAAGGGATCACCATTTAATAGATCAGTACAGCACACGGAACACCGGGGGTTGTGTTAAAATGCATATTTGCTTCCATAGGTCTGGGGTGGGGCCTTAGACAATGCAATTTTAGTAAGATCTCAGATATTGCTGAGCAGTAGCTCGGCCACACGCTGAGCAGTAAAGATTTAGAAGACGGGCTCTGTAAACAGACTGCCTCACTTCAAATCCTGCCTCCATTTATTAACAGTGTGACTTGGGGCAAGTTGCATAACCTCCCTCTGCCTTGATTTCTTCACCTGTAAAATGGCAGTAATGACAGTACCTAATATATAGGGTTAGGTAAAATTTAGTAAAACTTAGTCAAGTCGTTTAGCTGAGTTCCTGGCACCCAGTACGCATTCAGCAAAGGTTAGTTACTGCTGCTACCACCACCATTACTACTGACATCATATTTGATATTTTGTATCTTGTATCAACATATTAATGTTTACAAAGAAAAATGGAAAAAAATTTCCATTTAGACAGTTTACAGACAAAAGAATAGTCATAGTGAGGCTCTTGGGACTTCTTGTACTTAACCAAAACTAAACAAAATTGATAAAACTCAGTACTGGTAGGGATATCAAAAATCAGATTGATGTGCGATTAGCAGCATAAATTAATGCTGCCTTTCTGAAGCACAATCTAGCAATATGTAATACGTACCATAAAGACCATTCATGCCCTCTGATTCACCAGTACTGGTTTTTTTTAAGATTTTATTAGAGAGAGAGAGCGAGAGCGCACAAGCAGAGGGAGTGGCAGAGGGATAGGGAGAAGCAGGCTCCACCCTGAGCAGGGAGCCCAATGCAGGGCTTGATCCCAGGACCCTGAGATCATGGCCTGAGCCGAAGGCAGACGCTTCACTGACTGAGCCACCCAGGTGCCCCACACGAGTACTCTTTTTGAGATTATGTACACCTAAAAGAAAATTCAGAGGAGAAAATAAGCAACTTGTAAAGCAGTGTTTATGGAAGCATTCTGTTTAGTAACAAAGGAACTGAAAACAATTCAAATTCCCATTAAGAGCGCCTAGTGTATTCAGATGGAGGGTGGAGGAAATGAAATGAAGTCAGAAGTTAGCATATGTTGCTCTGTGCAGCCAGCTCTTAAAATTTTCTAGCTCCCTGGATACAATCTAATAATTTACTAAAGTACAACCTATCTCTAAGACACGTGAGTCTGAAATAAAAAGGGAAGAATTTAGATGACAATCAAAAAAAGATTTTTTTTAAGATTTTATTTATTTATTTGAGAGACAGCGAGAAAGAGAGAGAGAGAGCATGAGCAGGGTGAGTGGCAAAGGGAGAAGCATACTCCCCGCTGAGCAGGGAGACCGATTAGGGGCTCGATGCTGGGACACCAGGATCATGACCTGAGCCTAAGGCAGACACTTAACTGAATGAGCCACCCAAACAATCCAATTTTCATAGAGAAGAAAAAACAAAATGCCAGCTACCAAATAAACAGAGAGGGACAGCTATTCTACTCTGGGCTACATCCCTGAAAAGACACAGACATGCTGTTACCATGATACTGGGACCCTGGAAGGTCTTTTGAACCTCTCTGGAAGGGAATTTAAGCCTTTCTGAAAAATAATATATACACAAAAGATCTAGTAAAAAGGACTGATGGAAAAATAAACAAATTTCAAACAAGTGTAAAATATCAATTTAGAAACTATGATTCTAAGAGAAAGTAGAGTAATTACAAAAGAAAAGGCAATCTTTAAGAAAAAAATGTTAATTCTAGAAGGAGCTAAAATTAAGTATTATATTAAATAAGAGCTTAATTAAAGCGGCATGACTCAGAAAACACAAAGGAATTGGTGACTAAGTCAGATGAATGCCGCGTTGAGGTTTCCCTCGGAACAGGATGATGAGCCCATTGTTCAAATCACTTTTTTAAAGCCTAGTCCGTGACTAAGTACTAATTAAGAAGCAATATCCCTGATGAGAGCTTTCAGCTTTTTTTTTTTCCTACTAAATACATTTTAAGGCAAAATGAGGTTTTCCGACATGACAAAATGAAACCATTATTTCTTGTATGTTAAACACAAACTGCCTAAAAGTGTAGCAATATGATAGACAGATTTATAACCATGATGCTTACATACCTTTGCTGAGATTGCTAATGTGCAGGCAATACCCAGTTCTCCACCTCCAACCACAGTTATTTTATTCACTGTTTTATGCTCGTGATTTACCCAGTTCTTTGAATTTATGTCTGAGACACCTAGAAATAAAAGTGGATTATCATGAGAATTTTGAAGTAATATAAAAAATCTTTTTTAGCCTCTTAAAAAAATACACCAACCTTCAGTAACTTGGTCAGAAAACATGGTGCTAGTCCATAAGCGGCATTCAAAAATATGTGAACAAGTGAAATGCAAGACAGACAGGAATCCCAGTAAATATTCTACTAAATAGACACTACCCCTTTAAAAATAAAGTATCTTTCTAAACATTTAAAAAATATTATATGAGACTAAAAAATCGGATTTCCATAATTCTGAAAACATCCTGATTCTTACCTCTCTGGTCTATAATGCAAAAATGTTTAACGCCTTACTGAATTTTAGAAGCATGGATATTTTGCTTTATCCTCAATGAGAAACACTGAGAATCATGAATTTTCTGATCTAAAATATTGAATGAGGCAAAAACCACATAAACATATCATGAAAAAGGTTTGGGATCATCATATCAAGTAATTTTGAACAAAACATAAATTATTTTATCTGTCTGTATAAGAGTAATATTTTACATTTTAAGAAGCCACATTTATCGGAACCGCATGGTAACACTTACCCTACAATAGATGTACAGGAATTTTTGATTCAACGCAGATACGTACAGATACATGACTATATTTACTTACAGAGATCCGGTAGCAGAGAGTAAAGGATATTAGTGAGAAATTATAAATTCATAACTCCCTGATGATTAAAAATACAAACCTTCAGTGATTTTTGCAATATAGGCTAGCAAGTCCACCTGCCGTGCCTCATCAGATGATGGTAGAGAATACAAGGGAAGTTCCTCTTGAAACTTGGCGATCATCTCTTTAATTAGTCCAACAATGACAGATTTAGGCTGCAGAATACAAATGGAAAAGTTCTGCAAAAATTTTCCTAAAGAATACTACCTTGTTAACCTATACATTGTTATCAAGTTAACCAAAAGAAAGTTTTGCATTATGCTCTTAGGTTTTGAAAACTACCACACAAATTGCATTATACTTTTTTTTTTAAGATTTCATTTATTTATTTGAGAGAGAGCGTGAGCGAGAGAGGGCACGAGCGGGGCAGAGGGAGAGGGAGAAGCAGACTCCCTGTTAAGCAGGGAGCCGATGTGGGGCTTGATCCCAGGACCTTGAGATTATGACCTGAGCCAAAGGCAGACACTTAACCAACTGAACCACCCAGGCGCCCCCAAATTACATAATACTTTTAACTGAGAAATTACTTAATTCTTTTAACTGAAAATTAGAGAAATGCTAATCCACATCTCCAAAAGATGGGAAAATAACATGAATGTGCTTATAGCAAAGTACCTACGTTCAGGAACTGTGTATCTTTTTTTGATTTTTTAATTTTGAAATAGTTGCAGACTTATAGAAAAGTTGCAAAAATAAGTGCAAAGCATTTTCATATACTCTTTACCCAGCTCACTCAAATGTTAACATTTTAGCACATATATTTTCTCAGTCTCCTTCCCTCTCTATACTTTTCTGAACCAATTGAGAATAAATTGCAAATCTAATACCTTTTCACCTCTAAATACTTTAGTGTATATCTTCTAAAAGAAAAAACAAAACAGGGGCGCCTGGGTGGCTCAGTCGGTTGAGCATCTGACTCTTGGTTTCCGCTCAGGTCCTGATCTCAGGGTCATAAGATCAAGCCCTGCACTGGGCTCCACACTTGGCATAGAGTCTGCTTGAGAGTCTCTATGTCCCTCTGCCTCTGCCCCTCCTCCTGCTTCACGTGTGCATGCACTCTCTCTCTGTCTCTTTCTCAAAATAAATAAATAAAATCTGTAAAAAAACAAAAACAAAAACAAAAAAAACCCAAAACAAAAAATGGACAATCTCCTATATAAGCATTATCACATTATAAAGGTAACACTGATAAAATATTATCTAATCCAGTACTGTTTCTTTTCTTAACCAACCTTAGTGAAATCCACATAACCTCTCTGAGCTTCAGTGTTATCAGCAATATAATATGAATAATAAATCCCAAGTGGCTGTTATGAGAAACAAATGCATGCAAACTATATGCTGTGAGTATAAAATATATATTATTATTATTAAAAATATTTAGTAGTTAGCTTATTTTAAAAAGTGCTTAATTTCTCAGAGTCTGAGTTTCACTATTTATAATAATTAAGACAGTGAAGTTATTAGGATCAAAAACTCAAGCACTTTTAAAGACCAAGCAGACAATAACGTGATGTATAAAGTTGTCAAGTATGAGAAAATTTAGGGAGATGGTTATTGTGGCAAATTGGAAAGAGTATACATATAGGCATTCAAATTCATATTAAGAACAAAACAAAGCAAAAGCACTTTCCTGTTCAACAAAATTCTGTAGGTCTAACACAGCACATTGAATCTGTTGGGGTAAACGTCTGCAATCCTTGGCCTAGACAGCCTCTAGATTTCTTCCAGCTCCAAAATTCTATGTAATTCTACGACATAATTACAATTCCAACTGCATGAGCAACTTAAAGTTACTGTAGTACTTTTAAATAGGGAAAATTTAAATAATGTAATGTCTTCTTAAGACCAGTTCTAGTTTAAAATTTTAGCTTACAATAAAGAGGCTCCGAATAATAAAATGAAATCAATACTGTTTGAACTGAAATCCAGCACAACCTCAACTAGCCTATATCTATCTGAGTATTTACCATACAAACAAAATATGAAAAGAGATGCCGATGAAAACCAGAAAAAGGAAACAGGAAATATGAATTCCCACAACAGGGCACAAATGTCAAAATACTGTTTGAGGATAGCTAAAAAAAAAGGAGGGGGTAAATATGGATGGAGATAAACAGACAATTCAAAAAAGAAGGAGCATACATGATCGATTGATATATGAAAAAGATTTCAATTTCTCAAATAGTCAAAAAACTAAACATTAAGATATCATTTTTGTCCCTCCAAATGACAAATTTTTATTATGCCCTGTTTATCACATTTAACTGGCAATCTTATTTATTAAAATCACCAAATAATGCAAATGACATACAAATTCATAAAGTAAAAGGTCAATGTCCCTCCATCTAACCTCCACTACCAACGGCCTGGTGTGCATCCCTTCTTTTTGTATTTCTTTTTTTCTTCTTTTAAAGGTTTTATATATATGAAAAATACAGAAAAACGTAAAGACAAAGTAAAACATGTCCATAATTGCACACCATTTGATGGGATGTATATAAAATAAAAAGTTGTAATCCTAACACCATCCTTCACTCCAACTTCACTTGACTCTTGACATATCCCTGTTCTCATTCAGGGGTTTCCGGTCCTCCTGTCCTACAACTTCCTGGATACACAGAAATATATTCTAAATTATCCTTTCATAAAAATCTTAATTACTTACAAAAATGAGAACATACTCTACATCCTTCTAAGTAAATATATAAAGACAAGCAAAGGTTTGTTTTGCTTTAATGATAGTACCTTCTGTTAGAACGAGGGCACTGCAGAACAGGGATTCTACACTGATTTCAAGTGATGGTAGACATACATTTTGTCTGGCTTTTGGAGGCCAATTTAGCAATATATAAAATAGCCTTCAAAGTATTTATAAACTTTGATCCAACAATTCCATTCCTAGAGATTTATCATTAGGAAATTATTAAAGATTTATAAATATGTATACATTTATGTTAACATATATTTATCTTTAAGGATGCTCTTCATTAAATTTCTAACAGACCAATTTGTAAATAAATCATGCCAATATTTTTATGCAAGATCATCAGGCAACCAATTAAAGACCACGTATTTTGAAAATATTGTTTAAAATGAGAAGTGCTCAATATAATGGCATATGAAAAATACAGAAAACAAAATTGCATGTGAGAACTTACAAAACAAATAAATTAGCTACATATATCATCATGAAGAAATTTTTAAAACTTAATGCTCAGTTAAAACAAAACATGCAATGGAAGATTTTATACAGTATGATTCAATTTACATACAGGTCAAAAACAGGCAAAACTACAAATAAATACATGTATTACATAAAAATCTTTAAGAAGGAGGGACTAGGAAATAATGTCGAACATCTTGCTACTAACTTTTCATGTGCTTTATCAACAAAGTACTGAGCAACTACCAGAAGAGAGTGCGCAAGTAAGAGTTGGCCCCAGACCTGGAGAGAGCACTTCATGCACGCTGCTGTCTGTCACTGGGGTTCGGGAACTTGGGGACTCCAGGGAGCTCAATTTCAAAATACTTTTAAAGTCCATATGAGGAATACCATTGAAAGAAAATTCAGTAACTTATTTGTGCCATTAGGATAAATACTCAGAAAAATAAAAACTTTTAAAAGAAAATCCAAACTGATCTTACATGGCTCCAGTTTTGAAGATAGGGCAAGTATATTCGGCCTTGAGCATCCACATGTTTTCCCACTGAGATTCCCATATTTGCAGTTGGCTTTAAGAAGCAAATGGGGGGAGCAAAAGGGTGGGAATCCAAAATCCACAAACGAATTGGTATATTATATGTATTACCTATTTGAGACAAAATAAACACATTTTCAAACAATGACGAAGCATACACATTATATTTACCGTACAGCTCGGTGGCATTTTAAGGCGTATGGTCAAGTGTATGTATGTATATAAAGGATTTCCACAAATCAAGGCCTACTTCTCCATTTTCATGTTCCCATTAAAGCACCAGCATAACACTTGAAGAACTTTAATTAAGACAACGACCAGCTTGTCCAATTCAATAATTATTTACAGGGCCTACTGTGCCAGGAATTTGGGATACAGCAACTTCTCTATGTAACCTTCTTTGCTCCATTCAAGCAGAGCTCTTTGACCCTTTCTTGAAGGGTAGTGGACATTTCTATTTTTACACTTATTCTGCATTGAAGTTATTTGCCTACAGGTCTGTGTTTCCTTTCACAATGTCAATTTCCAGAGGATTATGTATTATTCATTTCTATATCCCCTGCACCAAGTAAAGTGCCTAACACACTGGCTGACAATAAAGGTTTCTTATATAAATAAGAGTGAGCAAATGAATAAACAAATGACAAATGAGTGAATCCACAAAGATGAATTTGATACATTTGATACTGACCCTCAAGTTGCTCATTAAGTGCAAACAAGCTGGGTTACACACACAGAACTTGGAGCTGAAAATAACCTTAACAGTTACCTCGTCCACTTAAATTTCAGTGTACTGAGAGATGGGAACTCGAGTGCATGCACTTCCAGTGTTAACCACGTACATGCATCATGCCTACCGAGAGCAAAAATCTCTGACGGCCCTGGATGCCAGGAAGCCCAAAGCTAAACCTAATGAAAGTGTAAAAACTAAACTTAAACTAGAAATCTGATCAATTACCTTAGCTGTTCTATTGTATCTCCTGATAGTCACTCCTGCTTTCATAATCTTAGTGCATGTCTTTCACTGTATTTATGAACGTGGCTGCCCAGGAGCAAGAATGCCCGGGTTCGAATCCTAGTTTCCCCCATGACTAGCTATATGATTTTAGGCAAGTTCCTTAACTTCTCTGTGCCTCAATTCCTTCCTCCATAAAATGGAAATAATAATAGCTCCTACCCCATAGGGTTGTTGTGAGGATGGAATTAGTTAAGGCATGTAAAATTCTTAGAATGACATATGACATGGTAAGCATCATGAAGGGTTGGCAATTTTTGCAATTTACCTCAAACCCATTTTGGAAATAGGCCAAGTCTAAATTTAAAAAAAAGTTTTATTTTCCCCTGCATTCCTTTTCTTACTAAGGAAATCTTCCTCCCACTGAAAGCTACTTTTCTCATCTTGCTTCCTCCTCTAGTGATACGAGGATACTCAGCCCTGTCTGCACATTAGAGGCACTTAAGGAACTTGGAAACATACCAGTATCCAGGCCACTCCCCCAAAGTTTCTGATTCAATGGGATGGGGTGTGGATAACATTTTTTAAAAGCTTCCCGTGTAATTCTAAAGTGCAGGTAGGGCTGAAAATCAGTACATTATAGAAATGTCCTAATACTTGTATTTCAGTAGTTCTCAGAACCACACTCCTCTTCTACTTTTGTCTAAGTCTTAACAACAATTTTTTAAATTGAGATATATAACATATTAGTTTCACTGTATAACGTAATGACTTGATATCTGTATATATTGCAAAATGATCACTACAGTAAGTCTAGTTAACATTCGTCACCATAGCGTCTAAGTATTTACAGTTTGTGTATAGACATAGCAACTGATCCATAGATAATTCTGTGATTATAAAGTCATGTGATCACAGCACCACAAAGTGACCAACAGGTACTGAGACACACCATCAAATTCCTCCAGAAGTAGTTAAACTCTGTCAAATGTTATATACTCTCCGGAGGAGTGTTTTTCCAATTGTGGTTATGACAGGTCACAGAATTAATTTAGTGGGCTGCAAGCAGTACCTTAAAATGGAATTGAAAAGAAAATAGAATATACGACAGGTGGTACAGTGTTTCATTTATACATGTATGTAGCATGTTAGCTATGTATATAAAAGTCTTTCTTATTGTGCGTCACAATCAAAACATTTGAAAGCCACTGTTCTAGGCCATGCAAATTTTTTTGTTTCGTAATATAGTTGGAGTCGTAGGCCAAATCCTGATGCTGCCACTTTCTGTGTTGACCACTACATATTAAAGAAAAGGAAAGAAATGTCTACTGATGGTATCTTCCTAATTGACCAAGGATCTGCTGCCTCCCTTAACGTCCTGCCCCAGCAGCGTCCATGCACATTAATAGCCCATGCTTGGCAAAGCAACTGGTGAGCCTGATTCCCGTGTCTAACTGGTAAGATTCACTACTGTTGTTCTGTTCTCTTCTTCCTTCCTTCTTTCCCATTCTTTTCTGTCAGCAAATGCCCTGCCTCCTACCCTGCCCATTTAGCTTTCAGTAATTCACCACCGAAGAGTCAGAACTCCTGGTAGAGTCCTCAGATCTGAAGTAACTGTATCATAAAAATATAATTTAAGTTAGCTGTAAATAAAGTTCAGATGGGTATCATCTTATTAAGATGAATACACATCTCTAAAGAACGAGTGGATGAAGAAAAAGAGTCATCACAACCCTGACACTATCTCAGAGATAAGAAATAATCTAGAAAATGTCTGCAGGTTTACCTAAGGAAATATCAATGGAAGATTCATCGGGGGAATAGGACTGGGTGGGAAGCTCGTTACAAGCTTAACCTCATCCTTTCTCAATTGTTTAAATTTTTTTAGCATGAGTATGTATTATTATACTAATAAAACTAGGAGGGGCGCCTGGATGGCTCAGTCAGTTAAGTGCTTTCAGCTCAGGTTATGATCTCAGGATCCTCGGATTGAGCCCCGGGTCTGCCTCTCTGCTCAGAGGGGAGTCTGCTTCTCCCTCTGTGTACCCGCTCTGTCTCAAACAAATAAAATCTTTAAAAAAACAAGAACAAAAACAAAACTAGGAACTGAAAGAAATATAGGCAGACAAATAATCATAGTCAACATTAAACATCTATTATGTGCCAGGCATTACGCCAAGAGCTTTACTTATAGTAATTCATTTAATCCTCATAGTTCTAGAGTGAGGCTCTATTATTGTACCATTTTACAAATGACAAAGATAATACATTGTGACCTTCTGATCAGCAGGAAATAACTAGTGTGCATCACACTGAGTTGATATAATTCTACTCAAAAGCAAAGAAAAAAAAGAGTGTACTGCAAAAATAAAAGTACTACAGGTACCATTACTACTTTGGAAGACTCAATGTAAGAATCAATGAATTAACTCCTTGGCTCCCAGAGATGCAGAATGCCAATGAGGGGCATCATACCAATGATATTAAAATAAGTTTTATGCCCTCTTGTTACTTCCCCACACTGTCCTTGAAACTGAAATGCTACTAAGTAGTGATTCATTTAAATTCATGAGCGCCTCTGCTAATATATTATTACCCTTGACATCACTGGGGTGGGTAAGAATTGGGAACAAAATCAATCAACCAGTCAATCATTGGGGTGGGCAATAATTCTGTCTCTCTCTCTCTTTCTAGCATTTAACCATAATAAATGCAGAACACAAGTAATGGGAAACAGGTCTGAGTAAGGTTCTCTAGGCAGCCAGAAAAGAGTCTAAGAGCTTGGCAGGAGAGGAGCAAGGAGGGGGAAAAAATCAATTCTGCAATTTCTGCAGAGCTCACTGCTATCTACTCTCATCTCCAACCACATTCCTGTGTATAAAAACCACACTGAATTCCTATGCATTTCCTGTGCCAAAGGAGGTGTCATGGTGGGACGAGAACAGAAGCAGAATAAAACATGAGTGCACCCCGGGTGATGAGCCATCGTGGAGGGGAAGAAATTAAGAAGGGTTTGTAACAGTCTAGGGACTACTGTAATGAAGCACCTACTTTGAAAAAAGTCCCCCAAAATACAGCTGCTTGGTGTCCTTTGAGCAGTGTATTCCCACAGTACAGAGCTGAATCTCTTGTAAAGGAGCAAACTCCACTGTTCTCTCCCCATTTGTTTTCAGATCCTCCTCAGCCCTTTCTTCAGGGCACCTCCTCTCTCATGTGCCCAGCAAATTCATTTATTAGTCAGTAATCAAATAAACAAACTCAACCATTCAATAAATATTTAGCAAGCATTTTCTATAAACACAGCACTGTGTATTAGTGATTTTGGATAATATCCCTCCTGGGATTATTTGCATTTTAAATGAGGAATAAATGTTTAGTTGTGGAATTTCAGGCACCCCTTCAGAGAAATATATTAGAACCAGTGCTTCACTGGTGTTCTTTACATCATACTACATAAGCAATCACCTATGATACCTATCTGAAAGACTAGTCCTGTTGAACCCTGATAGAAGTAGGTCTGGACAAATAGGAAGAGTTCACTACAGGGGAGCTAGTGATTTTTTGTTTTTTTGGGCAAACACTTAATTATTTTAGCCTGTCAGGCCACCTGAAAATATGTTGCTTTCTTTGAGCTCTAATGGCCCCAAATTTCCTACTGGAGTTTCAAGTTATGGCCTGATACTGCTGTGTGGTCTTAGGTAAGTTACTTGACTAGGCCAAGATTCAGTTTCAGCCACAGAATGGGGACATCATACAGACGGAAAGGGAGAGTAACAAAACATTGATATAATGGAGAAAAAGGTGTGATCCTTGCATTTTGCTGTGGAAAGCAACGAGAACTCTCCATAAGAGCAGGCCTATGTCTGTGTAGGGGCCCAGGGCAGGCTGCCCAAGATGGGCCACTCTGGCATAAAGACTATTTTGAGTTAAAAGTAATCGAAACCCAGCAGATGCAGGAAAAGCTCTCTGCCTCCCTCTCAAATGCCTACATTTACACTGGAAAGAAGAGTCTATAGGAAGAAGAGAGCTCTTAACAGAGATTGCCCTTTACCAAGAAAACTTATCTGCCTAAGAGGGCAACCTTTGTTTTTCCAAGCATCTCCTTTCCCTTCTTGCTAAGGATCTTTCTCCCTTTTGTGTCCACAGGCCCCTCCCCTCTCCTTAGCTCATATGAGCTTCATATTGGCTCAGGGTCTTTGGAATCTCATGTCTGTGTGCATCCCTCATACGTATGTCTATTAAGTTTGAATTTCTCCTTTGTGTCGGTCTCATGTCAATTTGATTCTAAGTTCACCTCAAAGGACCACAAGGCAGAGGAAGGTCTTCCTCCCCAACATCTGTCTTACCTTCCTCTGTACACTGGCACCTAGGAGAGTAGTGGGCACGTAGTTGACACTCAGTTAGTATTTGTTGAACTGAATTGAATCTGTTGATATTAATCCAGGCCACAGCCTAGAGGGACAGCATTCTGCTATACGGAACAGCATTCTGCTATACGGAACAGCAATCTGCTATACCCAATAAGGTTCTGATTAGAAAATAAATACTTTAGAAATGTTATGGAACTACATAAATATAAGTTCTTGTTTAATTGCTCTTTTACAAAATTCCCACATTTTCTCCAGCGCCACACTTACCCTGATACATCACGGGAACAGTGCCAGTGAAATTCAGCAGGTCTTTCTGGGAACTATCTTTAAACACTGCAAGAAAAAAAGCCCCAAAATATGCACTTAAAAGTAGAAAACAACAGCATTAAAGTTTGTGCTGCACATACACACGTACAGAAGCACACATAATTTCTAAGTTCATCACCTAGGAATCTATAAATATGTTGACAAGGGGGAATTACAAGGTACTGTTTTCTTAGAAAGGCAAGCGGGCAGCTGAAAACACGCAGGGCTTGATATAGAAAGGTTCTAGGCCTACTTTCCCACTCAGACACATGCAACTTTCGACTACTTCAATCTCTTTGACCCTCAGTTTCATCGTCTACAAAACAAGGAGAGTAGGACTGCATTATAAAGTTGTCATAAGGATCAAACGAGATAATGTGAAAACACATCTAAGAAGTTTAGGATTATAAAATGTGGGGACATTATCAAATAATTGTAATGTGTAACAAATCAGTTATAATCACTTTCAGATACCAGACTATAACTTTATAATCAGAAAAAAAGAATGTTAGCTTTATTTTTTAAAGTTACCCTTCCGGAAGATCACTAATTATCTTCCTCAGTTTCTCTAACTGCATTATTCTCAACCTTTTTTACACCTTCATGTCCCTGAGACTTCGACTTACCCATCAATGACTGTATACAGTGGTGGAGATACAGAGGTGGAGAATTAATGCCCTCATCTCTGAATTGAATACAGAAAACACTACCTCCAGTTTTAAATCACCCAACTGTCTAGGAAGGTAATCCTCTTAGTACCTCAGTAACTATCCTATTTAGGCAGCGGGAGGAAAAATTCTAAATAAATTTTATGACCTATATTAGAAAGGGAAAAGAGGACACCAGGCTGACAGAAGATGCAAGACCAAGAGGGTGCATAAGCACAAATGTTTACCTTGAATTATATAAGTGAAAGGTAACAGTGGGTAAAAGGATCATTCCATGGTAAAAACTAAAACGGAAAAGAGCAGTGGAAGAGGGACTGTTATTCAGGAACACAGAATAACCTAGAAACGTGGTAGAGGAGCTGCAGGTGTAAATATACATTGTCTAATCAAATGATTCAAAAATCCGAAATAGAAGTGATTATGACACATCTTCAATAACAAAATGGACATTAACAATATTAATCCTATAGCTTGAGAGTTCAATGGCATCATGGGTCATTTTCTCTGAAGAGAAGAAATGAGAATAAGAATTAACTGGTATAATGACGTTTTAAGTCTATATGATGAAGAAAGACATTGAAAAGAACAAGCCGTATGCGAACAGAGGGCAAGACAGACATATGTACAAACCCGACTCCAACCCTAACTTCCCGTGTACTTGAACAAGTTATTTAAACTCTTTGAGCCTCAGGTTCTTTCTCGGAAAAATGAAGATGATAACACTTACCTCACAGCTTTGGTTGTAAAAAATATGTAAGATAATGCAGATAAAACATTTGGAAACATATCAGGCATTCAATAAATAGTAGCTGTGATATCCCCCATCCCAGGCACTTATGCAGCACCAAATCATGGGGTGCTAATCAAGAGAGGCCAGCCACAGATGGGCTAGAATTTAATAATTTCTTCTACATGTGACAGTGGCTATTCCTAAGAAATACTTCAATTACTCCTCGAGTTTTCTAATATATAAATAAATATTAATTAGACACACTTCTTAACACAATGAATTCAAATATAAAACATACCCATGTAGAACAAAGAAGTTTTTCAAAACTGTGTGTTTTGACTAATTTGTGGGTCCTAAAATCAATTTAGTGAGTCTCAATCAGCATTTGTTTTTAAATGAAGTGGAATGGAATAGAAAATGCCAGAGTGTACACACTATTTCAGTTGTGTGTCTATGGAGTCACGATATAAAATGTATCTCCAAGGGGCACGAAGGTGGCTCAGTGAGCTAAGCATCTGCCTTCAGCTGAGGTCATGCTCCCAAGGTCCTGGGATCGAGTCCCACATCAGGCTCTGTGCTTGGCAGGGAGTTTGCTTCTCCCTCTACCCCTCCCTGCTGCTTGTGCTCTCTCTCTCTCTCATGCTCTCTTTCAAATAAATAAATAAAATCTTTTAAAAAAATGTATCTCCAAGTATGGGTTGTGCTCAGAAATTTTAGAAGATACTGAAGTAAAATTGTTCTTAGGTAACTATAAGCGAACAAGATAACTAAAGCTTTGTTATTAATAATTCAGAATCAACCATATGGTAGGCAGAATAATGGCCTCCAAAGATGCCCAATATCCTAATCCTTGGAACCTGTGAATATGTTAACTTATTTGGCAAAGAGACGTTTTAGATGCAATTAAGTTAAGGACCCTGGGATGGGGAAATTATCCTATATTATTGGAGTGAGCCTAATCTAATCACATTGGTCCTTAAAAACAAAGATTTGGCTACAGAAGAATGGTCAGAGAGGTGCAACATTGCTCACTTTGAAGATGGGGGAAAGAGATCAAGAGCTAAAGAATGTGGGTCAGCGCTAGAAACCAAGAAAGGCAAGGAGGGGCGCCAGGCTGGCTCAGTCAGCAGAGCGTGCAACTCTTGGTCTCAGTGTCATGAGTTCGAGCCCCACCTTGTATGTAGAGATTACAAAAAGAAATAAACTTAAAAAAAATAAAAATAATAAAAAAGACAAGGAAACAGATCTCTGCCGGAGTCTCCAGAAAGGAGTTGAGACCTGTCAACACTTTGATTTTAGCCCAAACATGTGCTGTACTTCTAGCCTACAGAACTCTAAGACAGTAACCTTGAGTTTTTTTAAGCTACTAAATTTGTGCTGGTTGGTTGTTGTTGTTTACTTTTTATCTTATTTACTTATTTATTTATACTCAAGTATAATTAACACACAGCGTTCTATTAGTTTCAGATGTACACTACCATGATTCAGTAATTCTATACATGTGTCAGTGCTTGTCAAGGTAAGTGTGCTCTTAATCCCCTTCCTCTCTTTCGCACACCCATCCCACCAACACCCCTCTGGCAACCAACAGTTTGTTCTCTGTATTTAAGCCCGTAAGTTTTTGCTAATTTGTTCTGGCAGTAATAGAAAACTAATACAATATGTTGTATTAACTTAAATTTCCTCCAAAACCACAGGTTGCAGAGTACTGTTCAAAATCAAGGGATAGAAAAGAGAAGTGAGAAGTTATAATTTTGTAGCTCTCTGTGAATAATTAACAATTTAATGTAGCTAAAACTAGGGTTATGGTTCTTACCATAGGTGTCCATAGAATATCTGAAATGTGGGAAGAACATGTTTACATTCTTTAGTTCTTCCACAGTTAGATCTCTGAACTTGTACTGAAAAGAGAAAAATGAGAACGGAGTAAGAAGAAAGCTGTAGGCAGCAGAACAATTACAATTAACCTTTAACAGAACACTACGTGCTAGGCCCTGGGCTCTGAGTTTTATGAACATGAATAGTATGTGATTTAATCCTTTTAATAAGGACCCCATGAAGTAGATAATAGGGCTGAAAACTGCTCTACTCCACAGAGGATGAAAATGAAAGCTCGAGAATCAAAATGACTTGCTGAGTTAGGTAGCAAGTGAAGAAGTAAAGCCAGAGCTCAAACTCTGGACCTGGGCCTTTCACCACTGAATCAAACGGCCTCCCAATACATCCCGAAGGCTTAAGAAGTAGGGCAGGAGCACCCACGTCACCAGTGTTCAAGATCCAAGCCTCATTCTTGAATACCTCATTCACCTGAGACACCTTGAATTTCCCTCCCAACCCTCCTGGTACTTCATCCTGGGTTTCAAAGGAAGAACAGACAGCATTCGAGGGTTTGTTGTCAAGGTGAGTGAACTGCCTCCTCATTCATCCAGATATACTCCCAGAAATGCTACCTTGGCAACATCATTTAACTTCTTTAAACTTATTTCCTCATTTACAAAGAAAAATAATACCTACCTCCTAGACCTCTGCTGGGGATTCAATGAAGGAAAAAAATGTTAAGAATTTTTTCTTGGGGTGCCTGGGTGGCTCAGTCAGTTAAGGGTCTGCCTTTGACTCTGGGAAACAAACTGAGGGCTTCAGAGGGGAGGGGGGTGGGGGAATGGGATAGGCCGGTGATGGGTATTAAGGAGGGCACGTATTGCATGGTGCACTGGGTGTTATACGCAAGTAATGAATCATGGAACATTACATCAAAAACTAGGGATGTACTATATGGTGACTAACATAACATAATAAAAAATTATTATAAAAAAATAAAGTGGAGATCCAGTTTAAAAAAAAAAGGGTCTGCCTTTGGCTTAGGTCATGATCTCAGGATCCTGGGATTGAGCCTCGCATGGGGTTCCCTGCTCAGTGGGGTGTCTACTTCTCTCTCTTCCTCTGTCCCTCCCCCTGCTCATGCTCGCTCTCTAAATAAATCTTAAAAAAAAAAAAAAAGAATCTTTTCTCAATCTGAAAATGAATTTGAAAAAACAATTGCATTTGCAATAGTATCAAAAAGGAAAAAACCACTTAGGAATAAATTGAACAACAAGATGTAAAACTTAGTGTAAAAACTATAAAACTTTGTTGAAAGAAATTAACGTACATCTAAATAAAAGAAAGCCATCCCTTGTTAATAGATCAGAAGACTTACAATTAAGATGGCAATATCCCCAACAGATTCAGTAATCAACAATCCTTATCAAAATCCCAACTGGCTTTTTTTTTTATTTTCAAAAATTTACAAACTGATCTTAAAATTCATATGGAAATGGAAGAGACCTAGAACAGCCTAAAACAATCTTGTAAAAGGACACAAAAGTTGGAGGATTCATACTATAGTCAAAAGACAGGCTAGGGGCGCCTAGGTGGCTCAGCTGGTTGAGCGTCCCACTCTTGGTTTCAGCTCAGGTCGTGATCTCATGGGTCGAGGGGTCGAGCGCCACGTCAGGCTCCATGCTCAGCAGATTCTCTCCCTCTGTCCCCCCCACTCACCCTCTTTCTCTCTCTCTCGCTTTCTCAAATAGATAAACCTTAAAAAAAAAAAAAGGCCATAATAAAAAAGACAATAACAAGTATGGGAGAGGATATGGAGAAATCAGAACCCCTGTATACATAAACCACCGCTGGTGAGAAAATGGTGCACCTGCTTTGGAAAAGTCTGGCAGTTCTTCAAAAGACTAAGCATAGAGCTACTGTCTGACCCAGGAATTTCACTCTGAGGTATATAACCAAGAAAAGTGGAAACATATGTCCATACAAAATACGTGTGCACTATTGTTCAAAGCAGCATTATTCATAAAAGCCAACAAGCCAAATGTCCATTAACTGATGAATGGATAAATAAAATGTGATATATCCATAAAATGGAATATTCAGCCATAAAAAAGAATAAAGAGCTGGTACGTACTACAACATGGATGAACCTTGAAAACATTACGCTAAGTGAAAGAAACCAGACACAAAAGGCCACATATTGTATGATTTGTATAGGAAATATCCAGAATAGGCAAATCCATGAAGCAGAAAGTAAATTAGTGGGTGCCTCGGGTTACAGGAGATTGAGAGGAAATGGGGAATAACTGCAAATAGATTCTATTCCCTCTCTCTAAGCCTTAAGCTTTTCATTTGCAAACAAGATACAGCTCCACTACCTACCAACTTCAACAGGTATGTATGAGGACCTTACGATTAACACACAGAAAAGTGAGATATTAAACAAAAACATATATAATAGTAAATACAGACAAGAAATGAAGAATCCACATAAAGCATATCTAAGTTAGAGAAAGGCCTCCAGGAACAGCTGTCTACAATCAACAGTAGAATCTAGAATGGTACAGAAAATTAGAGGGAAGGGAGATCATTTTAAGATGGGAAAGAATTTGGCAGAGAAAAAGCCTATGATTATGGGGCTCCTGGATGGCTCAGTGGTTAAGCGTCTGCCTTTGGCCCAGGGTCTGATCCCAGGGCCCTGGGATCAAGCCCCGCATTGGGCTCCCTGCTCTGCTGGGAGCCTGCTTCTTCCTCTCCCACTCCCCCTGCTTGTGTTCCCTCTCTCGCTGGCTGTCTCTCTCTCTGTCAAATAAATAAATTAAAAAATCTTAAAAAAAAAAAAAAAAGAAGAAGAAGAAGAAGAAAAAGCCTATGATTATTAACAACTTGAGGGCAGGAATCATCTTGTACTCATCTCTGTATCTCCCCACAGCACGTAGCACAGGATATGCCTCTGATAAATGTAGGCTGACTGGACGGGAATTAGCAAAGAGGCAGACTCATATGAGTAGAGTGGATACAGAAAGAAATTATGATTCACAGGACTCGGCATCAAAACTAAGAATTGATCAGTATTAACGACAGGGTGAAATTAGGCCCAGATTCAGTGTAAACAAAAGTGGATGAAATCATCCCACAAATATATGAAGGCTGCACTGTTGTCACCTGGAATATTTATCATGAATGAGAACAAGTTTTGTTTTGTTTTCTACTTAAAAATTATAAGTTGTTTTTTCCAACTTTAATGTCCTGTGAGAATGTGATTAATGGCTACATAGGGATATACACCAGAATTGATTTAATTGCGAAACCGCTATAAAAGTTTGTCAAAAGAGGGCAAAAGCACTCTCCCTTAGGGCTGGAATACCCAAATGTCACTAGTCAAATATGTGATTTACCTTTTTGACACCTAAAAAAAAAGACCCATTTTATCCTTCCTGAAAAAAATATTCACATCATTTTCACCATATATGAAACAGAATAACTTCTTAGTATAATATTAAGGCATATATTCCCTTACTGTTCCAATACCTCCTAAGCAAAGTCTACATAACATTCTCTAAGGAAATGTGCCTCAGACTATGCCACGTACTTAAAGGCTATAGGCATGTCACGAAAGAGGAAAAGAGGCCTGTGAGATTCTAAAACTAAAGTGATTATATCTTCACAAAAGTTAGTAACACTGGGGTGCCTGGGTGGCCCAGTCTGTTAAGCCTCCGACTCTTGATCTCAGCTTAGCACTTGATCTCAGGGTTGTGAATTCCAGCTTCACGTTGGGCTCCATGCTGGGCATGGAGCCTACTTAAAAAAAAAAGTCAGTAACACTGAAAAATTGAGAAGTTACTAAAATTTTAACTTTATCTGCTATGTTATATTCATTTAGTAGACTTATATTTAGGAAGAGTGTGTAAGAGTACTCTTATATGTCATAAGCTTAAATGTAGGACACATTGAGGAATACTTTGTGGCATCATTTCATTAGAAAACCGTTAACTGGAAAACATCTTACAGATCAAGTCCAATCTTACCATTCTGTGAATGAGCAAATCTAGGTTAAGCTACCTGTCCAAGGTAATTCAACTAGTGATACGGGAATCACATACTTCCGAAATAGGAATGAGGGAACTAGATAAGTTTTTTAAACTTAATATTTATGTTTTTAAAATATTTACTCATTTGAGAGAGAGAGAGTGTGCACATGTGCATATGCAAGCGAGAGGGGGAGGTAGGAACAGAGGGAGAGGGAGAGAGAGAGACTCCCAAGGAGACTCCCCACTGAGCATGAAGGCTGAGTATGGAGCATGGTATGGGTCTCAATCCCACAATCCTGAGATCATGACCTGAGCTGAAATCAAGAGTTGAACGCTTAACCAAGGCATCCAGGTGCCCCTAAACTTGATATTTAATACAAACTGAAGAATATATACATATGTGTATATAAACACACACGCACACAAACATATACACTCATTCTGCAGAAGAAACACCCACGCACCAACCTGCTCACATATGATAAAGAACAGTAATATCTAACAAAACTTTCTGCCACGATGGAAAAGATCGATCTAATATGGTGGCCACAATCCACATGTAGCTATTGACAATTGAAATATGGCTGGTGTGACTGAGAAACTCAATTTTTAATTCTACCGAATTCTGACAAATACCGAAATCTGACACTTGTGGCTACTGGATACTATATTAGACAGAGCAGACCCTCCAATACCATTACATCTGTCTGAGTGCTCCTCTCACCCATTTAACTGCCTCCCTTGAACATATATTTACATTCCTCTGCTTTCATCTTCTGGTTTTATCACACATGGGTGTGTATCCCTAAACAACAATCAATTGTTTAGTTTTTGTTTAATTTTAATTTTGTTGGCTTTATCAAACTGAATTTTGCATGTAACTTCCAATTTTTTCCACTCAATATGTTTCTAAGATTCATTTGTATTGTTGCATGTCGCAGCTCATTTTCATTGCCACATAGTAATGTTTCCCATTGTGTGAATATACAACAAATTATCCTTCCTTCTGTTAATGCACATTTGGGTTGTTTCTAATTTTTAGTCCTAGAGAATTCTGCAAATGTCTGTTGCTTCATATACTATGAATTCTATGAATTCTCTATAGTATCTACCTAGATGTAGAAGGGATATAAATCACACATAATCAAATTAAAAGGCCAAATTGTTTTCCAAAATGGTTAAATAACCATTGAACCACCAGCAGTGTTTAAAATTCCCATTCATCCGCATCCTCCAAATCATTTCGAATTATCTCAATTTATGCTAATTTACTGAGGGAAAAATTATGAAGTTCTATTTCTACTCTCAACTTTAACAGTTCTTCCCACCAAACAATACGTCATGCTCCCCTCATTAAAAAACTTGCTAGAGAGGTTCTGCGGAGACACAAAGGGTGTAGTCCTAAGCATGATACTTCTCTTCCTACAAAATTTATACCTGTCGCAGTAGATAAAATCATTCAGATCAATTAAATAAACACTTTGTCATGAGGCTTCATAACCTCGCACAGATGTGCAAATTGCCCCAACTAAGGCAAATCCAAAAAAATGACATGTATGTATGGTTTCTGCATGGAGAAGTCTTAAGGAAGCATTAAGAATCATTTAACTAGAAAGCTGGTGAAACGGGGGTTGCCTCAGAGTATACACTGATGGGAAATCAGAGCCTGGACCAAGAGCCTGGACTAACCTGGAAACTGGTTCTAGTCATGCCCCAGAAATGTAGGTTAGAGTTCTGGGTCAGTCCTCCGGCTCCACCTTTCAAACATTAAGAGGATCTCTTCCGGGATCTTCAAGTCCTGTTTTCATTCCTATATCTACTCAGGTCTTTCATTCACCGCACCGTTATTTAGCACCCCCGGTGTGGTCAGGCACAGTGCTAGGGAAGGGGATATAACAGCACCGTCTCTGCGGTCAGAGCACACCGAGTGAGTAAATAAATAATTGTAAATAAATAGTTACTCCACGATGTGATAATCCAGACTTCTGAAAGCACGCAGAGCGAAGGGCGTGATTCCGTCTTGCAGGGAGTGACATCTGAGTTGAGTCTCAGAAACAAGAGATTGCAAGTCAAGAAAAAAGGGGCAGGCCATTTCAGCAGAGAGAAAGGCGTGGTTAAAGGGACAGGGGAGTGCGGGGGAGCTGTCTGAGAACCTGAGACGCTGGTGGCGTGAGAAAGTCTCCCTCCGGGTGGAGGCCGCGGGCCTCGGAGTCGTGGGCGGAGCTACAGCGCCCGCCCGGGGACTGAAGGCTCGGGAGGGAGAGACCCGCAGCCTCCCGGGAGCCACTCCCCGCAACCGGCTTCAGGCTAGCCCGCCTCCGCTCCAAACCCGGGGACGAGGCGGGGAAACGCCTCGACGAGGCAGCCCGACCCCGACACCCCGGAGCCCCAGACCCGGCCCGGCGGGCTGCCCGCACCTTGCCCAGTAGCCGTCTGAGACCCTCGCAGTCGAACTCCATCTCCATCCACGTCCCGGAGCCAGGTTCTGCGGCTCCAGCCCGGGGACCTCCTTCCGTGGCCACCGCTAGACGGTGGCCGCCGAGGTCCAAGCCTCCCGAGCAGTCCAACGCCACGCCCCTTCCCAGGCTCGAAAGTTCGCCGGCGTCCAACGCCCAGGCTCCGCGGCCGCTCCGCCCGGGAGTCGGACCAGCGCCCCAGCGTGGACCCTGAGCGCGGTGGGAAAGGCGTTAGCGCCCCGGGGCCACGACCCGGCTTGCTGGAAGGAAACTTGGGGACATCTGTAAGGAGAGGAATAGGAAGGACCCGAGGAGAAGCAGTAAAGGAGGTAGAATTAACTCGCGCTGTTTTGGAAGAGAGTTTCTAGAAGGGTGTGTTAAATTCAGCAGAGTATCGAGAAAGATCAAGACCAAAAATTATAGTTAGATTTAGGAAGGAAGAGGTAACGTAACTTTAAAAGCAAATTTTCAGGGAGCTAGAAAGGGAAAATGGAGTCAGGAGGAGCATTGTCGAAAAACTGGGAGATTGTGAGGGTTGGTGCCGCATGCGGGGAGGGGTTGCCTTTTTTTTTTTTTTTTTTTTTTTCCAGAAGGGGCGCCATAACTGTTGGTGGCAGAGAGAGAAAAAGCTAGGTCAGAAAAAGAGTTTCGGAACAAGATAGGAGGTAGATTGGTGGCTAAAGTCATCCATATAGAGAAGACGAAGAGATGCAATTTGCTGCCTTTGTCTGGTCTCCTTGACTTGTGATTTACTTACTACTTGCTTTATCCCTGATTTGAGCCACTGGGCTTAAAAAGTTGCAGAAGATGGATATTTTAACTGTCAGGAGGTTGGGTAAGCAGGATGGTGATTGTATTTGCAGGGAGAGCCAGAGGCAGGAATGCTGTGACTCAATTAGGCAAAGAAAATAAAGGCTGGAAAGAGTATTCATTCAACAAACTTCTGTTGAGCGTTGACTATTTGCTGGATCTTTTTCCAGGTCTGAGGATACAGCAGTGAACAAAATAGACAAAAATATCGGTTGTCCTAAGGCGGTCATTCTTTTATTAGCAGGAGAGCAAAACAATACATATAATAAATAAGTAAATTAGATCATATGCTGAAAAGTAGTTAAGTGTTGTAGGGCATAAATTTTTAAAAGGCAAGGTAAGGTGATCAAGGTAGGTCTCCTTGAGAGGTGAGAGAGTAAGCGTTCTATATTAGAGGGCATTCAAAGCAAAATCCTAAGACAGTGTGAGCTCAGAACAACAAGACAGCCAGTGTGGCTGGAGTAGAGTAAGTAAGAGGTGAGGAAACAGAAGTAGGCTAAGTCAGAGAAATAAAAGGGAAGCCACAGATAGTTTAGGGCAATGATTCGTCCAGTGTGGCCCCCAGACTCGCAGCCTCAACATCACCTGGAACTTGTGAGAAATACAGATTCGAAGACCCCATCCCCAGACTTACAGAATTAGAAACTCTGGGGGAGGGGTGGTTCAAGCGATCATTTTTGACGAAACTGGTGATTCTAATGCATGGTGAAGTCTGAGAATCACTGCGGGGCCTTTGTAGACATTTGTGACTCTGGCTTGTCAGTGACCTCCAGCCGGAAGAGCATCAGGAACACACCCACACTTAAACAACTTGGCTTGATTACTCTTTGCAGTGAGGGAGCAGATACTGTGGAGAACTTTTGGGACTGCTCAGTATGGGAGTGTGAGAAAGACCTACTATAGGATTGGGCTTTGGGTGACTTGGGGGAGGATTTAATGAAGTGAATCTTCACTTTGGATTGGGTGCTAACAGAAAGCAGAGACAGTTCCGTGATTGCATATCTCAATAAATATCTATACAATGGGCAAACTGAAGCAAGGATAAAGCAGTAATTGGTAAAGAAGAAGCAGTCACTCATATTAAGCAGAGAGAAGAGGATGTTTGGTATTTCATGGGCGGTGCAGCGACCTTGGTTTGTCTCTGCTTAGACAAAATTATGAAGTGGACTTATTTGGTCTCATTTTATCATGGTCTGAATGACCCTGTCTGATGTTTGTGTTCTGTGAGATTGTTTTATCCAACAGGAGAATAACATAGCATAGCCTTGAGTGCCGGGTCGACTTCTAACAACACAGACACCTTACTGGCTGGGTCAGACCAGTTCCCAGATTTTGGGGGCTGCTTTTTTTTCCCCTTAGGCTCTTACTCTGAGAGAAAGAGGAAAAGCCACTGGAGGGTTTTTAACAGAGAAGTGATGTGATGAGTCTTAGAATAGATCTGACTACTGCCTTGTGAAGAGACTGTAGGTGGGGCAAGAGAGGAAGCCAGGAGAGAAGGTAGGAGGGGAGAAGATGGAAAGATAAGAGGTCTCTAAGAGCACCTCAGGCAGATGTAAAAAAACCTAGGAAACAGTGGGACTTCCAGGGCCTCTAAGGTCTAACACACCCTGTCAGAAATCCAGTAATCAAGGGAAAGATACCATGTTAGAAATGAGGCCTGAGCAAAGTTCTTCAGTCTTTGATGAAAGAATCGTTTATGAAAGACACCTTCCATCCAAACAGTTCAGTCTCTTCTGGTTTAGTCACTATGAATGACTTATAGGCACTGGGGACACTTTATGCCTCTGCGTGCGTGTGTGTAGCCATCACTTCCTGTGTGGAAGGTACATTGCTAAGAGTTTTATGTGCTTTATCATAGTTAATCTTCTCAGAACCCTATGACCTAGATAGAATTACCTCAATCCTACTGGTGAGGAAACTGAGGTTTAGGGTTGTATTACCTCTTTCCTTGTTTCTGAGATCCTGTTGAGTAAGAGATGTATGTACAAAGTTGTGGGAGAGAAAAGCTTACAAAATTAAATATAAATGCCAATTTTAACACATCTATTTGAAAAGAGCTAAAATGTGAAAAAGTATGTACCTTAAAATAGAGGATATATGGTATAATTGGCTCCATTTTACAGATAGGGAAACCAAGACTCAGAAAGGTTAAATTATTGCAGAAGGTGGTGTCAGAGACCATGTTCCTTATCTGTGCATTTTGCTGCCTCCCTGTGTGCGAAGTTGTGATGAAATTTTGTGATTAATAATCTCCAGGAAGCTGGAATTCTGTGCCTATTGGTACTTAGTCGTAAGAGGAAGATCGTGTAGTACAAACACTGGCTGACTTTGGTATGACCTCCACCCCCACCCCGCACATCCAGAAATTGGCACTATTACATCCTGTAATCTAACCAGGCTGAAACATTCGCTTTTCCCCAAGCACATAGTGTCTTCCGTGCTTCGTGCCTTAATGTCCTGCCTGGGATATTTTATTATACTGAACTACTTCCATCTCTTCCCCTCTTTCTGTCCCCAAAGACCATAAGGTCCTGACAGATAGCTGTCACATCTCATTTATTTCTGTATTCCCAGTACCTAGCATGCTTGAATTTATGCATGTCTTCATTCTTCACATATTCGGTAAGTTTGCTGAATGAATGGTGTGGGGTGACCAAAGCCATAGGGAGAAAATGATCTAGTGTACTAGTTCTCAGCCTTATTAGAGTTTCAGACTTTAAAAAAAATCTGTTGGAAGATACAGACCTGTTCCAGAAGAATGTACATGCCAACATATGCAGTCCATTTTGTGTCCAATTTCAGGAATGTTCAGGGATTCCACTGAAGCCCATCCTCGCACCCTGGTTTAAGAAACTCAACTGTAGGGGCGCCTGGGTGGCGCAGTGGTTAAGCTTCTGCCTTTGGCTCAGGGCGTGATCCCAGCGTTCTGGGATCGAGCCCCACATCAGGCTCCTCCGCTGGGAGCCTGCTTCTTCCTCTCCCACTCCCGCTGCTTGTGTTCCCTCTCTCACTGGCTGTCTCTCTCTGTCAAATAAATAAATAAAATCTTAAAAAAAAAAAAAAGAAACTCAACTGTAGTCAGTGCGAGCATAATCTGCTAACCTTTGGGCAAAGTAATCCTACATACCTTTGACTCTATAACCCTACTTTTGGAAATTTGTCTTACTGAAATAAAAGTGCCCAAGACACAGGTACAAAGATGTTAATTATATTAAAAGAAAAAAAGAGATCCCCAAAGTAAGAAATGGGAAAGGTGTATATTCTGCATCTTTGCTTGCAGCTTGAAAAAAGTCACAAGAATGGCTTGTTTAAAATAAGATTTTTTTTTCTTGGTGCTCTGCTTTTGATCTCTGTTTACACTCTTTGCTTTCATAATTACTGGTCCTATCAGACATATTGTTCAGGGATGAAACCCTGGTATTCCAAATATTAGACACATGTATCCTTATCGTTTACTTCTCTTTCCCCCCATTTTTTTTTATTGTGGTGAAACACACCTAACGTCCAATTTACCATCATAACCATTTTTAAGTATACAGTTCACTGGTATTCAATACATTCAAAATGTTGCCCAGTCATCCCTACCACCCATCTCCGTAATGCTTTTCATCTTCTAAAATTGAAACTTTATATACATTAAATAATATCTTCCTACTCTTCCCTCTCCCCGGCCCCTGGCAACTCACCATTCTGTTTTCTGTCTCTCTGATTTTGACGTCTCTAAGTACCTCACCAATGGAATAGAATAGATAGCCCAGAAATAAATACTTGCATACATGGTCAAATGATTTTTGACAAGAGTGCCAAGACCATTCAATGGGGGAAAGGCCAGTCTTTACAACAAATGGTGCTGGGAAAACTGGACATCCGTACGCAAGAATGAATTGGACTCTTATCTAACACCATATACAAAAATTAACTCAAAATGGATCAAAGACCTAAATGTAACACCTAAAACAATACAACTTTTAGAAGAAAACATAGGAAGAAAGTTCATGACATTGGACTTGGCAGTGGATATGACACCAAGGCATAGGCAACAAGAGAAAAAAATAAGTAAATTAGACCTCATGAAAATTTTAAAAATGGGCACATCAAAAACCAGTATCCTTTACTTAGATATATGGAGCCTGTGTTGTTTGTTGACTGACTGCCTGTGCTGCGTCTCAGGCGCTCCTGCCACAGACATCCTTTGTCTTTTGAAGGACATCCTTTGTCCTTATGAAATGAAATTATAATCTTTCTTTTCTTCTACCAGTTCCTTTTTTGGAAGGGTTTTATATAGCCTCTCCATTTTCACGCTCTGTCTGAACTGGCACACCCTTTTTGTCATCTTGCGGCTTTCCTGGTTAACAAGTAAAAACCTGGCGATACTCCGTAGAAATTGTCCAAGAAATTTTAACAATCACAGCATTGTTTATGGTGGTAAAAAAAAATGGAAGGAGACCTAAATGCACATTGTGCCATTTATGAAGTCATTGTCCTTTAGCTTCAAATCCACCAGTCACTGCTCGCTCTGCTGGAATAGACCTGGACCTTGTAAACCCTTTTTCCTCGCTAGTGGGCATGATGTTAAATTTTATCAATAGAGGCCTTGGGGAGAGCTACTGTAAGAGGAAGAAACTTCTCTTCCTGGTTCCAGTGTGCCTTTGTTCTCCATGTTCTGCTATGTGGCTGCCAGTGGCATGTGGGGGCTATCCGGTGGTGCTCACCCCCGTTGAGTTTCAGTGGCCTCTCTAGGGACTGTTCTCCATTGAGTTTCAATGGCGTCCCTGCCACTGAACAGTTTGCCTTGAGTTCTAGCACCAGCACCCCACGGGGTAGCTTCCTGGTATAATCTGCTGGCAGATTCCCAGCAAGGATCAGTAAACCTCCCAGAACCCCTCTGGAGACTTCCTGGCAAATTTCACCAGCATCTGGTGATTCTCTAATTGTCAGGTCTGGCCTGCAACTGATTAGATTTCTCTACCTTCCAGTCGGTGATGGCCTTGTTCTTCAACAAGTTTTGGATCTCAGCTCTGGAGGGGAGGGAGTCTTACAAGTTTGTTTCTCCCTTGGGTGCTTTGCCTCAGCCTTAGAGATGGTCGCTGCTCCCTATGCTATTTCTGTATAGGTAGAGCTTTCTACCTTTTCCCTAGTTAATCTCTTGTTCCTAGTTAATAATTCTCTTTATTAAACTTTCTCTGTTGAAATCACTGTGTGGTTTCCATCTCTTGACTGATCTATTCATCGTTAGGAGAAAGAGGAAATAAATGTGGACTGTTATGCAGAAATTAAAAAATATAAGTTAGATTCCTGCTTCTGCCTAGGAAGGATCAACTGCTACAGGAGTTGCCTTCTCTCCATAAACAAATAGAAAATGGCGCAAAATATATGAAAGAATTGTTGTCAGATCTTGCACAAGAAGCAGCACAAGCCTATGAACTTTGAGAGACAGGAAATAAAGGAGATGAGCCTTACAGTTGCCCCAGCCTACTGCCTGGAAGACGTTTTCAGACTGCAGCACAATGGGGTTACTCAAACCAAGATTAGTCTTGCTGAGTTGTAAAGAAAGCTAGCAGAGTACAAAGGAGGCCAGAGTGCCAGGAATTTGCAGGATGGGGTCCTGGAAAAGAAGGTCCCACAGAGAGAGCGCCCTGGAGATCTCCATAGGGGTCCATGTGAGTCTTTGGCTGAATTTGTCTGTGCATATGAAAACTCCATGAGGCCGAGATAAGAACCACCTACAAACAGCAGGCCAAACGCTTCTTGGAGCTCCGAAAAGGGCTAAGAGTTGCGGGAAATTCCACGGATTTGGAAGACTGAACACAGTAGGCATCAGAGAGAGTGCCCGGTGGGCATCAGAAGGGTCATAGCTCCGTAATGGGGATAATTATCCTCAGAGTAAAAGCTGCTCTTGGCCCACCTTAACAGATCTTAAAACAAGCCTTGGAAGAATCAGACTGATCCCAGACACCCTGGAAGAAAACCCGCATTACTGAAAGGAATATAACCAAGTCCAGCAGACAGCCTTGTAGAATTCACCATGTGAAACATCCAACCAAAAGTTACCAGGCTTTCAAAGAAGTAGGAAAATATCGCCCATAGCAAAAAGAAAAATCAACCATCAAAACAACTCCAGAAATGACAGAGATGGTAGATTTGCAGATGGAGTCCTTAAAATGTTTTTTATCAGTCTTACAAAAATGCTCAAGGATGCAAAGGGACACAAGAACATGATGGAAAAAAATGAAATAATTTTTTCAAAGACAAATTGAGCTTGAAGAGATGAAAAATACAACATCAAATGAAAAATACCCTGGATGGGATTCACGGAAGATTAGACATTATATGGGAAAGATGAGTGAACTTGAAAAAGAAAGCAATGGAAACTATCCAAAATGAAACACAAAGAGAGACAAAGACGCAAAAATGAGCAGAGCCACCAGCAGGCTGTGGGACATGTTCACACTGGTTACTGGTCTCACACGTAATGGAGGTCACAGAGGAGGACAGGGAGGCAGAAAATATATTTGAAGAAGTATTAGCCAGATATTTTCCCAATTTGATGAAAACCATAAACCCACAGTTTGAAGAAGCTCACTGAACTCGAAAGAGAAGAAACATGCAGAAAATTACAGAGTCATAGCGAAGTAAAATTGCCGAGAACTAGTGATAAAGGTTTTTTTTTTTTAAGCAGCACTTACCATATGATTCAAATACCCCTGCTGGGATTTACCCTAGAGAAACTAAAACTTAAGTTCACACAAAAAACTGTACCCAAAGATTTATGATAATCCAAACTCTACTCATCATAACCCAAGCTGGAAACAACCCAGATGTTCTTTAAGAGGTGAATTGATAAACTGCAGTATTCATGCAGTGGACCATCTGTTCATTCAATAAAACAAGACAAACTACTGTACAACGTGGGGGACTCTTAAAAGCATTATGTTAAGTGCAAGAAGCTTATTCAGCCTATAACTCTTTATTTGAAGTTCTGGAAAATGCAAAAGCAGATAAATGGTTTCCAAGGCACAAGGAGTTCAAGGGAGGAGACTTATTGCAAAGGGGCACAGGGAACTTTTTGAGATGATCGAAATTTTTTCTCTCCTGATTGTGGTGGTAGTTACGAGATTGACACATTTTTCAAAACTCATCAACTGCACACTAAAAAGGAGTGAATTTTATCATATGTGACATATACCTCAATAAAGCTTACTATTAAAAAAAAAAAGGAATGTGTTTAGATTTTTTTTATCCATTGACCCAGGAGGATGTCCATGATGTATGGTTGTTAACAGGAGAAAAGCAAGGTGCATAAGTAGCGTAGGTAGTATGATCACCTTTAATAAAGTAACACTGAAAAGAAATCCTCTCTATCCCTCCGTATGTGTATTGATGTTCACAAGCTCATGGAGGATTCTTTGGCAGAAGGGTACACACCAGGCTTGGGTACATCATGGGGACGGGAACTGAGGGGAAAAAGAGGGGAGATTGTTTAATTTTTCTTATATGTTTTACCATGGGCATCTGTTATTTTCATCATTAAAATGTTATGAAAATAAAGGGGATATCAAAATAACACATAGGGACGTGTGTCTGTAGAAAGAATTCTGGTGGAGAGAAGCGTCCATTGTGACAATACAGGGAGGTCAAAGGGATGAGGATGAGGTCATTAGACTTGACAAAAAGGAGATCTTTGGTAACCTCTGAGAGCATCTAAGTAGTGGCGTGGGGGCCAGAAGTCAGAATGTGATATATGGAAGAAAGGTAGAGATTGGGAAGAAAGGCTTTGAGTGTGAGAAACAGGTTAGGAAGGGAGCCGCAGCGCCAGTTGGAGGTTTCTGTGAAGAAAGGACTTCCTTGTGGCTTCTTGAAGGCCAAGAGAGGAGAACCAGCAGAGAGTTACTGACCAAAGGTAGTGAAGAATGGTATAAAATGGTGGTGACAGAGCCCTGGAGATGATGAGGGAATCGCAGGGACAGAAATAAGAGGTGTCTCACTTCTGGAATTCACTTTATCCCATTCACAGCTGTTGGAGACCTAGGAACACACCCTTCCTGATCCCTGTCTATTGTCCAAGGAGCCCAGCTTCCTAACGGGTAGCTAGGCCCTGAGTCTTGGCCCTGGTCTGGAGCATCAGCTGTGTGACCCAGTGCAAGTCACTTAGGCTCTCTATGCTTCAGTCATCTCCTTAGTAAATGGGCTTGACAATAGTACCTACTTCATATTGTTGCTGTGAGAGAGTGCATACAAAAAGCTTAGTTTGCTGCTCAGCTACTGGTCTGGGGGCAGTCTCTGGTATGTTGTGATCTGGGCCATGTGACCAATGATGTCACAATGCCATACTAGACTCCCAACTTCTCCACTAGGGCATTGAGGATCCTTTGGAGCCAAGGACTGGAATTGACATGCAAGACCTCTACCAACTGAGGGTTTCATGAGCACACTCCTTTGCCAAGATCTTGGTGAATAGTCTTCACTGTGCAATTGTGTCTTTGACATTGTTTTACTTGTTATCATGATCGTGCTTGGCTGGATGCTTTTTGTTGGACTTGCATGTTACTTGGGCACGTTTCCGGAGTTCACGGTAAGTAATGACCCTGCCTGTGAATCCCTTGCAGTAGTCAGTCCTGACTCCCCCTCCCAGCTGGGATTTCTGACCAAACGGGAAGGATAGTTGAGGTCTCACCACTAATTAGAGGTCAAGATGCAATGGGAACAAAGTTAGTTTCTCAGGCTACTTCTCATCCCTTTGGGATATCTTTACGTTCCACCTGCCCCTTGGGTACATAATATCACTTATCTCAAGGCATTATGGAATTTATAAGGGATCTGCTGGAGACGGGTTCAGGCCAAGTACATGAGTGGTCGCTGGTAGGGAAGGGAATGTGGGCATTGGCAGGACCTCCCAACAGCCCTTCCAGTCACACCGAGGCAGTTACCTACCAGGCCAACAAGTAGAACCACTTCTGCCTTTAAATTTCTTTCTGACTCAGCCTCCAACCCTGAAGTGGAAAGAGAAGTGGCCTGTTCAGGAGAACAAGACACGACTGAGGAGCCGGACTGTGGATGAAGACCCGCAGCTCTGAGTGAGTGGTCAGGTCTGCTGGACTCAACTCCTCCCTTTCCAGCGAATGTGGCAACACCCTGAAATCTCAGTGGAGAGTTTATTTTCCCCCGGGAAACAATTCACTGTCAAAGGGGAAGTGGTTTGAGGTATGCTGTGGGGAAAGAAGACGGCAAGCCCTGCTTTGGGCAGCAGGCCAAGGTTCCAAGATTGGTTAAGCGCATCTCCTAGGGATTCTTTGCAAAGACTGTTCCTGTCTATTAACTTCTTTTCTCACAAACTACAAGAAGTTGCATGAGTATTTTCACTGCCCCTTTTGGCAGCTCCCAAGACTGGAGTTACCGTGAATGAGTTTAGGCCCTAACTTTGCTCCTCCCTAGCTGTGTGACCTTGGGAAAATTGAGCCTCTCTAAACCTTTCTTCATCTGCCCAGTGGAGATAGCTCAGTATCTCACTATTTTTGTGAGGATTGCATTTGGGAATTCATGGCAAACGTTTGATGCAAAGCACTTACTAAACGCTAACTTAACAACTAAGCAAAATAATGAGCTGGTCAACAAAGATTTGCCAGTGACAGCCACTTCAACGGTTTACCCGAGGCCGTACAGACCAACTCGTTTGGGATGCGGGCATAGGTCTCTGGACTTAATAGCCTCTTGCACTCATTCCACCGGACCAGCCTGCCTCTAGGAAACAGGAATACAATATCCTTTTACAAGCATCTCCCGGGGTTCTCACATCCCACTCCCTTTCATTCAGACCTGTTTTTTCAAAGATGTTCCCACTGTTAAAGAAACTTAAATTCTTTGTAATAATCCAATTACAGGAGCAGGTTTTCTGGGAAGCATCAAGTCCCAACCCCAGGGATACTAAGAGCAGGACAATGAGGGTTCTTTTTTTTTTTTTTTCTCCACCTGCCTCAGAATGTCAGTGTGAGTATTGACCCAACTCAGACCTTTGTGGGGGTGGGGATGTGGATGGAGGCACCAGGGACTGCTTAGCTGAGCTCCCCGATCCTGACCAGACCGCTGAAACTCTTCTACGCCTCGGGTTCCCCAGCTGTAAGATGAGCCTAACAGCCCATCTTCCTTCTCTTCCCTTTCCAGGAGGCACCCCCTGCATAATGGGGGTTTAACTGTGGTGTTTCACAAAATGCCAGATTTTTCTTTTTCACATAGCCTAGCAATAGTATATAAAGTAATTGCTCACAGCATGCCTAGCCAATCCTCCCAATTAATCCAGAGTAGTTTTTGTTTTGTTTTTTTTCTGCATGGCAATGCTTTTTGCATCTGATTGCATGAAACCAATAGTTAATATTTGGACAGGTGATTAGTTAATAAAGATGTGACGCCAGCTAGAGCCTAACCTAGCGAGCAGGGCCCTTCTAGTAAGGGTTCTTTGGCCCCTAAACACCAGGCATCCTGGCCAACTGTCCCATAGCTACTCACTCTAACTGGTCCCCCCAAGGTCACAGGAGCTGATGTCACAATTGGTGTCTGAGCTCTGCCCCCCAAAATGGCCATGGTGAGGCATTGCCATTCAGGCTAGACCACAAAGCTCTCCAGCCAGGAGCTATCATGCTGGGCGATCCACCATCTGGCCTTGAATAAAGACGGCCCAGTTCCCAGGACTCGGGGAATAGAACACCACACCTTTCAGAACCACCCATTTTCCCCAGCACACACCACCAGCTGAGCAAGACGCCCCACGATGATTGTTGTCTTATGGTTGCTTCTCATTGCAGGAACCATGTGGAAGGGATATAAGTATCCCCCAGGAGGGGTAAGTGTGCTTTCAACTTTGTTCTCTATTCCTACTTTGAAATGTATTCCCCCAAATCAATGAGCTAAGCAGCGAAATGCAACTCTAGTAACTTTAGACACAATCGTGGTTGTGGCTTAGGTGCTTCTATTATCATTCACTGAGCGTTCCCTCTGTCTTTCACGTCTTTCTTTTATACATATTTTCCTAAGAGTCTTTAGTCTTACATTCTTCAGTTTCAAGAACCTGGAGGCGTAGAGGTAAAGATGTCTCAGGCCCAGAGTCAGAGCTGTCTGACACGGGTGACCCCGTCTTGTGCTCAGGGGGCCATTTAGTGTGCTTAGGCTTCAGTACCAGTTCTTAAATCAGTTCACACCCAAGTCTTCCTCCTCGAGCAAACGGTGGTCGATAAAGTGGTTCTGGTGCTAGAGAGCTCTCTTCCTGTTAGACCTTGGATGTTTGTCCTTTTTTGGCCTCTTGTCACCTCCCACATGGCTACTACGCCCTTCTGGCAACTGGGATCAGAGGCATTAAGAGACAGAATTGGACAAAACTACTTCTGCCTGTCCTCAGCGAGGAGGTCAGTGCCTTATCCCCACACTCTAGCAAACACGAGGTAAGGCCCACCTGACATACTTTTTTCCCCCCAGACCCCGGTGGAAATAAGCAAAGATGATCCTGGTGAAGTAATGCAGCTCTGAAGCTCACCTGACCGGCTGTACAGCTCCTGTTGTTGGTTTCGCATAAAGTAATTGCACATTATTTTGTCACGTTTTATGTAAAAAGTTACCGCACTTTTTAAGATGAAGACTTGGTATTCTGTTAGCTCGAAACAGGGAGCTATGGGGAGGTGGGGATGTAGTTGGGGTAGATGAATGGGATTGGGTCCCCTGTGTTTCAGGCTCCAAGACTGGCATTAAGACTAAGATACCTCGTTCAATTTGCCCCCTATTCAGTATCCTTAAGGCTAGAAATTCTCTAAAGCTCCTTAGACCTAGTTCCCAAGTATAGCCTTTTTCCTGCATCCAGGGTCCAGGGTCGAAAAAATGTTACAGAAAAGGTTGTTGCAGCAACTTCAAGCCTATCCTTTGGGGATACTTCTCTGTGGCCTTTTCACAGCTATTATCAAAAACCTAAGGCTTACACTGTGTGGGGAAAGGACTGAATTTAGTATTGGGTGCTAAATCGTACATTATTTTAATCCTTACGATAGCGTTCTGGGTTAGCCACTGGCCTCATTTAACAAAATGGCAAAAAACGAAGTTGAGAGATTCAAGGATCTTACCAGCCTCACAGCTCTGGGTTGCAGAGTCAAGATTAAGATCTAGACCTTCTCCTTGGCATGTTTTTACGTGCCAAGGAAGAGCCAAACAAGAGCCTGGAATATCCAAGATCTTGGCTGTCTCTTGGCTCAAGTGTCTCCCTCACTTGAATAGCCAAGAAGGTGCCTGATGATTCTTTTAGCCGCGACTGCTGCCCATACAGAGCAGCACGCACAGAAACAAAAGCCAACTGCTCAGTCCTCAAATAGGATGCAGTGTGAGTGTGAGACCAAGGATGGAAACCTCAGTATAAGACCCATACAGTTGTTCTGGGTGTTTGAGCCCTAGGGTATTCCTCATAAGCCCTCTAGAGGTGGTTTGGAATTTTCTGACCCTGAGAGGGGATTGGGGCGGGGCGGGGGGAACCTAACAAGAGCAAGTACTTTTGAAACAAACTGTATGCAACTTTTCCCATTCTGTGGCTGCCTGGGGATGACTGATAGTTCCATTGTTCAGAAGTGCATCCTTACCACCGAAGTAATCTTTTGGTTATGCAGGTAACATTTTGTTGATGAGTATTTGGTACATGTTTGCTAAACTATTTTTAAGTGGCCCTGTGCAGTGAATGGATTGCCCTTTCTTACTTTTTATGGAAAGAAAAGTGAACTCAAAATCCGTAAGCAACACTGTGTAACCCTGACTCTAGGATAGTAGCGTCTCTTACAATACTGCTTATGTGACCGAGACTCAACCCATCCCATCGAGTTAAGTGCCTACATTCTCTGGCTGCATGCCTGTGCCCACTTGCCTCCTATATATTCCAAAAGACTCATCTCAGTTATTTCAGGCTCTTTTTATTATAGGGGATCAGAACCTGCTCATTTTCTTGACAAGAAGAACTATATACCCGGTTCTTCTTCCCTCCAGTTTCCTGAGTATACCTCCAAATGATTCTCCTAACTTGGGTGTCTGGTAGCAGACCAGCTCTCTTAAGCTGGTGAGGGGTGGGGAGAGGGTCAGCTGTGGAGACTTGAGCAGACATGAATGTGTCAGAGAGAATGAACAGAGATTGTGTGTGTGTGTGTGTGTGTGTGTGTGTGTGTGTGTAAGGAGGCAAACTCCATCTCAAGTGTGATGAGTCTACTGGGGGTTCTAGCTGGGAAAATGTTCAGGGCAATGAAAGAAGGAATATCTGAGTTTTGGTAAATAAAGGCAAACCAGTGAAAATATCAATAAAATATTTTTAATGCCTACAATTTCTTTAATACATAAATTGCAAAACTTTCACCTGTATATGCAAAAGTAGATTCTCTTGCAGGTCGACAGCACCAGAAAACAAGCTAAGCTATGTAAATGTTTTCTTTTTTAAAACTTGATTTGTCCATTATGTAAAAGACATGATGGATTTAATAACTCCAAAGAAACCTATATCTCACTCTTAATCATACACTAAACACCTGAATATTTATTTTATCACATCCACTCACAAAATAAATAGTAGTCTAATATATTCAGCACATTGAAAATAAACCAACCAGTCTCTCTTCATATATTTATTCTCTTTCCAAACATGTTTTGGTCTCCTGCTATATCTCAGAAATGTACTAATAGCTGCTTTTAAGTTACAAAATACAAAACAGTAATTTCTTGGAGAAAATCTTGGGGTAACATTAAAAAAATGAAATTTCGAGTTCCCATAGACTTTCTTTTTTGTTAACAGTCTTTGAACCCTCTCATGGCACACATGTAAGGCTGTCTGTGACATGTGGTACCCTGGCCTCCAAATGGACATAATTGCATTTATAGTTTAGAGAAAATACAAAGACAAGTTCTGAAAGTAGCCTTAAAAGAAAGTGCCCCTTGCTTTGACATAGCAACATCAAAAGCAAGTGGGACTGTGCAATCAGAGCCATATGAGTTTTATGAAAACTACTTTCCTTTCACATCATCTGTTAGAGAATGCCACACCCATGATCATGTAACATTACAATCGTGAAATAACATTACTACATTCGTGAATTAACATTACCCAATAAAAGGCACATCTTCAGATATTGAATTAATAAAATCTGAAAACCAAAATGGTAGAGGATACGTTAAAAACCAAGCACTTAATTTGTAAACCTTGAAAAAATATAACAGCTTATTCCAGTTTCTTCAAAGATCTGTGGGCTTTTAGTAAGAGTGGTCAGGAACTGCAGAACAAAATGGAAGACAGGATTTGGAAACAAGGCCAAGACGAATTTAAAAGACTTTCTCAGGACTTTCTTTTTAATTGAGCCCCAGAAGTGCCCTTTTATAATGTTGATGCCGAAGAATAATAACATCTGAAGAAGAAATGCACTCAACAGTGACACACGCGTAAGGACACAACCTGACTCTTCAAGTTCTCGAACTTTTATCTAGCACATTGGTGCCTTTATGTACAAATAACTGCACATTGAGTAAAGTGCTAGTAAACTTTAAGCCACGAGAAATCTTTCGGCTATGATAAGCACTTGATTGTAATAGATTTCAGAGTCTGAATATTGAAAAAATATATCCAAGAAAAAAACTTTTTTGGGGGGAGCATAAAGTGACAGCAAAGGAAATAATGTTCCAAAGCTGTTTCTTTACATGGAACATCACACTACCCTTAAATCAATTTCACTAAAGGTACTGGAGATGGGGGAGAGGCAGTCGATAGGATTTTCTGCCAGTGTAACAGTTCTATGTGGACCATCGGAAAGGCATTATTCCTAGTGATGGAGACAACTTTCATAGGATTCAGCTTCAAAGTTAAATCCTTGCACTTCTGCAATTTGAAACTCAACTCAAAATGAGTCAGAGTCTTAAGGGCCTAAGTCACATGGTTGTCCCATTAAGGGAGGCTGACAACAGTAATCTATATTCCCAAACTTGAAGAATAAAGAAAGCTTTATGGATAAAAAGGAATACATGAAAGCAACTTTTGGAACCGTTTTACAAGCTTATGTCCCACTGCCCCCAACCCTCCACATTTAGAATCAAGGACAAATGTGCTCTAGCACCATCATATCTCATTTTCTGTTGCTGACTTTCCTTGAGACCTGGCTTCTCTCCAGCCACAATCTACGTCAGCCTGATTGGAATTGCCTGGATTTGAGGCTTAAGAGCTATCAAGTCTAAAAATAGGACTTGAAAAAAAGTGAGAATGAAGTAAGTTCCCCAGCCCAGTAAAACACTAGTAACTGGGAACATCCTCTTCTACCTGGGAAAAAAATCTCTTCACAGTGCATAGTTTGAAATAAAAGTGCAATATGGGCAAAAAGAGAAGGTGGTGCTCTTGATATACATGAATTTAGTTTTTGGTTTTTGCCATTAATTGCTAAAGAATTTAAGATAAAATGCAGTCATTAATATCAAGGGGTACAGGGGCACCTTTTTCCAAAATATTTTTATAAGGAGGGAAGAGAGGAAAGAGGGGAGTCTCACATGTCACTTCCTCAGTTTTTAAACTATTACTCTTCCAAATCTAATGTTTGAATAAAATAAGCATTCTTCCTCAATATAAAAATGAACTTTTTAGATAAAAATCAGCACAGTGACCTTGTCTATTTTATACTAAAGCCAACATAACAGTAAATCTGAAAGGAAAACTTGGAAACAAATATTTTTAAATTAAATGGCATAACTTGTATTTTAACTTGAAAAAATTTTTTTGTTAATTGCCTTATCACCTAAATTAGTGAATAAGAATGCTCAGCATCCAATCCACGAATAATGCAGAATACAATATAATTTATTCTACTTTTTACTTCAAAGTCACAGAGATGACATCCATACGATAATTATAAAGCCTACTCTACATTTTCAAGTTCTCAATCCAAACATATAGATTAGGACAGGTCACTTTATTGCTGGCAACATTCATGGAAGGGCCAGGTTCCTCATTAAAAGACAAAGTAAGTGTGACTGGGAGCCGGGCCGTGCCCTACTCACACATCAGCAGAATGATGAAGTCACGAGGCAATCCTTTTTTTTTTTTTTTCCTTTCCCAAGTAGCAAAGGAACAACGTAAGATTGGCTGACTGGTGAGCGGCCCCACGTTAGAGTGCATAGCTCATCAGGATCAAGGCTGGCACCTGTGAACAGTTAACTTCCTAAGAGCACTCAACTGCGCATTCTATCATCTGCATTACAGATTTAACCCTGGAAAGTATCTGAAAATACTTTATGCTCCAATGACAGCCTGCAAATGACAGTATGCATTCCTTCTCCTTGAGTACCCAAGTATAAATCTAAAATCGTAAAGGGGCTTCTTCATTCTGAAGGCAGGGCCTCCTTGCAGCAGAGTGTCTCCAGAATTTCACAAAAATAAATACAAGCAGCAGCTAACGCTTCTTCAGCTTCTTGGCCTTTCGACGCTTCATTTCTTCTTCTTCACGTCTCATTTCCTCTAAGTCCTCCTGCATACCTAGTCTTAAGCTGTCAAAAAAAAAAAAAAAAAAAAGTCAAGATACATGAAATTACCACTTTTAAAAATTAGAAGCGAAATTTAAACTGGGAGCTCTTATGGAATGTGCTGATGCATTAAAAATGCCTCAAGGCTCTACCACTGAAAACAAACTAGCAGGTGTATTTTTTAGTAGGAGCCCCTGCCACTGACTCCACTTATGGTAGAAAAAAAGACCTCACATAAAACCTCAACACTTTTAAAATACCTTAATATTCTCAGTAAAGTAGTAATATATAAATTACTTATCATAACAGCTTTTAAAAATAAAATTTATTCAATAAATAAAAAAACATTCTATTTTCATCCTTTCCCACCACTTTGATATTTTATGTAGTTACAGGAAGGGAAGGCAAGAGGGAGAAAGGCTTAATATTCTGGGTCGAGAATGAATTATTTTACCAAGTTAACACTATAAACAAAGTAATCACTTGTTAACCAACCCAAGAAATTATCATTAGTTTATTATCAGGTAGTCAAACAGGAATCAGAATTCATATCCCTCCTTAGGTCCCTAAGGCCAGTAATGGTATAGGTTAGCAAGACTGAGATGTGTCTGATCTAGAAAGGGAATTAAAGATGGGGAAGCATCTGCAAGGTTAAGCATCTGCCTTCGGCTCAGGTCGTGACGCCAGGGTCCTAGCATCGAGCCTGGCATCAGGCTCCTGCTCATTGGAGAGTCTATTTCCCCCTCTGCCTCTGCTCTTGCTCTCTCTCTCTCTCAAATAAATGAAGTCTTTAAAAAAAGAAAAAGAAAAAAAAAAAGACAAGAACACACTGCAATGGGATCAGAGGAGGCTTCCAGCACTTACTGTGTGCCTATATGGGTGAGGCACTGCACTGGGCACTTGGACACATTATTGTAATACAGTACCTCGATAAGTAAAAACAGTAAATACTCATTTTACAAACAGGAAGACAGATTTAGAAAGGCTAAGGAATTTGTCTGAAGCCCCACAGCAAGTAAGCAGGATTGGAATTCAGAACTGTGTGGCCCAAAGCCCCTGCTCCCACTGGTGCATGCAACTGAAGCAGGAACAGGAATGCTCAGGACAGTTCCGCACAAATGTGCCAAGTTTTGTGCTTACCTCTTTGCTTCTTCCTTCTGCTGCTCTTTCCAACTACTCTCCATGTAACGTAAGGCATAGTCACTTTCATCTTTGTATCTGATAAGAGGAAATCAACGCTGTTAAAAAAGCCCGAATTCCGTTTTTTAAAGGAGCTGCATCCTCCTGTTTAAAAAATCAGTATCTTTATAATGAAAACAAAAACACACTTAGAATTACTCTTTCTTGCTTGGCAAGGAGTGAGGGGGGCAGAGGATGGGTAGAGGGTAGTTTCTGAGGTAAAGATAAATGAGTCCTTCCTACTCCCTGAAGGCAACTATTCCTGAATTTAATGTTGCTGAAGATACCAATCCAACAACGTTTACCTCTTTCATCTCTAGTTACAGGATGGTTTATATTAAAATCCTGAAAGTACAATATACATGAAAATCATTTTGTACACATTAATCTCATTTGAGCTTCATGAGAAAGGGAAGGACTTTAGAGCAGAGACTGAAGGGGCTCCTGGGTCGCTCAGTCAGTTAAGCAGCTGCCTTCACTCAGGTCATGATCCCAGGGTCCTGGGATTGAGCCCCACATCGGAGTCCCCGCTCAACGGAAAGCCTGTTTCTCCCTCTCCCTCTGCCTGCCGCTCCCCTATTACCCGATTGTGCTCTCTCTCCGTCAAATAAATAGAAATCTAAAAAAAAAAAGGAAAGAACGAACAAACGAACAAATGGAGACTGAAGCAGGCAGATTAATGGCTTGACAAGAACATGTTAACTAGCTAATGACATTACTAATATTAGAGATTTAAATCCGATTTTTATTCCAGTTCTTTTTACTACTAAATATCTTTTTTAAAAAAACACCTTAGGGTTGCTTTCTAATTTCTTACTTTGATGGCTTTAAAGGAGACGTCAAATGCTGACGGATAGACACTGAGATAAGTCCCTTCTGTTTTGCACACATACTACCTCATTTAATCCCTCCAGACGTCATTCTGCCCCCTAAAGATTTATTTGAGAGAGAGACAGAGTGAGCAGAGGGAGGAGCAGAGAGAGCATCTCAAGCAGACTCCACACCAAGCACAGAGCCTGACGTGGGGCTGGATCTCACGACCCTGTGATCACGACCTGAGCTGAAACCAAGAGTCGGACGCTCAACTAACTTTGCCCCCCAGATGCCCCCTTCCAGATGTCATTCTAAAAATAATTTACTCAAGATTATCCAGCTAGTAAGTGGTGGAACTTCCATTCAAATCCTGATCTTTCCTCTATACCAGGGCTTCTCAAACTTTAATGTGCACATGAATCACCTGGGAGCCTTATAAAGGTGATTTAGATTTGGAAGCTATGAAGTGGGGCCTGAGAGCTGCATTTCTAATGCTGTTGTCAGGTGATGTCACTGCTGTTGGTCCCATACTGACCGCTGTCCAGCAACCACACTTTTGAGCAGCAAAGCTTTTACATCAACGAAAAGCAGATGTCAGATCAGACCAGCTTTTAACATAGCTCTGTGGATGGCTGAGTTCAAAGCCAGTCTAGTTCTCCAACACTAAACTGCTTCACTCTCATTAAATACACATCTTACAAAGACAGTTTAAAAAGGCACTTTTTGGCATGCAACTACACAAAAAATTCTGACTTAATTCTTAAATGTTAAGCGCCAAAAGAGTAAATCTAAATGATCACCCAGTGGTTCCTAATAAAGAATTGTATTCAATGCCTCTATTAATGTTTATTTTTCCCCCATAACATGAGTCATTCAAAATAAGTGTATCATTTATCTAGATCTTCTTTAGTCTTACTTTTTTCGGTCATAGCCAAAGATTTCTCGAATGTGCTTGGATATTTCTTCCTGAGGTTCTCCTTCATCTTCAATAAAATCTTCCATTTCAGAGTCATACTCATCATCCTCTTCCTCCTCTTCATAGTCTCGCTGCCTTTTGTAACCACCAGGGAAGGGAGGCCTTTGAGGAACTAAGAATAGAAAAGCCATTATTTACTCCGAGTATTAAAACTAAAAAGTTCTCTATAAACTGAGATTTTGAGAACTCGTTAAGACAGTACCCTCCACAACCAGAGCCAGCATGCTGGCCCATAGCATGCAGTCATTACCACAACATCCCTGCTGCTTCACGTTGTTTATAAGTGGCTTACTAGAAGCATCTGTTACATTTTCTAGCCTAGTGGTTCCCTTCTTCTGGATTTAAAAGACTGGTAAAATTTCAAAAAAAAAAAAAAAATTACAAATAGCTTACAGTACCACTAACTTTTAGTTTGGCCAAGAAAAGACATTAAAGGTAACAACTACCATCTATTATCACCATAATTTAGGTACATTTTTTAGAAGTCCAACAAAGTATGAAAGATTCCCAGATTTATGGATAAACTGTTCAAAATGAGTAAGGCTAACTTTAAAAAAACTCACTACATTATCCTTACTTTGTCATTTTGCCAAAAGACAGACTAACGCTTTGCAAGAGACAGACTCTGATCAATAGGCCAGCATCTGGGAACAACTGCTTTCTAGTCTTTGATTAGAGATCCTCCTTTTGTTGTTCTCGAGTTGTTGTTAATATGCATGGCTTGTCTCCTTAGGGCACAGTTGCTTTCTCAACTTCTGCACTGCTGCCATTTTGGGCCAGATGATTTTCTGTCGTGAGCAGACTGTCCTGCACATTGTAGGGTAACGGCAGCACCTCTGGCCTCTATCTAACAGACACCAGTAGCATCCCCTGCCCCTGGTCGCGTCAGTCAAAAACGTCTCCGGACACTGCCAAATGTTCACTGGGCATCAGAATCATCCTTGGTTGAAAACCAACGTTCTAGCTGACTTAGGAAGTTTAAAACACGGGATCTCATGTTTTGTTTCTTTTTATGTTCTCCATGGCACCCAACAAGTACTTTAACAAATGCTTATTCCCATGAAGAAAAGCAGAAACACAAGGGCAATCAAAAACAGTTCCTGGTAGATCATGGGTACTTAACAAGTATCTGATGGATAAATAATGCACCAAAAGGCTTCAACCGTACAAATATCCTCCAACTTTTGAAGATGGGTCTCTCTAGTCCTCATGAAAAGGGAAAGATGAATTAACTCATTGAACCATATAAGGCATATACACTCACCCTGTCTTGTGAATCACATAGCCAAGTTTATTGCACTTGGAGATGTTACGGGGTGAACACAGACGGCCCTAGATAACTCTCTTTCTAAAGCCTTTTCCAAGTTATGATCACTCAAGGGACTCTCAGACACAAAGAGAGACAAAGCATCAGGATTTTACCAACACAGGGTACATTAAAGGGCACACAGAAGGGTTCACAGGGCTTCTGCTTATAAAAAACAAAGTATTCTTTCCAATTTCCTAGTAACAAATATTCTTAAGGTAAGGGACAATTTTACCTTGGGCAGATCTGTAGCCGGATAAGGAAGGCTTCATTCCATTCATCTGTCCATTGCTGGATCGGCTAATTATATTCTTGGAAGAAATTGTTTCTGAGACAACAGTACACTTGGGCTTTAGGGGGAGACTGGAACTACTCACTGGTCGCCCGGGGCCCAAGCTGCTCACCGGTCTTCCGGGCCCTGAACTGACAGTCCGTCCAGCTGGAACTGAGCCACTTACTGATTGCCCAGGGCCACTAACTGGCCGCCCAGGGCCACTGATTGGCCGCCCAGGACCACTGACTGGTCGCCCAGGGCCACTGACTGGTCGCCCAGGGCCACTGACTGGCCTCCCAGGGGGGCCAGAGCCACTCACTGGTCGTCGAAGGTCATGTGGACTGCTCACAGGCCGCCCAGGGCCACCAGAGCTGCCCATAGCTCTCCCAGAACCACCTGAGCCACTGCTGGGTCGCCCAGGGCCACTTGAGCTGCTTGCAGGGTGCCCAGGGCCACCTGAACCACTGAGTGTCCGTCCGGAGAGACTGAAGTCACTGGCTGGCCTCTTGGTCCCACTGACCGATCGCTCAGGTCCTAAGCTGGAGCTGCCGTTCTGGCGCCTGGGCACTGGGCCAGAACTAACTGTAGGCCGAGCAGTCCCTGTGCTGGGCCGGCCAGGAGCTGAGCTGGAGCTGTTGCCTGGCTGCCTGACACCTGGACTCTTAGCTTTACCGGGTGGGGTAACCATAGGCCCAGGCCTGGAATGGCTAGGATGGGGAGGAGACTTTTTGGCTTTGTGCTCAGTGGCAGATTTCTGAGTCCCTTTAGCGGAAGTCTTTGGGACACTTGGTGAATAGGTGCTGGAGTGGGGCTTTCCGGCCCCATTGAAGACAGGTCTGTCATGGCCCTCACGAAGTAAGGGTTGAGAGCAATTGACAGATCCTGCTTTGGTCCTCTCTCCTGGCATGGATTTGGATGAAGACACGCCTAAGTGTTTCTCATTGGCTGTGCTGGGTCTGGATTTCTTCTCAGCATGAGGAAGGGGAGTACCCCTGGAAGAAGGATGCTTGCTAAGTTTTGTGCCCACGCTTTCCTTCTGAGAGGGTGCCTTTTTGGTTGGAGGTAGTCTTGCATCTGTCTCAGGTCTCTTTTTCCTCTGCTTTCGTTCAAGGAATTCTCGCTCCCTAAGTTCTTCTGCAGTCATAGGCCGCTCTTCTGTTTTCTTCACTACCTTGATCTCCACTGGTTCATACTGCTTTTTCTCAGCCAGCCTGAGTAGATCAGTGAAGTTCATGAGCGGTGGGGCACTTTTAAGGGGGACCTTTGGTTTGCTTTCAACTTTGGGAGGTTCTTGCTCTTCCTCATACTCCTGCTCTGACTCTGCTTGATTGTATTCTAAGAATTCATCTTCTTCTTCCATCTCATACTCTTGTTCTGTTCCCTGGCTAGTGTGGCTTTCCACTGCCTGCCTCTTCTTTGACTTTTCCTCAACGGGAATCCCGTTGTAACCATGGAAATTATCCTTTGTCCTTTTGGCCATAGCTCTTGCTTTCTTGTCATGTTTCAGCTCAATTCGCTTTTTCACTAGTTCTTCTTTTCTCCTTTTCTCCTCTAATGCTAAAAGGGACAAAATAAGAAAGTATTTCAAGGTCTGGAGGTCTCAAGTATTTCATCTGAAATCAGTAGGTGGCCAAAACACAAGTAACATTCAAGTTACAGTTTGAAGACATCTAGGAATGAAATGAGGAAGTCCTTTGAACAAGTATCTGTTGAGTCATCTTTACATAATGAGTGGGTCACATATGGGTCTTTCAATATGACAAAGCAAGTGAGAGACTGCACTTTTAGCTTTAAATATAGAAAATAATTCATACCCAATAAATACACCAAGTTAAAGAAACAGTAGGACCCACTTCATAGTCATTATTAATTATGAACAAATGAATACTTACATGTACTAAATCAGTTTCCTTGTCATTTGCCTGAGGTAAAACTACTGCTTGAGTTACTGGTCTTCAAAAACTGTTCCTATTTTAATCTTTAAGATAGCATTCTTGATAATAATTAAAAAAATTAAAATATAAAATATGTAGAAGCAGATTCAGAATGAAGGTCAAAGAATGGAGTTCCTATTGGGACCTAGTATGGCCAAGCAGAAGATATGGTCACTATCCCCAAAAGCTCTAAAAAGGAAATAAAAGATAATCGCCATACAAATAATCAGCATAAGAACATATGTAATCCTCTAAACACAACTGATTCAGACACATACACAAACCCCTTAGCCTATTATGTTACTACAAGCATCTACTCGTTAAGTACAAACTAGTTGTGAAGGTGGAAGACTTTAAAATTGAGAATAAGGCCATAAATACATACCTTTTTGCCTGAGCTCCTCTTCTTTTCTTCTGAGAAAAGCCTGAACGGCTGCAGACTGGACACCCTTAACTTTCGGGTCTTTTTTGGGAGGCCCCACGGCCAAACTATACCTTTTCTAAAAAGAAGAGGAGTGAAAGTTAATAATCAATTCAACTTTAAAAATGTATTTGCTATTAGGTGTAAGGCACTGTGCCAAGCAATCGAGAGGTTTAAATATTGACTGAAAAACTGATTCTGAATAATTAAGAGATCATGTAACCCACATGAAGGCTTAGCTATAAAATTTTGGTCTAAATAGGATTACGTATGACTGTTTTTAGGTACAGAATTTCTTTGTAACATCCTAAATAATTCAGAGCAATACTATTTTCAGGTTATTTTCCCAAAAAGGTACCTGGACTGGGGGACTTTTAAAAAGAAATCACCACTTAGAACAGATTGTTTAAAAATTTTTTTTTTCTTTTAAAGATTTTATTTATCTGAGAGAGAGAGAGCAAGCACAAGCGGGGGCGGGGCAGAGAGAGAGAGAGAGAAGCGAACCCCAGGCTGAGCAAGGAGCTTGGGCGGGGCGGTGATCATGACCTGAGCCTGAGCCGAAGGCAGATGCTTAACTGACTGAGCCACCCAGGGACCCCTGGATTGTCTTAAAATTCTGATAAAAAAAAAAAAAAAAATCAACCTTCTTTAGAACTAAGCATTTCAAAGTCTAACTTTTCAAACAAACAGAAAAAACTACTCATAAATGTTTTCTCTCCTGAGTACCTTATTCCAGATTATTTTCTAGTAGAGACTCACAATTACACAGGTTATTTTGCTTATAACATGAAACACTGAGATTTTACTTTGACCCTAGGCAAAGCTGGTGGCAAACCACAGCTAAAAGCATTTCAAAGAACTCCAAGCAGCAAGAAGTGCCCAATTCTCTATAACCTTTAACCATGGCTCTTACGTTCATTCAATATTAATCTGCCACACAAACCATTTAGAAAGGTTTCCGTATCACCCAAAAAGTACTGACACTGTTCTGGCACAGATGGTATTTCTCTGGGCTTTTATTTTTATGTAATGACATTGGGAAATGGCTAAAACTATATGAATGTTAATTTGAAGTATGATAGGAAAAATATTTCCATTTTATAAGTATCTATCACTAGAGAAGTATGATAAACAGAATAACTCACGCCAGGATGATTCAGCTCTAGGACCACTGCACATTAAATATATGGGTAGGAAATAAGTTCTTAAATGCCCTCCCTTATTCATCAGATGACATTCTTACCTACTGGACCTGTTGTGCTAGTTAAAAAGGAAACACTAACCTCTGAGCACAAAATGAACTCCTTAAGAACCAAAAAACTGTTTCCCAAAATGTGCATAAAATTCCTAGAGGAAAGCCAAAGGATCCATGCTTACTATGCGGCTGACAAATAACAGGCATCCTGAAACAAGCTGGAAGTTCCAGCTACGTTAGTCACCAACGAAGTAGCTGGCCACGGAAGCAGGCCCTAATCCAACCTGAAAATCCTGCATGATAGTGATGCTGCAAGCCGACACATCCCTGACCCAAATCCCAAAAGACGGCATCCAGATTCCTTTCCCAGTCACTTTAGTTGAGTCACAGTAAGATCCAGTAGTAAGTCCCTATCTTTGTAAATTTAGTAGTAGGCCCTTTCCATTGTGGACTGGGGCCCCATTTTTAAAGGAGAAAAGCAGAGGAAAAGGAACACTTAGAGAAAGAGAATACTGCTTTACCTAACTAGCTATATAAAATTGTCCTGGTTTACAAGAATCTCAAACATAGGCCTTATCTACAAGAAGTTCACCCTTTCTTAATGGAAGAGCACCATGAATATGATTCAAGTTGCAGAAGACATATATAGACTCATAAGGAGACACATATACTCACTTCACCCTACCCCATTAGGTAGATCTGTAAGAGGAAAGTTGGATTTTTGTGGCCAGGACTTAAAGTTTTCCTGTGTCTGCAACTACCTAGTCCATAGATTCACCTGCCAAATCAAAGCTTACACAAGGTTTCCCCGCACAAAATACCAATATGCATGTTAGTGTTGCCTTAAACAGCAGTGGTTCGTTACCTTGATATTACAGCGATGAGCACTTCCTAATTTGACTTCAGGACAGATATCTTTCTTCCTAATCTGGGACTTCAAGAGATAGGTAATGGGATAGGACTAGCTGAAAAGCTACTCACGACTAAATACAGGCACCCAAGTGGAAAACAACGGTGTCAATGGGGCACTGTTGACTAAGCTTCAGTCATTTGAATAACATCCTCATAATTTTTGCCCTTTTAGTATGCCACCTGTATTATTATTCACTAATTTTAAGAAAAGAGACCTAACACCATGACTTATTGTTATAGTTTTACTTCAAACAATATCCATGAAATTATTGGTTTGAAAGGCTACATTTTCCCAAATCATATTAAAATATAACCATTTATATATATATATATATGTATATATACATACATATATGTGTGTGTGTGTGTGTGTGTATATATATATATATATATATATATATAAAACCATGAGAACTGAAAGTATTTATGTACCATCTAAAATCACAATACAGAGCTATATGCACTGACTTTGGGAAACACCAAAAAGGAACATAAAAATACAGGAAGGCAGAACACAAAGAAGCAGCAAAGGAGGTGGTATTCAGGATCTCAGATTCACCCAGAAAAGAATTCCAAAGATTACCTTTAGCTTTTTTCAAAATATCCACCTATTTCCATCCATTCACACTGTCAATTTTAAATTCAGCTTTTTTGTTCTAATACCTCTAATCCTCAAGGGTACTTATTAAGCTGGCTTTACATTTAACCTAATAACTCTGCAGTACTTTTTGTCCTGTCCTATGATGTAGAAGGGATTCAATAAATCTATAAAAAGTCTTATTTCATAGGTCTGCTAGGAAACAAGAAGGGCAAGGTCCTAACTTGATGAGGTTTAATCTTATTCACTGACATGAGCTGAGTCATAATTAATAGTTTCTGACATCCTTTGTAGCTTGATGCACTCAAAAGCAGATACCAGGAAAATACTGAAACATTCTCTTTAAAACATTCTCTTAGGCAAAGTTTAGGTCTAAACCTAGAAATCTGGGGTTAAAAAAAGGGGGGCTGGGTCTTTACAGATGATTTTCTTAACAGTTGTACTGAGATATAATTCACATACCATAAAATCTACCCATTTAATGTGCACAATTCGTTGGTTTTTAGTATATTCAGAGAGTTGTACAACCATCATCACTATTGGATTCTAGAACATTTACATGACCCCAAAAAAGAAATGTCTTACCTTTCAGCAGTCATTCCCCACTTCCTCTTGCCCCTCTGCCCCTGGCAACCACTAACCTACTTTCTGTTTCTGCAAATTTGCCAATTCTGGACATTTCATATAAATGAAATCATGTACCCAGGGTACCATTATATAGTGATATGCATCACAATATAGGTCAAATTTACAGGCCACAGACAAATGGTTATATATATGAGTGCTTATGTTGTATATGTAAGATTTTTCAGTTTTGAAAACCCTCATTGTTAATTTTCACTTGACTCTACTATTAAGTTTGAAAACAGATGCCTTCAAAGGCCAAGAAAATATCTTTGGGAGAATGCTCCGTAAGCTGGTTCCTAACATCCTTGAACTGAGAAATCATAATTATCTCTCTGGCTTAACTAAAATTAAGAAACGATTAGTTTCTATGACCATTAAATGTTTCAGCAGCAGTATCATTTTAATTATTTTGGAGTAAAAACAGAATACACCCAGAACTTTATTTTTATTTTATTTTATACCTAGAACTTTAAAATGACAATTATGTAATACCTAGGTAAATTTAAATTTAAATGGTGATAATGTAATTTTACTGCTGTCAGTGTTGACTTTTCTAATAATTTTTTTTGCCCAAATAAAAACTTTGAAAGAAAAAAATGAAATCATACAATATACCGCTTCCATGGTCAATTTTATGTGTCAACTTGGCTAGGCTACAGTGCCCAGTTATTTAGTCCAACACTAATCTAGGTGTTGCTATGAAGGTATTTAACATCTACTATAAGTTAACTTTAGGTAAAGCAGTTTACCCTCCATAATGTGGGTGGTACCATCTAATCAGTTGAAGGTCTTAAGAGCAAAAACTGTGTCTCTCAGAGAAGAAGGTATTTGCCCTACAAATTTCAGACTTGCCAGCCTCCACAATTACATGAATCAATTTCCTAAAATAAATCCTACTGGTTCTGTTTCTCTGGAGAGCCCTGACTGATACAGTGGCCTTTTGTATCTTGGTACTTTCACTTAGTACAACGTTCTCAAGGTTCATGTTGTATCATGTATCAGTACTTCATTTCTTTTTATGGCCAAATATTTTACTGTGCTGATGTACCACATTTTATCCATTCACAAGTTGATGGGTATTTGTTTTTACTTCTTGGCTATTATAAATAATGCTGCCGTGAACACGTGTGTACAGGGCTTTTTGTGTGAGCCTCATTTCTCTTGGGTATATCAGTATAGATCTTTCTAACATTGAGCTAGCCAGACCTTTCAAAAAGGGAGACTCTGGTATCAAAAGATTTAAGATTCATTGTAATAGAATGTATTAGATAATCTCCTAGCCCCACAGGGGTAGCCCAGCAGAGAACCATGTTTGAAAAAGCCTCAGGCTGGGATTACATTATATTCTATTTAATAAAGCAAAACTATCTGGCACTTTCTCCTGCATCAGATGGTCACATTTAGCTCTAGCAGCAGCACATCAAGATGCACCCACCAATCCTGAATCGGATTCAAGGCACCAGGCTGCTTCATTGTTTGAGCTTCATGAAAAGCAGCTGGACAAGAGTTTCTTTTATCCTAAGTGTATCCATTTTATTATACTGCAAGCCAACTCAGTCATTCTGCTGGACCCCAATGAATGATCCACAGCAGTGAAGCTTATGCCATTTAAATACAGTATCAGAGATTTTGCCAAGATTTGTACTTCTGAAGCCAACAGACCTAAAAAACATTAACTCACTTTAAGACATATGTGTTCCTTGCATGGAAATTATACTGCCATGGTCAGATTAAGAAAATAAGGAGTTCTCTGTCTGGGAACGTGTGTTAACCAAATACATTATGTTGGAATCAACAGTCAATCCCTTCTTAAAAGCTGTTCTTTACTCAGGAGATAACATATTGTTGTAATAGTAGAAAACACTAAATTTCCCTTTTTTTTTTTTAAGATTTTATTTATTTACTTGACAGAGAGAGAGAGACAGCAAGAGAGGGAACACAAGCAGGGGGAGTGGGAGAGGGAGAAGCAGGCTTCCCACAGAGCAGGAAGCCCAATGCGGGGCTCGATCCCAGGACTCTGAGATCATGACCTGAGCCGAAGGCAGCTGCTTAACGACTGAGCCACGCAGGTGCCCCCAAAACATAAATTTCATGATGGCTTCACATATACTAGAAATTTATTATTGGTTAGAATTAGGAGTTAGGAATGTTCAAAGAATACATCCTTGAGTTTAATAATCACTACACAATTTCTAAAATGTTCTCAAAACATCACAGGGAATAAATGCAGGCCTGGAAAACAAATGGTTTGCATTAGGCTTGGTTAGCTGGGTGGCAAAGAGGGTAAAAATGAAACAAAAAGCACGTTGTTCAGGATAGCTATATGATCAAATGTAAAATTTACTATTACTGTGTCCATAAAAATATACCTGATTATAGAATGTAATATCAGATAGGTACCTCAGAGTCTCTAGTCCAACCTCTATGTTAGATGTGGCCCCCAAAGCACAAACGTACATTTACTGGTTGTCACTCACAGAGTTTGTAACAGAGTGTGAATTAGAATCTAGGCCTCCTGTTTCAGGTCCAAAAGTATTCCCACTACGACATGTGTCACTTCTAACTTAACCCCAACACTTTCATCCAGCTCTAACCACACTCTTAAATGCCCTTCCCTAATTTCCATCTGCCTCTTGGATGGTGCCATGACCTCACACAGGCCCACCACTTAATTTTCTATCTTCCCTCACCCTCAGACTATTTCCGTTAACCCTGCTGGCACTCTCCCAAACAGGCTGTAACTCTCCCTCTACCCACCAGTTTCCAAATTCTGTTGGTTTGCCCTTTAAATTTCTCTCCCATCAGACTTGAGAAGAGCCATAAAAAAACCAAGAGTTATTGTCTCAAGCTATAATTAGGCTGGAGTTGAGGGTAGGAAGCTGGATGGGTTTAGGCTTTACAGATGACAACCTTTCTCACATCATGATTAAGAGCAAGAACTCTGGAGCCAGTTGGCAAATTCTCTGCTCTGCCATTAGCAGCACTGTCACTTATTAGCTGTGTGACTTTAGGCAAGCTTCTTCATCTCTTTGGGCCTCAGTTTCCTCATCTGTAAAATAACCTTCCTTATACGGCCATTATAGTGATTAATTAATATACACAAAGTGCTTAGAATAGTGCATGGCACCGAGTAAGCATTATAAATGTTAACTGTTGTTAATATCATTAGTATTCAGAAAGAGATTCTCCTAGGTAGTGATGGGGAAGAGAAATAACAGAATCTCTCTGAGGGCAGATTTTCTAAAATATCTTCTCCCTAAAACACTGGTTAAGAAGTACTGCTCTAGGGGCGCCTGGGTGGCACAGCGGTTAAGCGTCTGCCTTCGGCTCAGGGCGTGATCCCGGCGTTATGGGATCGAGCCCCACATCAGGCTCCTCTGCTATGAGCCTGCTTCTTCCTCTCCCACTCCCCCTGCTTATGTTCCCTCTCTCGCTGGCTGTCTCTATCTCTGTCAAATAAATAAAAAAAAAATTAAAAAAAAAAAAAAAAAAAAAAAAAAAAAAAGAAGTACTGCTCTAGGCTAGCAATCCAAAGCTACTTCAGGCACTGCCAAAGTCATCTTCAGATGCAAGCATGGGCGCAATCCCATTGTAATTGATTATAGACCAAAAGCTGCAAAGTGAGTGCCTGCAGAAACAATTCCGTTGACCCATAATGTTCTTTAAAGGGAAATAGGGCACCTGGGTGGCTCAGTCGGATAAGTGTCTGCCTTCAGCTCAGTTCATGATCCTGGAGTCCTGGGATCAAGCCCCACATGGGGCTCCCTGCTCAGTGGAGAGATTGCTTCTCCCTCTACTCCTCCTTCTGCTCGTGCTCTCTCTCATATGCTTTCTCTCTCTCTCAAATAAATGAATAAAATCTTAAAAAAAAAAAAAGAACTATAACTACAACACATGGTAGGCTTCTTTTGAATACACAGAGCATGGCACTTATCATTTTATATCCAGACTACTTCAAGAACTTACATTACCTACCTGGCCCTGAAGACATCTGAATTTGCCACCCCAGTTAAAGTCCCCCAGCTCCTTTTTCAGTACCTATATGCTTTTTTTTTTTTTTTTTTTTTGCGGGGTGGGGGGGAGAAAAAGAGAGAGAGACAGTGGGAGGGAGGGAGGAGGGGAGAGGGGCAGAGGGAGAGAATCTTAAGTAGGCTCCATGCCCAGCACAAAGCCTGATGTGGGGCTCAGTCCCAGGACCCTGAGATCATAACTTGAGCTGAAATCAAGAGTCAAACGCTTAACCGACTGAGCCACCCCGGTGCTCCTCAGTACCTATATCCTTATCCTCAAGGGGCTTTCGCTCCCAAATCCTTATGTTTAGTACCACATGAAGGTTTCTTCTTTACGTTTTGGTTTGAGGGTCACACCAGAACTTCAGTATCTTGTCTGGGATGATTTTCAGAGTACTGCTGTGAGAAAGACCGCATCGCTTGTCTCATGCACTACAAGCCTCAACTATAGTTACTTGCAACCTACAAGAATCCATATTCCAAGCTCTACCATTCTATCAAAACAAGAAACTTTGTTTTTGCTAGAGGAACCAGGGAGAAAAAATTTAAGTTGCGGTTACCAAAAACATTTTTTCTCCTTTAAATTTAAACAGAGCTTGAGACAATAACTGGTTACATCACCTTGATCAGCTGTTTTTTAAATTCAGTTTTCCACTGGGAAATGATAGCATGCCTAATATTGCTAGGCGTGATGCAATACTTCCTTTGTTTTAACTAACACATTATAAAGATAACTATTTTTCCTGGAAAGAGCAAGCCTGCATTATAGAAATGTTCCTCGCTTCTCAAACCAGATACAACAGATATCTCTTAAAAATGACACCCTGGGAAGAGTTCATAGTGGTTGTCCAGGTGTTTTATATGTTAGCCTCCCTTGAGCTAATCAGTCCTAGTCATCATATGTCCTTTCTGTAGCAAAGGTCTGACACAGGCACTCTGAAGACTGAAATCTGAACATCAGCTGGAAGGTGGGGAAGAAGAGGACTAAAGGGAAATAAGAACCAAGCACCAGAGAGGGAAGGAGTTATAGCTGTCAATTACCGCAAAGCCTCTGTGGTTCTCAGACCATCAATCAATCAATAAAGCTTGTGTCACACATGGGTGTGTGTGTGTGTGTGTGTGTGTGACTTGAAATGTTGTTCCTTGACTTGGATGATGGTTTACAAGGTACTATGCAATAACCTATTATATTGTACAATATATATTTCACATTTGATGGTGTGCTTTCAGAGGCTTTACTTTGAGCTGATAAAGTAACAAAATAATTAGATGAGCCAACTGAAAGCAAGATCATGGATTAAATCTAACTACTATCTTGTTCTGTTCCTCAATAGTTTCTTTTCTGATATCTTTCATCTGATGTAAAAAGATAAGGATTATAATGGTAACTAAATCAAACTTCTAGCCTTACTAGCTTTTTGTGGGCGTTGGGGGCTGGGCAGGGGAAAGCATGCTTTGATAAAATACATGCCTATATTCATCTATTAAATTTTACCAATTTACCTTTTTTGCTTCCAATCTTTGTTATTTCAATCATAGATCTGCTGATAGATAATGTACATATTCTGAAATACACAGAGAATCTCCTTTTCTACCAGCAGCTATTGGTTTTTAGAATAAGAAATGACTAACTTGGTTCTGATTCTTCTACAGAATATTACTGGACATCAAAGCTAGTATTATCTATTTTTTGACCTCCACTGAAATTCAGGAAGATCTAGAATAAAATATGGACCTAATTATGCAAAGATGAATGCTTACCAGCTCCAATATTGACTTGTCTAGGAAATTTACAGTACTTGCAGAAAGTGAATTCTGTCGTTCAACCCGCAGATCTTATGACTCATGGCTTAGGGGAATGATTATTCAGAGTACTTGGGATGGGAGATGAATATAGGAGAATTTAATAAATATTCAACTGACAGGTATCAGCTTTATTTACCAGTTATTTTACTATCTTCAGATCAATATTTTCAGAAGGGTAAAAAAATGGGCCAGGTTCAGAAGAAAAGCAAAGGAGTGGGAAAAACAAACAAAACAAAACCACTGCAAATACACAAAAATCTAAGAAATGCAGAACGCACAGTGAGAGCTCAATAAATTCCAGTTGAATTGACTTTAACAGAGAGCTGTTTGAGCTCTACACCTCACTGCTCAAACCGCAGGTATCACAATGCAATTTGTCGGTTTACAGCTGTGCTGTGGGTACCATCTGAGGATCCAGAAATGATTAGTTTATGCAAAACAGCTACAACCCCACAAACCAGGCACTCTCCACGACTTCAGCAAGTAGATGTTAAAAGTCTTACACCGTTCTGCGAATATTAGCGAATTGGCAAATATTACCGAGCAAATGGGACCTAGATTTCAAACAAAGACAAATCTGGAAGGCCACAAATGGAAGGTGAAGCTAGCTAGCTCACTCATTCTGTTGGCCAAGGACTTCGTGGAATCCGCTCAACTTCTCTTCCCAATACAAAAGGTATTATTAACCCTTTGGGAGGTTATAATTTAATCATCTCGTTGGCTGGGTGGGTGGGGCCACAAGTCAAAAAACTTATTCGAGAAATCACACAATGTTTAACCCCATCTTACGCGGGAAATCAGCCAAAAAGCTATCAGGCCAAGTCCCTAAAACCCCTGAAACTCCCCAACATACATGCTTCATTCCCAACCTCTGAGCTTAAGTTTACGCCGAAGCCAGAAAAACTACTAGCGCTAGAGTCCACCATGTACCAGGTACGGTTTCACTCACCAGCTTTCACGCAACTCTAAAAACCCGAACTGCAAAGTCCATGTTGCAGGGGTGACTAAGCCAGCGAAACTCACTCTCCGGAAGGCTTCCGCCTCGCACCCCAAGCTCCTTTTCACACTGAGTCCCCAGGAGTGCATGCCCAAGAAAAGGAAATAAGGAGTCCAGGTCTTTCCCCTCCCGGAGAGGACAGGCGCCTGCCTGGAAGTTCCACGGGCCACAAATTCCAAACTTGAAGATCAGGGTCTCCTACAGTAGCGCCCAGCTGGTACTTACCGGCACGTTGTTGACACCCTGTCCTTTGGAAGCTATCAGGAGAATTTCCCTGAAATCCATGTTGGCTGAGGCGGAGACACTGGGCCAGGCTCTCGGAAAGAAGTGAAAGTACGCCTTACCGAGGCGCCCAGCGACAGCCAAGTGAACTGCCTGGCCCACCCCTCTCCCACCCCTCCTTAGCACGACCACTTCCGGCGCCTTCCAATGCCGTCTGCCCGCCCCTTTTCCTCTTGCGGCCTATATCCTTTCAGGTCCGGCGCTCCGCTCTCGAATCCCTGGCGTAACTTCCGCTTTCAGGCTCCAGACACGTAGAAACGTGGTACGTGGCTGCTGGCGTTAGCTCGGAGGGGCGGGACTAGGCCCTTCACCGACCAAGGAGACGCGGCCTAGTAAAATGAGGGGTGTGGCTAAAGGAAAGATCGGCTGCCCTGGGGGCCGGGGCGCGCGACCTGACAGTCTCGGTGTTCCTTGTGAGCTCTGAGTAGGGTGAGCGGGTGGGGGGCGGTTACCTACCAGGCCTGGGTTAGCAGGGTGTCACGGGTGGGCGCTCAGGTCCGAAACGGCGGGGTCCCAACAGCTGAACCGACAGGTCTCGAGCAGGGGGTTTCAGTTACCGGTTTCTAGGCGTTCGTGAAGTTGCGCAGGCGCACACGGCACCGACTAGTCCTCAGTCTTGGATACACATTACTCATCACGTCCTGGCGCATGGTGTGTGCTCACCTCCTACACAGATGCATGCAAGTCATGTATAGAGGCGCAGGCTTAGTGCTTTTGCTTCATCTAGATAATAAGCTCCACGTAGTGGATGAAGGAAGGAATTCTTTACATACGGACCCAGTCTAGACATACTTGGCGCACTTACGAAACACATATATGCCCCATGTTCATATTAATTGGGAGTCCAGTCTTGGGTTCCTTTTAAGAGTATCTGGGCCCTGTAAAGTCGTCTCGTTCAGTAAAATACACTAATTAGACAGACCTGGGGTGGGAATAAGCCACGATTGGCTGCTAAGTAATTGGATCTTTTCAGTGTGATGGAAATGTTCCCAAACTGGATGGTGGTGATGACTGTGCTGTTAATTTACTAAAAGTCGTTGTACACTTAGAACAGGTGGATTTTACATCATGTAAATTATATCTAAAGTTGTTTAAAAGTATTAGGCAAAGCTCGGGGCGCCTGGGTGGCACAGCGGTTAAGCCTCTGCCTTTGGCTCAGGGCGTGATCCCGGCGTTCTGGGATCGAGCCCCACATCAGGCTCCTCCACTGGGAGCCTGCTTCTTCCTCTCCCACTCCCCCTGCTTGTGTTCCCTCTCTCGCTGGCTGTCTCTGTCTCTGTCAAATAAATAAATAAAATCTTTAAAAAAAAAAAAAGTATTAGGCAAAGCTGCTTGGTCTTACTGTTTACAACTGAAGTTTTAATGCTGAGCTGTGGCCCTGACTACATTTCTCCATTTAAGATTGTACAAACAACAGACCCAGACGAAGTCTTAGTCTGATGGCAGACCTGGAATTCTCAACCTTCCTTTTCCCTCTGAGGAGCCCTGCATAGCATACAGCTCACCTATGCTATACATTCCTTTCAAAGACATGCCCACCTACTTGAAGTAGTTTTCACTTGCTGGAGACCAACTCTACAAATATGTCTCCATCATGATTGTAGATTATATAGAAGCTTGAGTGTAATGTGCTGAAAAAGCTAGCAGATTTCAAGGGCCGCAACTGTAGAAAATTAGAACTAAGATTCTTGGATTTTCTTCAAGTGATTCCCTCTACTCAGCAGGTAGAGTCATCTTTCAGTGTTTTCTGATTGTTCGTAGGATAAAGACCAAAATCTTAATCCTAACAGTAGCTTGTGGGACTGCCGTGATTTGCCCTGGCTCACTTCTGTAGCCTCATCAGCTCTACTTTTTCATTCCCTTATTTGTGCCAAGTGCTCTTCGACTCCAGGTCCTTTCCCCCTTTCTCCCCTCTGCGTGGTCTACTCTTTCTAAACTTTGCTGGGCCAGCTCTAACTCATCCTTCAACACCATAAGCCTTTGGTGAGTGGTTATCTGGGTTTAAGCCTCAGTTCTGTTGATTCCTAGCTATTGGATGACCTTAGTCAGGGCTTGACCTCTCTGTGCATCAGTTTAATCTATAAAATTAAAATAACAATGATAGGATTGCTGTAAAATAATTCAAGTAAGGGCTATAGTACAGGGCTATTATGGGCTGAGTTGTGTGCCCCCCAAATTCATATGAAGTCCTAATTCCCAGGACCTCAAAGTGTGACCATATTTGGAGAGAGGGTCTTTAAAAAGATATAAAAAGGTCACTTTAAAAAGGTCATTAGAGTGGACCCCAATCCAAAATGATGGGTGTCCTTATTAAGAAGAGGAAATATCAATGCAGACAGGTACAGAGGAAGACCTTGTGAAGACACAGGGAGAAGATGGCTATAAGTCAAGGAGAAAGGCCTCAGAAGAAACCAACCCTGCTTGTGCCTTGATCTCAGACCTCTGGCCTCCAAAATTGTGAGAAAATAGATTTCTGTTATTTAAGCCACTCAGTCTGTGGTACTTTGTTACAGTAGCCCCAGCAATCTAATACACTGGCATATGCCGAGTATTCAATAAGTGTCGGGTATTATTTCTCAAGGAAGCACTTTCTGAACTAGTCAGGACTGCTCTTGTGAATTCTTACAGCTCCCAGTGTTTTCCTTTATGGAATCTTTCACAGTTTGTAATTACATATTTGTGTTTTTTGTTTCTAACTCCTTGGTTATCTCATGCTAGATTGTAAGGTCTATGAGAACGGGGACCGTGCCTGTATTACCCACTACTGTTCCCATCACCAGCACAGTTCCCTGCTCATGTACATAAAACATGATGCATATTTGAAAGTTAAGAGAGTAGATCTTAAAAGTTCTCATCACAAGAAAAAAATTTCGTAACTATGGTGACAGATGTTCAACTAGACTTACTGTGGTCATTTCACAATATATACCAATATTGAATCGTGATGTTGTACACCTGAAACTAATGTTATATGTGAATTACACCTCAATAAATAAAGAAGACCTACCATCAAAAAACCTCCACATTTGAGGACCAAATTAATGAATCTTCAAATGAAAAGCCTTCAATATTCAATATCATAATAGCTAACATATATTGAGCCCTTACTATATGCTAAGTGCCTGACCTGGGTATCATCTGATTTAATCACAATTGCCTATAGTAAGGCACTTCTTGTTACTATTTTGTAGATGAAAAAAACTGGACTAATATACAATTAGTTAATGGGAAGCTAAGACTATCTGTGAGACATTAGCCACCATGCTAGATCACCTCTTTATATTTCAATTAATCCATTTGAACTGGTGTAAATATATACATGTGAAATCATAATCTAAGAGAGCTTAGATGGGGTAACTATAGTTACTCAAAATCGCCAAGAACAACAGCTGCAGGTGGGTGTGGAGTAAGGAATGAGAGGGAAGGCACCATTTTCCTGTATCCAAATAAAAGAAAATGTATTATCATTGAATTCAGCAAATATTTCCTGAGGAACTACTGTGTGCCCAGCCCTACATACAATACAAAGAAAGGAAAGACCCAGCCCTTGCCCAGTCAGGGCCTTCATTCTTAGATGAACACAAGGAACAATGGTGTATTAACCGCGGTAGGGTACAAAGTACTGGGGATAGGATTGACAGATTTAGCAATAAAACAAGATGCCCAGTTGAATTTGAATTTCAGGTAAACAAAAACCACTAGAAGCAAGCATTGTTAATCTGAAATTCAAATTTAACTGGGTGTCCTGTGTTTTACCCAGCAACCGGAGAAGTGATGGAATTCCAGTTAGAACAGGAGCAAAGACAAGCACATAAAAAGATTCAGAGAACAAGCCGTGGATGTATTTAGAAGAAAATAAAGTCAGGAACAAAGGTAGGAAATAAGGTAAAAGTAGGTGGAGCCATATTGGGAAGGTCTTGAGAGCCAGGAGGGAAGGGGGAAGAGGAGGTAATAAAAGACCAGGTAGAAAGGCAGGCAGAGAACCAAAGGAGTAGAGGGTAGTGTTCTCGGAAGCAACAGAGAAGACTTGCCAAGGAGAAGGGGACAAGCTAATAGGTCTAGGCTTCACATGTCAGATGCTGCGAGGAGGTTCAGTAGGAACAGGACCGTGAAGGTCAACTGAGTTGAATATAGGAAAATTAAAATCATGAGGAGTTACCCTCTTGACCCATCAGATTAACAAACTTCAAAAAGTTTGAAAATAAGCAATGTTGGTGAGGGTCGGGGAAATAAGACACTGTGGTGGGAATATAGGAACCTCTTTGAAGGCAATCTGACAAACTAAAGAATTAATATAATATGCTAAAGACCCATGCTATGTGTTTATTGCACACCAGGTGCTCTTCTAAGCAGTTTTTGTATATTAACTCATCCAGTTTTCACAGCAACCCTAGGACAGAGGTACTGTGACAGATGGGGAAACTGTGGCACAGAGTGGCTAAGGGACCTATCCAGGTTCACCCAATTAGTAAGTGGCAGAGCCAGCACTTGGCTCCAGGCTGTGTTCTATTACATTATACTGGCCTTCTCAGTCAAAAGTCTAAAACACAACTACTCTAACACAGAAATTCCCTTTCTAGGAATATGTTCTACCAGAATATTCACACGTGTGTGCAAAGACCATTGAACAGAGTTATTCATTGCATGGTTTGAAATACAACCCGAACGTCCATTAGTAGTAGACTAAATACATATTGGTACAACCTTAGAATGGAAAACTATGCAGCTGTTACAAAGAATGAGGCAGATCTATCTGTCTGCCTGTTTCTGAGGTATACGGTTATCAATCAATATCAATCTCTGAGATATATAGTTCGGTGAAAAAAGCAAGATGCAGAACAATGTGTGCTAGTAAGGGGGTTAGAAATGAATATAGATGTACATATACACACACCTATAATTGTACATAGAAAGATTATCTTCGAACAGATGGGTGCTGAGAGGATCTAGAAAACAGCTGTCTCTGGAAGAAAGAACTCAGACACAAGTGGGAGGGAGGGAGGCTTTTTCACCTCCTTCCCTTTGGTGCCGTTTGAATGTTTTTCCTTGTGCCTGCCCTGCCTTTTCAAAACAAACCCAAGTTTTTTAGGTTTTAAAAAAGGGATCATGGCAGCCAGTGGTTTTGTAGCACTCCGCACTTAATAAAGTGCACCCACTTGCATGTTGTTGTTTTTTCATTTTTTTAAATTTAAATTCAATTAGTCGACCTATAGTACCTCATTAGCTTCAGATGTAGCGTTGAACAATGTATCATTGCGTATAACTCCCAGTGCTCCTCACATCACGTGCCCTCCTTCATGCCCATCACCCAGTTACCCCAGGGGCACCTGCATCTCAATGTTCATAGCAGCAATGTCCACAATAGCCAAACTGCAGAAAGAGCCGAGATGCCCATCCACAGATGAATGGATAAAGATGTGGTACGTATATTCATACACACGTGCGTGCACACACACACACACACACACACACACACACACGCACAGTGGAATATTACTCAGCCATCAGAAAGGATGAATACTTAACATTTACATCGACATGGCTGGGACTGGAGGGGGTTACGCTGAACGAAATCAGTCAATCAGAGAAAGACCATTATCCTATGGTTTCACTCATATGTGGAATAGAAGGAACAGCACATGTATGTTTTTTGTTGTTTTTTTAAATCCTCAAACATCTTTGAGGAAAGCCTTATTTATTCTTTTTGGAGAGTTGTTTTACAGACAGGAGATACTCCTATCAGAGACGTCCTTCTGGAATGGAGTGTGGACCAGCAGAGCTGCTGCAGTGGCGCTTTTGTGATCCTTAGTGAGAGACAGAGGCCTGGGCAGGGCAGGCCTGTGGGGTTAGCTGTCTCAGCAGGCAGAGCTCCCCCAGTAATGAAGTAACCCCAACCCGACTTTTATAAGCAGTTTCAGTAATGTGACTGGCGGGGGCGGGGCACGGGGGGGGGGGGGGGAGAAAAGAGCAACTAGGGGTTAATGGGGTGGAGGAAGGACAGGTGGCCATGGTCTTTAAAGGCATTTGGTGAAGAAAAGGAGAGAGACATGCATAATGAGGCTGGAGGGTAGGGGCTCTTGGGAGAAAGGCAAACTCGGAGAGATTATGTGACCAGTTAATAATGGAATGAGCTGGGTCTTTGCCAATCACAGGTCTAGGCTTTTATCTTAGCTCTGCCACGGGAAAACCATGCCTTTTAGGCAAGTTACTTTTTTTGTTATTAATGTAGGTATTGCACAGTATTTGAATACAAGTCTTGATGTAAAAAAAATGCATGCAATATGAATAGCATAAAAGCCCCCATCAGCCCTACTCAGTTTCATTTCTCTTACCAAGGAAAGTACGGTACCAGATTGCTGTGGGCTCTTCTGAGATGCTTTTTCCCCCTGCACAATTATGCGTAAGGTACAATATATATGTAATACACATACATAGGGTACAATATATATAATATCTATATAGCAATACAAATCTACAATATGTATATTTGGAAGTACAATTTGGTTTATGGAAATGAGATCATTGTATGGACGTGTATATATATGTACATATGTACATGTAATTTTTTTCAGTTTACAATATGTCTTAGAGCTCTTTGCAGATCAGTACACATTGAAGTACTTTATTTTTCATAGCTGCTGCATCATATTCCATAGTTTATATTTAGCATAGCTTATTTAACCACACTACTGTTAATGAGTTATAAGGCTGCTTATAAGTTTTTACCAACATGAACAATGCTGCAATGAATATCCTTGTACATGCTTTTATGTGCAAATATTCCTCATGTTTTTCTATGTTAGATATTTAGATACCTAGAAATTGGATTGCTGGGTGAAGGGCATGTATGCACAATTAAAATTTTGATGGCTACTACCTAATTGATCTGAAAATAGCTCTAAGACGTCAAATCCTCCAAAAGGTGCGTGCTTACTTAGATTTCCACCAACAATATATTGGAGCCCACTTTTCTCTATATATCAGCTCTGGACACTCTCAAACTTAAATTTTTGCCAATTCGATGAGTGAAAAATAACTCGTTTTATTTTTCCTATCCTCAATCACTAGCCAGGATCCTTTCATATGCTAATTGCTAATCTGTTGTTCTTTTTCTTCTGGAAATCGTTCACATCTGCAATGGATAGTTCAATTATTTCACTGGCATCTGCCCCTTTCCCTCTGCCATTGTAGAGCAAAAATTCCATCTCGGTGGGACAGACCCCATTCCCAGGTCTACTGAGTGCCGTAATCTAATCCGTATACTCTCACCCCGATTTTCCATGTGATTAGATTAAAAGCCCTGTGGATCCAGAGCTAAATCAAGCAGAAACATGTATTCCTCAAGTAGAGTAGGCACAATGCCTAAGGCCCACAATCTTTTTAAGACTTAAAAAAATGTCTTAATTTTTTCTAGAATCAAAAGAAAAAAGAACTTTTAGGTTAAAGAAGATGCTATACTATATGTTATGGACTGAATTGTGCCCCCCCCCAAATTTGTATGTTGAAATCCTAACCCCCAGTGTAATACAGTGTGACTGTATTTGGAGATAATTAAGGGAGGTAATTAAGGTTCAACGAGGTCATGAGAGTGAGTCCCTACTCCCATAGGTGTCCAAAGGGATACCAAAAAGTTCTCTCTCTCCACAGCCACACGGAAGAACAGCTATGCGAGTGGGGACCCAGCAAGAAGGCGGCCATCTGAGAGCTGGGAAGAGAGGTCTTACCAGACGCTAACCCTGACAGCACTTTGATCCCTAGGTGTCTTTTCATTTCGTCAATACTTCCCTTTGCTGCGCAGAAGCTTTTTATTTTGATGCAATCCCACTTATTTTTGCTAGTATTGCCTTTTGGTATCAAATACAAAAAATCATTGCCAAGACCGATGCCAAGGAACTTACCCCCTATTTTTCTTCTAGGAGTTTTAGCGTTTCAGGTTTTACGTTCAAGTCTTCAACGCATTTTGAGTGAATTATTGTGTATGGTGTAAGCTATCGCCCAGCTTCATTCTTTTACATGTGGCGGTCCAGTTTTCACAGCGCCGTTTATTGAAAACACTGTCCTTTCTGCATTTGTATGTTGTTGGCTCCTCTGCTGAAAATGGATTGACCATACAGAATTGTGGGTTTATTTCTGGTCTGCAGTGTGTTCCACTGATCTATGAGCCTGCTTTTATGCCCGTGCCATACCACAGCTTTGTGGTATCGTTAGAACTTGGCAGGGGGGACGGGGGGTCTTACCTGGCACTAACCCTCACGGCGCTCTGATCTTGATCTCCAGAACTGTGAGAAAATAAATTTCTGTTGTTGAAGCCACCCAGGCTTCAGTGTTTTGTTATGGCAGCCTAAACTGACTAATACAATACAAAGTATTGTTTATTCATTTTTATCACTAGTACAGTCGTATTTAAAATAATTTTTTTTTAATGGTGGAAGGGGTCCATGAAGGCAAAAGTGTTTAGGGTCCATGAAAGTCATAATTTGCCCTGGAGTCAGGCCCTGGTGTTCTCTTGGTGCAGGCCTTTAAGGCATGACAAGGAAAGAAGATTGCTCCAGAGGGTTAGGTGTGCTCATCTGAGGCCTGGCCTGGCTGCAGCCACTTTGCTATTACAAGGGAAGCTGACACGCTGAAGAGAGGAGGATAAAGGTCACTGAAAATGCAGTCAGAGCTCTGGCCCCTCATGCCTAAAAACTTAAGAAAAAAAATTCAGAGGGGCACCTGGGTGGCTCAGAGGGTTAAGCGTCAACTCTTGGTTTCAGCTCAGGTCATGATCTCATGCGTCGTGACACTGAGCCCCGCATCAGGCTCCCCCTCACCCTCAGCTCATCGGGGAGTTGGCTTGAGATTCTCTCCTTCTGCCCCTCCTCTCCTCTCTCTCTCAAAAAATAAATAAAAGTTAAATAAAAAACTTATTTTTAAATTTTTATTTATTTTTAAAGATTTTATTTCTTAGAGAGAGAGAGAACAGACTGAGAGAGAGAGAGTACTAACTGGGGGGAGGGGCAGAGGGAGAGGGAGAAGCAGGCTTCTGGCTGAGCAAGGAGCCCGATGCGGGGCTCCATCCCAGGACCCTGGGATCATGACCTGAGTTGAAGGCAGACGCTAACCAACTGAGCCACCCAGGCACCCCAATACTTTTTTTAAAAAGATTTTATTTATCCATTTAAGATAAAGCGAGAGAGAGAGAGAGAGAGAGACAGAGAGAGACAGAGAGCGAGCACGTGCACAAGCAGGGGGAGGGGCTAAGGGAGAAACAGGCGATGTGAGGCTGGGTCCTAGAACCCTGGGATCATGACCTAAGCCGAAGACAGGTGTTTAACCAACTGAGCCACCCGGGCACCCCTAAAAAACTTATTTTTAATAAAAGTAGTCTTTTATCCCACCCCTTTCCATACCTCCTGGTGGCAAACCCCTCTCAACTCTTCTGGACGCCTCCATAGCATTCAACTTTCATGTGTCTTAATATCTTTATAATTGCTGTGGGTTTTTTTTTACTCTAATAATAATAATAGGAACTGACACATGTACAGCACTTGATAAATGGTAGCTTTAATGTTGGAAATCATCAAAGCAACCCAGTGAGGAGAATACTCTTATTATTCTTATTCTCCCGATGAGGAAACAGTCGCACCAGAGAGGATGTTCATTCCACGAGATTTCACACCTTGTTAGTGGCTGGAACCAGGATTCAAAGCCAGAGCCAAGGTCTTAACCACAGAGACTTATCTAACACCTGCCACCATAATTTTGAAAACTGCTGGGTTGGAATGTAGCAGGGTAGAACTTGCTGAGAATAAAGGAGGTAGGGCGTGGTGACCATGGCGACCCAGATGGAATAGGGTTGCCTGATTACCCAACACCTAGTTAAATTTGGATTTCAGATAAATCGTGCATCATTTTTTAGTATAAGTATGTACCAGCCAAAAAGTTATTTGTCGTATATATGAAATTCATATTTAACTAGAGGTCCTGCATTTTTATTTGCTAAACCAGAATCCTGGGAACCCAGGGCATGATTCCAACAGGGAGGTAAGCCCCAGGGAGGAGCCGGCAATTAGAGCATCTGTGAGGGCCTGTGGTGAATCCAACCCCTGTCACTAGGCGGCAGTAGAGGACTGGGCAGGGCAGGGGGAGGGCCTGGGGGTGGGTGGACTGCAGGCCCAGGGAAGGGCCTTGGGAATGCTGTGCACCTTAAATCAAACCACAAAAGAAGGGACAGACAGTTCACAGAAAAAGAACAGCTTACACATGACTAACAAACATGAAAAGAAGTTCAAGCCCATTCCTAATTAAATGAATAAACCTAAAATAAATTGAGATATTTTCTACTTCTCAAATTGGCAAAAATAAAAATATCAGTAAAAGGATTACGAACACTCAGTGTTGTGAAGGTGTGAGGACAGTGTGAGGAGACTGGTGCGTCATCTTTGGATTAATATCAAAACTAAAAATGCATGCGGCCTTTAACCAGTGATTTAACTCTTGGGGGTTTATCAAACAGATTTGCTCATGTGAAGATATTCATTGTTGAACTAACCAAAACCAAAACAAACAAAAGGCCCAAACGTCCACCCAAAGGGAACTGACGAACAGGCAATAACGTATCCAGGTGGTGGAGTACTGGGCCGCCATTTAATGACCGCTGTACGTCTGCTGGGGTATAAATCTGCTGGTGAAATGTGTGTACGTGTTGATGAGGAAAGAATTCCAGGATATTTTGCCAGGTGGATAAAGCAAGATGCAGACCGTTATATGTAGTTTTTTCCAATTTGTGTGTAATAGAGGAGGGATGAGACCTATTTATAAATTCATTGAACATGTTTGAGAGGATATCCGAGAAACCATCCACAGTGGTTCTCCTTGGGGAGGGAGGCAAGGGGTCCAGGATGGGAAGGAAAGTTACTGTGCACCAGGCAGGTTTACTTTATTATTATTGTTGTTGTTGTTGTTGTTATTGTTTTAACCACAAGCAGGTATTACCTTAGAAATTTAAAATAAAAAAGAAGTTTGAAAATACAAAGAATGTCAAAGTCAGACCAAGAAGTAGAAGGAAATGTGTCCAAAAAGTAAGATGGGAAAAGAAACGGGTCCTGTCCCTGAGTTTGGAGTGAATCATCAAGGTCGTAGTAAGCTGCCTGGAAAAGCTGCCCTTGGTTTTCAGGATGCCTGGCCTGGCCTCTCTTGGTGTGAGCTGGGCAAATGCTCACTGTCTCGGGACTCAGGGAGCTGCCATGGGTGCACCCCGCCCACTGGCCCGTTCTGGGGCAGCTGGAGAGTAAGAGGACATTCATCACACTGAAGGTGAGCAAGGCCAGTCCAGGGCGGGGCCTGAAACCTCTTTTCACCTGGGTACTTTGCTTCAATTAACACAGCCTTGCACATTACTTTTTAAATTTCACGAAGAGCTTGTGGTCAGCTTAGCCACTCAGGCTAGAAGATAAACGGTAGCCAGAAGAGAAAGGCAGAGGAACCTGAAAAAGGGCAGTGCTAACAGAGGCTTAAGTCCAGGAGATAGAATTTAGAATGGGAACAGTGGTTCTCAAAGTGTGTGCTCCAGACAGGGCCCTAAACATGGAAAAACATGGACTCCATCTCCGACCACATACGTGATTAAGAAATAAAAAGGTACGGGGGCGCCTGGGTGGCTCAGTCCTTAAGTGTCTGCCTTCGGCTCAGGGCGTGATCCTGGCGTTCTGGGATCGAGCCCCACATCAGGCTCCTCCGCTGGGAGCCTGCTTCTTCCTCTCCCACTCCCCCTGCTTGTGTTCCCTCTCTCGCTGGCTGTCTCTGTCTCTGTCAAATAAATAAATAAATCTTAAAAAAAAAAAAAAAGAAATAAAAAGGTACGGAAGTCCAGCAAAGTTCTGAATATTCCCACTGTGATGACTTTGTGTGTGTGTGTTTTTTTTAAGATTTTATTTCTTCATTTGGCAGAGAGAGACAGCCAGCGAGAGAGGGAACAGGAGCAGGGGGAGCAGGAGAGGAAGAAGCAGGCTCCCAGCGGATCACGCCCTGAGCCGAAGGCAGATTAACGACTGCGCCCCCCAGGCGCCCCCCACTGTGATGACTTTGATCTTTTAAATACCAAACATAAAATTCTTTTCTCCTGTTTCTGCCTCCCTTATGTGTTGACACTCTGAACATGTGCTTAAGTCTCTCTACGGGAGAATTCATCACAGTCTGCAGACTACCAGTGTCAAAATGTTCTGGCTTTTCCATGGCTCCTTCAGTGCTACTAACGGGAAGCTGTAGAGGTAGGTCCAGGAAACGGAATTTTAGCCAGATGAAGAAATAATAGTAACAATAAATATGGTAAGGAGCCAGTGTCCACTTTGGCTCCCATGACTTTTGCCTCCTGATATTCACACCCTTTGTAGTTCCCTCCCGCATTGTCCCCGGGGGCAGCATATGGCAGAAGTGAAGCTCCGTCGCTTCTGAGATGGAGTTATAAATGATTTAGGCTTCCATCTGGGGTGTCCGCTTTCCCTCTCTTTCTTGGATCTGTCACTCTGGGGAAGCAAACTTCTATGTTGTGAGCAGCCCTATGGAGAGGCCTACGTGCCAAGGCTTGGGAAGCCCCTGTCCGGCTAAGAACTGAAGCTTGCCAGCAACTGGGTAAGAGGTTGGAAGCGGACTCTTCAGCTCCATTCAAGTCTGTGATGACTGTTGTCTCGGGCCACCAGCTGACATCTTGCCTAGAACCTCAGGAGAGACCCTGACCCGGGCTCATCTCTGCTAAAGCCACTTCTGGGTTCCTGATCCCTGGAAACTGAGATGATGAATGTGTGTTTTTTTTTAAGCTGCGAGGTTTAGGGATAATTGGTTAAGCAGAAACAAGTAACTAATATAAGTACCATTTATTGAAAGCTTACAGTGTATCATGTTCCCCTCCGAGTGTTCAACAGGCGTTATTCCATGTGAATTTCTCAACTTATTGGTGAGATAGGAATTATCAACCCCATTTTGCAGGGGAAGAAACTATAAAGTTCAACACAAAAGCTGAAAACCACTATTGTGCATATAAAGCTTAAAAGAGAATACCCAAAATGTTGAGTGAAAATATTACCAACCTGTTACTTTAACCATAAAATATATATATATTTTTTACTAGGTCCGTGCTTTGGTATAATTATCAGAAAAGATAATTTTATATTTCTTTCCAAAAAATGCACTCCCAAGTGTACTCAGAGGAGCTGAATTAAGCATAATGTTTCCACTTCAATTTTGGAGAATTCCTGCCAAATCCAGCATTTTAAAAATTTTGGCACAATTAACACGAAGACAGCCTTTCTGACAATTAATTGGTTCTAAAGTAGGTTCCCTTTTTTGTGAGTTTGTTTACTTATTTGTGTCAATAAAATCATGCCATCAGCACAAACGACAAAAAGGAAAAAGAAACATTATACATTACATGTATTCTCACAGTGGTTAGTTGACTTGCTAAGCCCGGACTGGAACCTCGGCCTCTGAACGCCTAGATTGGGGCCATTCCTATCGCTGGCGGTTTTCTCTCTACTTTGTGAGATCCTGTACCCTTCCCATACATTCCAGTCATACCTGCAAGGTGGAGCTGGCTTGCAGGTCCTGAAGGCACCTGGGATGTCAGTTTAGAGTGCATCAGCTGTGCTGTGTGACTTTACCACTGGGAGGAGAGAGGGGAAGCTCTGCTTAAGGAGCCGAATATTATCTAACCCCCTTCCCCCAGCTTCCTCCTCCAACTGTGCTCGTTTCTGCTGTTCTGGGAAGCAGCAGTAGAGAGAGTATGGATTTTTAGAACCATCTAGACCTGATATCAAATCCTGGCTCTGCCAGCTACTTGCTGTGTGATCCTGAAGGCACCTGGGATGTCAGTTTAGAGTGCATCAGCTGGATTGGGTGGGGGGAAGCTCTGCTTAAGGAGCTGAATATTATCTAACCCCCTTCCCCCAGCTTCCTCCTCCAACTGTGCTCTGGGAAGCAGCAGTAGAGAGAGTATGGATTTTTAGAACCATCTAGACCTGATATCAAATCCTGGCTCTGCCAGCTACTTGCTGTGTGATCTTAGCCTAGCAACTTTGCCTCTCTGTACCTGAGCTCCTTATTTTCATTCATTTGTTCATTCATTCATTCATTCATTCAATCACATGTTTATTTAAAAATATTTATTGAGAGCTTACTAGGCATAGAATTACGTGGTGAACAAAACAAAGTCCCTTATCTCCAGGAGCTTTCATTCTAGCAGATGTGGAGGGTTGTTGGGGAGACAGACAATAAACAGGAAAACTAATAAATAATGTTACACGGGGCTGGTAGTAGGTGTCGTGAAGACAAGAAAAGAGCGGACAGTGATAGAGTGAAGAGGGGTGCCACTTATCTGTAAAAAGAGATGGGAATTCCTACTTCACAGGGCTCATCTAAAGATTACATAAGATGTAACTTATGAAGTGCTTGGCACTGTACCTGAGACAGAGGATTAACGATGGTTAACAATTGAGTCCTGTTATGTAATAGACACTGTTCCAAGTAGTATAGATATTTTAACTCAGGTAATCACCTCATTTCACAGATGAGCTGAGGCACAGGTAGGTCGTATTACTTGCGTAAGGTCAGTTAGTTAACAGATGGTAGAATTGGAACATGAACCCTAACATTCTGACCGCAGAGCCTATGTTTTTAGTTGATTTGCTAAATATTAGTGGCTCTCTCTGCCTTTCATAACTTGATTTATGGAAGATGGAGGGACCCAGAGTGGGGCACATTCAAATTTGTTGCAGGTGGGGGGAGGGACAGATAGAGGCCAGGTGGGACCAAGGGCAGCGTGTGAAAGAAGCAAAAGCTAGGACATCTGGAAGGTGAGTAACCATGTAACCTGGGGATGCAACTAGATGATAGGTGAGATAGGAAAGATAATTTTATATTTAGTTTGAGGATAATGGAGTACTGAAATACTGGATGAAGAGGATGTCTTCATTTAGCTTAGGTTCCTCTAACGAAAGACCGTAGGCTGGGTCACTTAAACAATAGACATTTCTTTCCTCACAGCTCTGGAGGCTGCAAGTCTGAGATCAGGTGCCAGCACGGTTGGGTTCTGGTGAGTACCCTCCTCCTGGCTTGCAGACTGTTGTCTTCTAGGTGTGTCCTCACGATGGCAGAGAGAGAGAGAGTGAGCAAGCTCTCTGGGGTCTCTTCTTATGAGGGCACTAATCCCATCTTGAGAGCCTTACCCTCATGACCTCATCTAACCCTAATTACCACATCTCCAAATAAAGGCCCCATCTCCAAATACCAGCACACTGGGGGTTAGGGCTTCAGTATATGAATTTGGAGAGGGACACGATTCAGCCCATAGCAGAGGGGATGGACAGGACCTACGGAACTTATTGCCAGAATCCAAATCCACAAAGCTTTCGTGGGCAGGAATCTAACAGAGATTAAACGTAATAGGAAAAATGCCAATCCCTGAATTTGATCCAAAAAGTTGCGAAGTCAAGGGATGGAAGAAAATATTTTGGATTTAGACAACTACAAGCTCAGCCCAAGCAGCTGGGACAATGTGGTCACCAAAAGAACTGACACTTCTCCTCTAGTCAGATGCAGTCATTCTTGGGACAACATTATACTTGGGCACCCCTACAACGCAGTCCTAAGGTGCCCTTTTGTATGGGGTCTCCCTACCCCACTTATCTCAAAACACACCCTTCCATCTGCAACCCTCTGCCTCTGCTGATTTCTTTCTTTCTTTTTTTTTTAATGATTTATTTATTTGAGAGAGAGAGGGTGGGGGGAGGGGCAGAGGGAGAGAGAATCCCAAGGAGACTCCACACTGAACATGGAGCCCGACATGGGGGTTGAAGATAAAGTGACCCTGAGATCATGACCTGAGCCAAAACCAAGAGTCAGATGCTCAACCGACTGAGCCACCTAGGCGCCCCTTCCCCAGGTATTTTCAAATAGACCGTCAGCTTATTATTTGTGGACTTTCTGAAGTATCGATGTATTACTTTTTAATGGACCATATGGTACATGAAATGCCACAATACACAAGGCCTTTGTATAGGTAATAGACANCAGGAATTAAAATTTAAGAAAAATACACGAAATAACAATTGAAGATGGAGAAAACTAAAATTGAGAACAAGCATAGGTTTATTTTATTTTAGTGGTACTTTCAGGCCAGCTCACAGAACATTAAAGAACCACTGAGGTCCTGCAGGAACACTGTTTGAGAACCACGATTTTACAGTACAGTCATCTCTATTCTTGTCGACCACTGCCTCATTAACATTGGCCTTTCTCCCTCTGGCCACAATATCCAGTCCTTCCACTTCTCCCTCTTCACCATTTCTAGTTCTCCTCCCTCCACAGGGCCTCTGCAGGCTATATGGCAGATAGACTCAGACAGTCACTCATTTATTCAGCAAGTCATTAGGAGAACCTACTACGTGCCAGACTCTGCGTTAAACACTGGTGATAAAATGACCAGAACCAGGCATGGGCTCATCTCTTATGGGGCTTCTAAGGCAATCGGGGTAAGACAATCAAATCCAATTCATTACGACCCACATCCAGGAAAGAGCAAATTGATACAGGCACCAAAGGGGCAAATATCAAATGTAGTGGTCGTGGTGCTTCCAACAAATGAGCTGGGTCACCTTTATTAGCAAAGTTATGTAAGTCAAGAAAGTCATAGGGAGATAATTTTCACAAGTGGTTGGGTGACTTCAATGTCTTATGATAAACATAGTACACAACCTTTAGTAAACAACCTGGTTTCACAACACAAGCACAGTGACAAAAGTAGTTTTCTGTAAATATACTTATAGTCTCAAGGTTGTTAGCAATCCCTGAAACTATTAAAACCAACCTGTCCTATTATAAGGAAGTAGTTTGATATTCTTAATCAACAAACTTACAAACTTTATAATGAAGGATATAAACAAATACAGATTTAACACAGATTTTATGGTAACCTATACGTGAATTTTCTCTGTTTATTATCCAAGATGCAAGGCCAGCTGATACTTTATCTCCAAGCACCCGTGTCAACAGTCTTATTCAAGATTCCTCAATAATTGGGGAGAAAGGCTTGTGACCTCTAGCTTCAGATATAACTTCTGGCCAAACCCAATTAAATAATTTCGGAGGGTTAATAATTACCTGCTTCCTTTTTTGTGCGGTAGCTCAAGTCCCTTAGTCTCTCTGAGCCTCAAGTTCCCCATCTGTAAAATTGAACAACAATTGAGCCTATATCATAGAGGTATCATGAGAATTAAAAAAGAAAATACAGGTACAGCACTCGGTGCTGTGCCTGGCATACAGCCAACACAAGAAAACATTTGTTGTTATTAATCCTAAAAACAGAGCTTCCAGGAAATTCATTGATACAGAAATGTGATCTTTATGTCATGCTTCAGTAAAGAATTTACATGTTTATTTACGAGATGAACTAATGTTCTTTATAACCGTCACAAAAGCTGAAACTCTTTTTGGCAATTTATCTGGAGAACAATTTGTGAATCACAAGTACAATAATTCCCTTTGGTCTAATCATCCTACTTCTAAGATTGTTTCCTAAGAAAAGAAAGATGTAGGCAAAGATTATATGGAATATGTTCATTGCAGCATTATTTATAATAGCAAATCAATGTACATATTCAACAATATGGGAAATTTAAATGTGGTGAATTTAGATCTTAAAACCTGAAACATGCACGTAAAGCAATAGGAAGGAAATATACCAAAACATTCAACTGTAATTCTCTCCAGACTGTGGCATGCTGGGCGATTCCTATTCTATTATTTATACTTGTCCGTATTTTCCAAATTTTTCATAATGAACATGTGTTACTTTTGCAAGCAGAAAGGTTCTTTTTAATAGCCTCATAGACAATTTTTCCCCCTAAACTTTGTAAAACACCACACTGGGATGGCAGAATCCTGATGTGGGAAAGAACTACAGAAAACTCATCTGTCCACCCCCTACTGCCACTCCTCCAGTTTGGATCTTTCCCAGCTTCCTCCTGGATGACTGCAACAGCTTCCCAATTGTTCTCCTTGTCCCTAGTACTGACTGTGCCATCCCACTCCCATACCGGTTGCTGTCAAAATGAACTTTCTACAGTGAAAATCTGCTTGTTTGCCCCATCTGCAAAGCTTCCTGGCTCCCCATGGACTTGTTCATCAATTTTTTTTAAAAAATCTTTTCCAACTGAGTGATTATATATATTTAATTTAAATTCAATTAATTAACATATAATGTATTATTTGTTTCAGGGATACAGGTCTGTGATTCATCAGTCTTATATAATACGCAGTGCTCATTAAAACACATACCCTCCCCAATGTCCATCACCCAGTTACCCCATCCCTCCACCTCCCTCCCCTCCAGCAACCCTCAGTTTGTTTCCTATGATTAAGAGTCTCTTATGGTTTGTCTCCCTCTCTGTTTTCTTCTTGTTTCCTTTGGTCATCAGTTTGAAACTCCTTAGCCTTGCAGGCCCACCACAACCCAGTGCCCAAAGCACACCTCCTCCCGCTTCGTGTCCCACCCCTCGCCCTGCTACCCTATGCTCCGGACATACCTACTCGCACTCTGCCCCACTTTCAAGTCTGTGCACACGTCCACACTGGTCTGCCTGGTAAACCTGTCCGATGCCCCCGGTCCTGAGAAGCCTCTCTCCAGACATGTGCCATTGCAGGCAGCGCTGGCTACCCTTCGGCTACCGTTCCTTTGGTGCCCCTTTCATCACAAGTCCCTGTGGCTATTTATTGACTTGTACCAGTACAAAGGTTCTCAAACTTCCGTCTGCATCCGAATCCTTTGGGGGGCTTGTTAAAACACAGATGCCGGACCCCTGCCCTAAAGCAATCGAGGCAGAACGCCTGGGCAAAGTTACCCAAGGGACTCGGATGCACTCCGAAGTTTGCGAAGGCTGAGAAGTTCCACTCGTCTTCAGAAGAGACCGCGCCTACGTCATTCCAGGCAGACACACGCCCACTCTGCGAGGAAGGTGAGTATCTATACGGGGCGCTCATTTCTGCGCTGGCGCATTCACGTGTGGGTGCCTTCTGCACTTTTCTCATGAAACGCCCACCAAAGACACTCTGAGGGAGCTACTGGCTTCCACAAAGGAAATTGAGGCTCAGATTCAGTCGTGTACCCAAGAGAAAGTGGCTGTGCTGGGACTCCCACCAGGGGCTGTGGGCCTCTGTGAGAGCCAGGGCCTGCTCTGTGTGCCTCCTTCTCCATAGGGCCCCATGCCTGCTGCTGGCCTCGAGGAAATGGGGGAAATCAAGGTCCTACGACCCTTTACGCTAGGTTGAAGTCTACTGACAGCATTGGCCTCCATTCTGAGATTATGTTTTTTGTTTTTAGGGTTAAAATGTTTTTTCCTTTATAAAGTGATGGTGATGGCGGTTGATTGCTTTTCTCTTTTTAGTCCTTACGTAGCAAAATAAAAAATTGCTGGGGCGCCTCGGTGGCTCAGTTAGTTAAGCGACTGCCTTCAGCTCAGGTCTTGATGGGGGTGGGGGGTGGGGGGGGTCCCTGCTCTGCGGGAAGTCTGCTTCTCCCTCTCTGCCCCTCCCCTGCTCATGTTCTCTCTCTCTCTCTCCCTCTCTCTCTCTCTCCCTCTCTCAAATAAAATCTTGAAAAAAATTGGCAACCCCTGTTCACTGTCCTTTTTTCTTAAATTAGACTTGTTCTGGAAATCTTACAACGTGGTACTGCTAATTTTAAAGCAAGTGTCTTTCTATAGTGTGAGCCTGTCTCCTTGGTCATCCTGCAGCAAGTGGAGATCACTCATAGCCCTTCTCTGCACCATGGAGTTTGGGATATTGTTGTGGAGTGTGTGTGTGTGTGTGTGTGTGTGTGGTGGTAACGAAGAAGAATGAGCCAATTTTTCAAGGATGGGAGAACTGCTCAGCATCCCCTCTTGATTGCTGCCCTCCCTCCCCTTCTGAGCCTGGCTAAGTGGGGAGCCATTACAGACGGGGGCAGGGAGAGGGGTCTGGTCACAATTCCAGCTGTCTCTCCTTTGCAGTTTAAGCCCTATTGTAATACTGGAGTACATCATGCTCCCAGAGCACTCTCTTCTCTGGATGGGAGGCAGGAAGCTGACCTGGAATAGGAAAGGACTTGGAGAGGACTGAAGTAACACATATAATTTTCCTGGCCCCGCGAAGGGTGCCTCACCCTCACTGTCCCATCAGGCAGGAATCTCCTGGAGAAGGTCCAGCCCTGCCTAATTTTCTGGTCTTGGGAAATCTGAGGAGAGGAGACAGGATGGAGGTGGGACGCGGAGGCCATGGTCGTTGCGTTGACCATTCCCACTACTCTGTGAGGTCCATGAGGACAGGGAAGGTGTGTTTGCTTCATATCTGTGTCCTAGATACAGCCTGGTCCATTATAAATGGTTAATAAATACCAGCTACACGAATGAATGGTTGTATCTTAGTGGGGTAACTAGAAGAAGGGTTTTGGCAGGGGCCATCACACATCTGGGAAGATTGGGTCTTCCAATCTTGTTACCCCAAGACTGGTCTTCAGGCACTGGTGTAAAGGAGATAATCACTCATGCAGGGTCCTGGGGCTTGATGAGTGGGATCATCTAGGTTTTTTTTTTTCCCTCTTGCTCAAACCCCAGATAGTTCTCCTTTCTTGATTCTACTTCCTCATATTAACATCCCAACATTGAGGAAGGAACAACTCAAAAGCACAACCCAAAGGGTTTAGGGTTTGGTGGAAAGGGAAGATGGAGTGGGACTGAGGTTGGTGAGACAGCCAAACTTGAGTGACCCCCACTTGAGGATTGAGTAAAACACTTGGACTTCATAGGGCCAGGGACCCTAGAAGCTTGGGCATTAGAGGTCATCTAATCCCACACACCCCACTGAAATCAGGGATCCCTTCTGAGGCATCTCTGGTATTGAACCTTGTTAGGAGACCTTTAGTTTTGTAGCTTTACAGTCAAAGAAATCTACTTAGGTCTCAAGGCCTCACGATGCCCTTGTCAATAGACAAAGGAAAGGAAAGAGGAATAAAAACCCAGGTGTGTCCGGCTCCAAAGCCCAGAAGTCGACCAAAGAGCCCAGAATGTCCTTAGGGACGCTGACCCACATACTATCTCAAGGGAGCATTAAATTTAGCCCTGAGTATCTGGAAAGAGGAGTCCTGCTAAAATCTTTGTCTTTTTCTTAAAGGCTCCAGTAGCAGACCCTGTATCTTGGGTTACGTCAGGCGTTCCAGAGTTCACCTGCGAGGCCCACGTGGGCTCCAGCATGACAGAAGCATTCTGGAATGGATGTCTTCAGAGAATGGGTGATACTCAGATTTTGTATTCCTAGGCTGACTCCTGTAAGCAGAGAGAGACCTGTAGGAATGTGCTGGGTTGGGGTGGGGGGAGCTGAACCTCATACAAAGCATGAGCCGATGGAGTCCACAGTCAGGAATGGAGATGGGTCATTGTCTTCTGTCTTTAAACTTCTGACCTACCACAATAGGGAAGCAGAACCACCATCTGTCATCTGTTCTGGAAGGAGGCAACCAAACACAGAGACCGCAGATCATCTGTGTAAGCATATACTTCTCTGGGTGTGTCTGTCTCTTTCCTTGTGAGTGTACTCGGCCCTGGGTATATTTGGATACAGCCAGATATATCTGTTCATCTGTGTGTTTGTTTCCTTTCTGGTTCTCCTTTTTTCCCCCTCCCTCTTAAATATCAGATCCCCCAGGACTTGGTCTGGCCCCTCTTCTCTATTCCCTCAAGACCTTTCCCTGGTTAATTTCATCCACATAGCCTTCAGTATGGCTCTGAATTCCAAATCTATATCCCTGTCTTCACCTTGGCCCTGAGCCCCAGATTTGTATCCAGGTCCTCCCAAACACTGCAATTTGGCTGACACACATTCAGCTTGCCCCTAAGAACTCACCAACTCCCCCACATTATTATCAGAATATCTGAACTTGCCACGCCCTCTTGAACACTTGAACACGCCCTCTTCACTAATGTCTGATTTTCCTCCCTAGATTTACAGGTAGGGCAGGGGTGGGATGGGATGTGGTGGGATGGCTCTGAGACTTGGTTAAAAGTGTTCTGGGGGCCCAGAACAAACATGGAGAAGTCAGCTGGGACCCAGCAAAGGGGTCAGGAATAAGGTAAACAATTGTCTACGGCCGTACTACCCTGAACGTGCCCGATCTTGTCTGATCTCACAAGAATAAGGTAAACAATTTAGAGCTGGATTACAATGCCAAGTGGAGCAAACTAGATGAGAACAAAGCATCCTGTGGCAAAACCATGCGGGTCAGAGATGGAGGAGCTACTGGGTTAGTTGAAGCCCACAGGAGAAAGTGAGGCTAGCCCAGAATGATGGTTGATCATCATTTCTATGCCTTATCCACGTATCTGGTGCAAGAGATCTGGGAACAATCAGAGAAGCCAGGGAACAGAAGACACCGAACTTACTGTCATCTATAGATCAAGTCCAAGCTCCTTAGCCAGAACATTCAGATCCCCTCTGACCTGGATCACACTTGCTTCTACAGGTTCACTCTTTTCACCTTCCACCTTACGCCAGTACTACAGGCATTTCCCTGAATTCAGCGAGTCTCTTGTGCTCTTATGTGCAAACGCGGTTCCGTCTGCCTAGAACATTATTTCCATTGGTGTTTACTCAGTAAAGACCAACTCATCCCTTTGGAATTAGCCCCAGCTTCCTCAACTCCTCCAGGCACAATGAATGATTCTGACGTCTTTCTGATGTCAACCAAAACATACTTTTATGCCTCAGTTATTTCAATTGCTGCGCTACACGGTAATTGTTTACTTGCTTGCCTGAACTGAACGGCGTGCCTCATGAGGACAGAGCCTATATCTCACTGCAGCGTTTAAACCCCCACATCTAACAGGGTAGATAGTACATAGTTGGTGCTCAGTAAACCTTTGTTGGATGAATGAATGAATGGATGGACTCAGATTCTTATGAGGGAGACAGTCCAAGGAAAGAATGAAAAGCTGTGAGGAAAAGGCCATGCTAACAGGCCATTTTGGGTACAGAGAGGAAGGAATGCCTGATTTCAGGCAGCCCTATCCCACTTTCTGCTTCCTGCAATACACAAGTCAACATAAAAACACTAAACAGTAAAATAAAATTTTGTTTTTGAAACTAAAACAAGAAATCCGATCCATAGACACAAAATGACATAAGCTCCTTCTTCTTGGGAAGGGGGCAGTACCTCTGCTTTGTTGGGGACTGTATCAGGGTGCTGGAACCCTCAAGAATATAATAGAACACCATGACTCCTGGCAGAGACGTGCGCAGGGTTAAGGAAACCAGCCAGGGCTGAAGAGGCACCTACCTAAAGACTAGCGACAGCAGGAGGAAGTTGCCCTCTGTAGGCCTGAGGTCCAGGGTGGGAGCCTGGAGCTGTGGACATGGAGGAACAGCCACTGCCAGGACTTGAGCTCAGCCCAGCAAGCTGGTGGTGGGGGTGGGGGCGGGGAATCCCTAATCATGCCCTCCTTCCACCTTCAGCTTTGCCTCTGCCTCTTGTTAGCCAAACTTCATCAGGAGCCAGAGGGCAAGTGAGCCCAGGTGATACAGGTATAGAGGTCAGCCTCCCGGGCAGGGGAGAGAAGGGCTGAGAATGGAACTGGGTAGTGAGAGGGCAGAGAATAACCAGCACTGGGGCGAGATGCCTCTGCTTTGCAGGTGACCTATGTTTACGATTATTGCCTGTTGAGGAATCAAACATTGATTCGGGCCCTGCGGATGACAATTCTACGTCTCATGCTTTCTAGATTTGTGTACCCAAGCTTATTAAAATCCGTGCCACTTAACTAGTAGGACTGGGATGGGGCAAGGGTATCTATGTGTTTAAAAAGCTTCCCAAGAAATTTTGATAGGCCTTGCTTGTTGAGAACCATTTTTATAGTCCCATCCTCTCACTTTTATCAACAGGGAAACGAACGTCCAGAGAAATGAAAAATGCCCCCACTTGACCATGTTCTGAGAACTCTCCCTTGGGTGACATGAAAGGGTTTGGCTGGAAAAGGGACATGTTTGCACATGTCTTCTAGCCCCATTTCTCCATGTTCTGGGAGGAAACCCAGGCTCCAAAGATGGAGTGACATGCCTCGTTAATAGAGCTGGTAAGTCCCAGAGAAGGAGGGGCTAGTATCAAGTACAGCAGTTCTAACTCTCAAACCAGCCTTTCTTCTAGGCAGGACACTGTAGGAAGGGGTGTGTGTGTGTGTGTGTATGTGTGTGTGTGTAGATGGGTGGGTGTGTGGGTGGGTATGTGTGGCACCAAGCCCTCCAGGCAGCAACTGTAGTCTCCCATTTTGGTAAGGTAGGTCTCCCCTCAGCCCCTGCTTAGGAAGAGAGCAGACCAGGCAGAGTTCACTGCCCACTGGGGTTCTATGCAGAAAGCGCTTGGAGGGGATGGGAGAAGGCTGTGGGTGACCCCAATCCCAAGTCTTGATTCTCACCCTATTTTTTTTTTTAAGATTGTATTTATTTATTTGACAGAGAGCCAGCTAGCGAGAGAGGGAACACTGGCAGGGGGAGTGGGAGAGGAAGAAGTAGGCTCCTAGTGGAGGAGCCTGATGTGGGGCTCGATCCCAGAACGCGGGGATCGCACCCTGAGCTGAAGGCAGATGCCAAACGACTGAGCCACCCAGGCGCCCCTGATTCTCACCCTATTGCCCCTGCCTCTGAATCTCTGGTTGTGAATTCTATCACCAATAGAGGGCTGCTCCCCACTCCAAGTGGGTGTCAGGTCAGCACAGGCTTTGGGCAAAGCTGGGCGGGTCCCAAAAGAAAAAGAAAGGCCCATTGTGGGAGGGGCTAGCAGAAGGCAAGCTGCAGGCTTCTCCTGGCCCAGCACCAGGTTGGGGAGCACCAAGAGGGCCTTAGTGTCATCCCAGGGTGTTTAAAACTCCACTCCCTGTTGGCTGCTAATTAGGGCTAATTAGGCTAGTTATCCCCTCCAAACCCAATTCCCAAAGCCTGGCACACAACTCCTTCCCTCCTACTGCAGATCAAAGACCACAGGCCATCCTTTAAGTAGTATCTGAAATCTCTGTCTCCAGGAAGACTCCGAGACTTTCCTGACACCAGCAGCCTGCTCCTTCCCCGTCCTATACAACAAGCTGGCTTGGGAGGAACCTGAGAGATTAGGCACTTATCTTAAGAATGAGGAAATCAAGGCCAGAGAGGGTAAGTGGTTCATCCAGTCACACAACGTGGACCTGGCAAGACTGGAACAGAGATCCCAGTCCATTTGACTGCTTACCAGTGCATCCATGTAATTCCCATGATTCTGATGAGGCCCGGTTCCAAATGTGCCTGTGTCCCTTTAGTCTTTGTAACCTCAACATTCAAGCTGCTTAAGCCGGATTTTGGCGAACTTAGTTTCCATTGGTGTGGGTCCTTAAGTATGCTCAGGTCTGCCTGTCATTCCCAATGTGTTCTTGTCGTCTCTGAGCTATGAGAGGCATGTGTAAGGGCAATTAAGTATTTGTGGTCTGTAGGCTGCTGCGTGCCTGTCTCAGTGTCTCCTTTTATGTCGAAGGATGTGTGTCGAACTGCGGCTGTGGGTTTTGTGTCTACGCACTCGTTTGATGCCTAAGGGTAATTGTGAGTCCGTATATGTTTGTATATACGTGAGGGCGATGAGTCTGTGGGCTGCTGTGGACCTACTGATGTGTGTCTTTTCATGTTGAAGGTGGCATATACGCTGACCATTGTGTGTCCATTTGGGTGGGTGTTTGTACACAAGGTTGTGGGTCTAATCGTAACTATGTGCGTGCGAACTATGTCAACTATGTCCGTGTGGTTAAAGGCTGAAGGGAATCAGTTTTTTATCCCCGGGTTATGAGAAGATGTGTGTAGCCGTGTGCCCACGACAGGAATGTGTTTGACTCTCAGCCAAGCTCGGTCCTCACTCGGAGGTAACAGTCACGTTCTGGGATGCCCTGGCCCGGGTTCCCGGAGGGGCGGGGCCTCGAACGCCCCGCCCCCTGACTCCAGCCCCCTCATTGGCGGTGTGTGCCGTGACGTCATGGGGATCGCAGACAGAAATCACAGCGCCCGGCGAGCGGGAGGTATTGTCCGTCACCCGGGGCTTTGTTACGTCTTCGCTACTCACCTGGCCGCGGGCGCGTCCTGGCCGCTGCAGCCCGGAGCGGAGTGTCAGCCGCTGCCGCCGCCGCTGCCGCCATGGTGTCCCCGGTCACTGTGGTGAGTGAGCGAGCGAGCGAGCGAGCCAGTGTCCGGCGCGGCCGGAGCCCACCGGCCTGGGGACTGGGCTGCGGCAGGCCAGGCCGTCGGGGGCCGAGGAAGGGCAGGGATCCCGCGGCGGTCGACGTCCCCGGGCGGGAGGCGGGCGCTGTCAAGGCCCGGCACCCCGGACCCGGGGCGCCCTTCCTCCAAGCAGCCCCCGCCCGCCCGCGGGAGGGAGGAAAACAGTGGGCACGTGACTCGGAAGCGTGACTTTGTTGATGTCTGTGTGTCTGACGCGGGTCGGCGAGGTGGCTGCCGGAGAGAGAGGGACAGCAGCTGGCCGCCCGGTTCTGCGTGGGCAGACCACAGGGAGGCGTGGGAGAGAGCGGGGAAGGGCAGGAAGGAGAGTGACTGGGACCTCTTGGGAATCCTGGCCCAAACTTGTTTCTTCCCGTTCCTCATCCTATAAACAAGCCTGGGGCAGGGGAGGGGACGCCCTTGAGTCCAAGCAGCGTTGGTAATGCGCTGGAGGGAGAGGGGTCATTGTCTCTTGACATCTCTACCAATTCAGACTTTCTCAACTCGAACCTTTGTCTCTTCTCCACCCTTCCTCTTCTAGTGTTGGATTCTCTATGACTGTCAAAGTCTCACCAGCTACTACTACTACGGCCTGTTTCTCCTTATAGGAAGTATAGGGCTGGGGGAGGGGTATGGAGCAGATGTTGATGCTTCCAAGGACTGGCAGGTGGTTGCTGGGGAGAACTGGGGACTGTGGGGTTGTTCATCTCCTGCAGTCTCCTCCTCTACCCATGCTCCTGCCCTGATGAGCCTGGATGGGGGATATCTCCATAGGAAGGGACTGAGTCATCTTTTCTCCCTGCTCTCACCCCTGGCAGAGCAAGGGCAGGCTTGGACCCTGGACCTAACCATCTGTCTCTTCCCAACCTCCTTCATCACAGTCTGATCAGCCCTCAGGTAACTGGCAGTCTGGGAATCAGTGTGTTCCCAGAGCCTTGTGCTGGACAGCTCACCCACCCAGAGGCACAATCATTTTGGTCAGAGTGTGTGTATACAGGGAACCTCAGCAGTTCTGAATCACCCACAGAGACCCTGTACTCGAAACCCCAAAAAAAGAGCATCAGGGGATCACAGATTCGAAATATCTGCAGCAGCCCCCTCCCTCAGCTTGGAGAGTACCTGAAGTGGCCTTGGACACACCTTTCTTAAGCTGCCCTCCCCCCTTATCTGGCTGAGGCCAAGTCAGCTGCTTTAACTTCCTCCTCTCATTCCCACATCTCCTCCCAGCCAGTCTGCTGGCTTCACATCAAAAGCTGGAAAGAGAACCCCTCCCCTGCTTCCTGCCTCTCTTTTTGATGAACTCTTGAATTGCTCTTGTTCTCTGGGAAATGAGATTGACCAAGAGACGCCCCGCCCCTTCCACTCCCCAATCCCTGAAATCCTTCTCTAGCCAGCATCCCTATCTCCTCTCCTTGCTCTTGATGGTACTATTAGGCTGGTACCTTTTGGAAAGCTGGAGTGAAGGCTGAGGAGCAGACTGGCCAAGGAGAGGGCCCGCTGAGGGCCCACCCTCACACATTCCTGGCACTCACCGGGTGTTGCCAGGGCCCTAAGCCTGTGCCTTGGCCCCACTGCAGAGGATCACGAGTTGGCTAGTTGTGGCGTTTCTGTGGTTTCCTGCTGACTCCACTCCATTCCAGATGGCTGGTGGCTGATGCTGGCAGGGAGGGGTTAACGGGGCTTTGGGGAGGGACAGGGAGGAGTCAGGAAGGGAGAAGCATTGCCTGCAGGAGGGGACTTTATCCCAAGATCTGTTTTCTGCCCAGTGAGTGACCATTCTGGTCCTGCTTTGGGCCAAGAATGCACATGGGCAGCAGGAACAGGGGAGCCCTTGCCCTTCCTAATCAGCTGAACCTCAGGGTGATGATGGGAATGTTCATACTGTGCTGGCTGGTTGGGGCAGGCCACACTGGGTTTCTGCGTGTTAATCCTCCCTACTTGGGAGGTGGGTCTGGCTCTGGGGTATATGTCTGGGTTGAGGGTGCTGGCTCGGAACACCTCTGTGGGCTTCTGAGCTCCAAGTGCTGAGTGCTGCCCTTGTCCTGTGTCCTCCAGGTGAAGAGTGAGGGACCCAAGCTGGTGCCCTTCTTCAAGGCCACCTGCGTGTATTTTGTGCTCTGGCTGCCCTCGTCCAGCCCATCGTGGGTCAGCGCCCTCATCAAGTGCCTGCCCATCTTCTGCCTCTGGCTCTTCCTTCTGGCCCATGGCCTAGGATTCCTGCTGCTCGTCTTCTCCGCTCTAGGTGATGCCTTCCTCATCTGGCAGGACCAGGGTTACCTTGTGCACGGTCAGTTGCCCCAGTAGCTACCTGGGAGGAATCCTGGGGCTGGGTGCTAGAGGGTCTTACGTGGCTGAGGATTTGGGAGAGGGAGCTTTGGAACAAGAATATGGAGAATCTGAGGGGTTCTGAGGCCAAAGACCGTGGGGCCCTTGTTGGAGGATTACCTTGCAGATCTGGTGATCAGTTCTAGAGTTTCTCAGGGGAAGGGAGGGTGTATCTTTACCTCTGTGGATTTCCTCCCACCCCTGATACTCCCCAGAGAAAACTCCTGGGTTATCCCAAGCACTCCCCTCCTACCCCCACCCTGTTACTTATTACTCCCTGAGCTGGCCCTCAGCATCCCCTCATCCCCTCTCACTCCCAGGTCTGCTGATGTTTGCTGTGACCCACATGCTCTACGCCTCGGCCTTTGGCATGCGGCCATTGGCTCTTCGGACAGGTCTGGTGATGGCAGTGCTGTCGGGCCTGTGTTACGTTCTTCTCTACCCATGCCTCTCAGGTGCCTTCACTTACCTGGTGGGGGTCTATGTGGCCCTCATCGGCTTCATGGGCTGGCGGGCTATGGCAGGACTACGGCTGGTCGGGGCAGCCTGGCGCTGGACCGAGCTGGCAGCAGGCAGTGGTGCACTGTTCTTTATCATCTCAGACCTGACCATCGCCCTCAACAAGTTCTGCTTCCCGGTGCCCTACTCACGGGCACTCATCATGTCCACGTACTATGCTGCCCAGATGCTCATCGCCCTGTCAGCTGTTGAGAGCCGGGAGCCAGTGGAAGACTACAGACTGAGCAAGGCCAACTGAGAGGCCAGGGTCTGGTTACCCCTCTCTCCTCCTGGGGCAAGAAATGGGTCAGGACGGCTGTAGGCCTACCCTGGGGCGGCAGTTACCACCTGGGAAATGTACAAGTTTGAGAGGGTAAGCAGGAAAGGGATCTCTCTAGCGAAGCTACTGGTCCAGAACAATTCTGAGAGCTAAAAAGACCCAGCCTAATTCTCCTTGATGGAGCCGGAATTAGACATCTCCCCACCTCCAGCCCCATCGGGACTGTCAAAACCCCTCTGGAGGGTGATGGTGCTCGGTGTCTTGACCTCCCCCCACTTCTGCTAGATGGAAGAGTCTGACTCACCCGTTCCCACTCTTTCTCATCTGCACCGAATTGAGGGAAGAGAGGAGACATCTGAGCTGAGACGACCCAAGCCAGGGCTTGAATTCCCTTTTGCAGGCCCCTAATTGGGAAGATTGGATGAGGATGGAGTCTCCCTTTCCTTCATCTATCCTTGTTACTTGAACAATCTCAATTTCTAAGTGTTGGGTGGGAAGGTGAAGGGGTGTCTGTCCACGTAGGCAAGACCGGGGACTTCATTGGCCTGGGAGCTTGGGTTACCAAGGATTCAAGTTGGTCCCATCTCTCTCAGAGGCTAGCCCAGAGTGCAGGCCCACCACCACCACCCTTAGACCCTATCCCCGGGGCTAGGGTGAACCATGCCAAAGGAAGGGGCCAACTTGTATGTGTGTCTGTGCACGTGAGTCTGTGTGTGTGTGGTCTGTCTCTCAGCCTGTCTGTGTCTTACTCTGCCATCTGTCTCTGTCCTGCTGTCTAAGTCTTACAGGGAGAGGGTCTCAGGGAGTTGCTGAGGGGGTGCTGAGCCTGGCTTAGAGAGCTGGGACCCCACCCTGCTGCCATCAGTGCTTTCCTCTCTGCCCCTTCACTGGGAGCCAGAGGAGGGGCCTGCAATGACATTCTAGGGTCATAAGACCTAAGGCACATTCAATGCAAAAGGAGCAAGGATGGGACATCTCCATCCTTTGCTGCTCATGTGAAAAAAAATAAAAACCAAGGGCCATTGGCTGTCCTGCTTGTGTGGCATGTGCCTGTCCTGGAGAGGAGGGGGTTGGGGGCATGGTGCCAGGGGCCTGGATGTCCTTACAGCCTGGGTCACAGTCCTGGCCAGTGCATCTTGGCGCCAGGCTGGCTCCCTGGCTCTGGTGACATGGTGCTGGTTGGAGTGGGTCTCACTTCCCGGTCACGTGTATGGGTGAGGATGTAGTTCAGTAGGATGGGGGATGGGTAGTATTTACCACCATCCAAGTTTCTCCTTGATGCACTCCCCTGCGCACGGGTGCCTGGCACCTTTGCTATGTCTTAGTTACCCAGCGTCCTCTACTGCTGCCCACCTCCTCCCAGACCTGCTGCCTGCTCCAGAATGATCCAGATTCCCTTCAAGGGTCTCCTCTCTCCTTGGCCTGTGGGCTCAGTTAAACAGCAGGGAGGAGGAAGATTGGATTGGTTGATTTGTGCTTTAGATGGGAAGCCCTGGCAAAACAATGGAGTGGAGTTACGCCACTCCAGGGGCATTTGCATCTTAATGGACAGTGCCCTGCCCCAGAAGCAGACAGGGAAGCCTTGGGTGGTGGTGAATAGCCCTTAGGGAAGAGGTGGTAGAGTTGTGGGAACGGATAGAGGAGGCTCAGTCCTATGTGGGTGGTGAGTGAATTAGTGATTTCCAAACGATACCTGGTGGGAGACAGTGAAAGAGTACGTAGAGGAGGGAGGCTCAGAGAGTCCCCTATCCTTGTTTGAAGTCTAGCAGTTTCTTACGATTTTTTTTAAAAGGGAGATTTCTGCTGTAAAACCCAAGTTTGAAACGTAGGGAGCTGGATGACCGATTCCTTCTAGCTTGAGAGGCGCTGATTCTCAAACAGTGGGACCCTGGACACTGAAGAGGCAAGGCCCTGATCCCCTCCTCTGACAACAGACCCACCTGGTGACGAAGTGGGGGGGGCACCTGAAGAAGGATGAAGCCGATCAAGACTTGCTCTCCCTTGCCCTGAGGGGAGGGGAGGCGCGCCAAGGCCCCACCAAGAAGGAGCTGGTCCCTCCCAATGTGAGTGGGTTTGGACTAAGTTCCTGGGGTCCATGCTCTGTGTGTCCCCATCCACTCCCAAGTCCACGTCTTTGGTCCCTGCTGCACATCACGCTCAGGAACAGGCAGGGGTGAACTTAGTCAATTTATTGTCCCAGGCCTCCACTGACTGTGTACATTGACAAGCAGCAGAGAGCAAACGGGGCCGCCCTCGCTGGGGCCACACACAGGATAGGCCCCGAAACCACACATCACAACATCCTCCTGATGCTTGGGCTGGGCCGGAGCTCACATGAGGTACTTAGACTTTTTCTGCAGACTCTCAGTGACTGATGCTAGAATGGACTTGTCATCTTTGTCTGAAAGAGCAAAACAAGTATTTGTCAGTGTTAATGTTGCCAGGGGGAAGGCAAACTCCAATGGCTAGACTTGCAGTTAAGGCCCCAGTTCTCAAGGTCAGCTGAGAGGGTGGGGCCAAGAGCCATAGTCATTCAGCATTTAATATTTGCCAAGCATTGCTCCAGGCATTTCTGCGTGCTATCTCATTTAAGCCTCCAAACAGCCTTAAGAAAGAGATGAGAGAACAGACTCGGCGTGGTTTGCCAAGGTCACACGGCTGGACGGTAGTGGAGCCAGGGCTCTGGGCCCATGTGCTTACAACCAGAATTAAGCTGTCAGGGATTTGTCTAGCTGTGGAATGAAAGTTGGATGTCTCCCACCATGCCTTCCCTGGCCTCGTTCTGTCATACAGTTCAGCCACCATTCTGGAGGCATCATATCATCTCAGAGCCAGACGTCTAGCTGAGCACTTGAGACCGAGCGACAGGGCGTGACTTTCCCCGAAGAGAGGCAGCTACAACAGGACAGTGATGGACTGCCATGGAGAGTTCAGGGAGTGGCAGAGGATGAGGCTGGAGAAGTCGATGTAAGGGGCAGGGGACAGTGTGGGGAGCCTTGCTGGTTGGGGTTTTCTCAAGAGGATCATGGAAAAGGGAGTTACAGCAAGAAGGGGCAGGGCAGGTCCGCTTTGCATTTCTTGAGTTCATGCTACTAGCTGTGTAGTTGCGAGGACAGAAGAGGGTGCAGGAAGAAAGAAGATCGCGCCCCTGCCTGTACGCGCATGAGCAAATGTGTGGCACGTCTGGGTGGAGGAAGGGTCTCCACTAGGTTCCCTTCAGTCCTTGCCCCATTTGTACTTCCATCTATCCTTATCCTGAACCAGTAGTTTTCAATCTTGGTTGCATATCAGAATCACCTGTCAAATCTTGTAAACATAAAAACTCCTTCCAGAACCCTGCGACAGAGATTGTGACTGGTGAGTCTGGTTTCGGCCTATTCACCAGTTTCTTTTTCAAAGGCAAGTCTACGCCCACTAAGGATTGCAGACCCCCGAGTCTGCAGAGCCAGGCACAGAACAAATGACATGGAGAGGATGGGAGAGAGGAACCAAGTACGGCCAGTTGGTGAATGTTTACACCACCTGATGGCAGAGGAAATAAAAAACGGCGCCACGAAACGGCCATCCTGCCCTCTGGACCAGGTGGGCCGCAGGGGCACCTCCCCGCCCCGCCCCGCCAGGTGCCCTCACCGTAGACCGTGAGCGCGCAGCTGCTGCGGTCCTTGCCCAACTCGTTCTCCACCAGCACACTGTACTCGCTGCTGTCCTTGAGCGTGCAGGTGGGGATGACGATTGTGCAGACGCCACTGGTGGAGTTGTACCAGAACTTGGAGTTGGCCGTGATGTTGACGTCGCCCTTGTAGAGGGTCACCGTGGGCCGCGGGTTCCCCAGGAAGGCGCAGGTCATGGTGCAGTCCTGGCCGCGCAGCACCGTGTGCGGCTTGAGCGGGGTCAGGAAGCGTGGCGCGTGGCGCCAGTCCTTCTGCTGGTACGGCTTCAGCTTGGCGCTCAGGTCCTCGACTGCGCGGGGGAGGGCGGGGGGACACGGCAGGCAGTGAGAGCGCCCAGGACCCCCGGCGCCTCCCGCCCGCTGAGAGCTCTGGAGGCGCCCCGGAGACCCAGCTCCCCGGGGAAGGGCACGCGCTAGCCACTCTGGGGTCCCGACTTGACACTGGCGTGTCCGGGGGTCCCCTTCCACCACCCTCCCGCCCCTTGTCACTCCAAGGTTCCACGATCAAAGCCAGGTGCGCGGGTTTGGGTTTTTACCCTTTTCCAGACCCGGGAGTCCTAACGTCTTGCCAGCTGCCAGCTTGCGGACCGGGCTGTTAACCGGCTGGGAACTGCCCATCCAGCCTTTCCCCAGCGTCATCTCAGCCTCCGCAGGCTCCCCTCGCCTCCATTTAGCTCCTCATTTCAAGTTTCTCCATCCTATCTTCACCCTTAATCCCTTCCCTTCCTGGACGTCACCCTCAGAGACCCTCCCCAGTCCTCACCCCCTTAGACCCCTCAGCTCCAAGGGCAGGGTCTCAGCTCCACCCCCCCAGTCATCCCCGCCCCCAAGGGCACCTCCCCACTGCCACGTTAGTCCCACCCCTCAGAGTATCCAGAAAGTATCTCTAGGCTTCGGGATCGCTACTTCTCTTCCCAGCATCCCTGACCGTGGCCTTTCCACCTCAATGGTTCTCAGATTTTACCTCCAATCTTGGGTACCCCTGGCAACGCCTATGTCATCCCTGCCATCGGACATATAACCCGAACCCCCAAGGCCACCCACACTCACTCTTGTCCTTGTTGACGAGCCAGGTGTCCTTGGAGTCCAGGGGCTCACTGTCACCGATTTCGTTCCGGGCCACGACTCGGAAGTAGTACTTCCTGCCGGGGAGTAACCCTGTCACCGTGTACTTGTTGCTGAAGACGTGGTCCGCAGCCGTGAACCAGGTGGCGGTGCTGGCATCTCGCTTCAGGATGACGTAGTGGGCCTCACTGTCCTCCTGCACGTCAGGGCTGTGGTTCCAGGTCAGAGTCACCGTGTTGGGGACCTCCTCAAACAGCCGTAGGTTTGTGGGTGGCCGCGGAAAATCTGGAACAGCCATATAAGGTCCCTCAGCCATCCTTGCGGGCCTGAAGAGTTGTGTCCCACCCCAGCCACCTGCCAAGCCCCGTGGAAGGTGGAATGGGGACTGTCTCTTCTTTGAGTCTCAGGCCGCTGGTGTTTTGGAGTCAGAAGGAACTATTTCTGAGGTGTAGACCTGCCATTTACCAGCCCTGTAAACTCTGAGACCCATTTCCTCACTTGCAAAATAGGGCTGACAATAACTCCCACCGAAATGTTGAGTAAAGTGCTTGGCACATAGTAACCATTCAATAAAAGTTTATCCCTTCATCCCTTGGGGGTTTAAGGCTTGATTATAAAGCATCTAGCCCTCACTATCGGGTCACTCCCATTTTCAATGGACTCGTCTCCATCTGCCCCTCCTGCCTCCCACTCATTTTTTGCTCTCTCTCTTCCAGTCATACTTTGCATACGCCCCAAAGCTCACCAGATACGAGTGCAGAGACTGACACAAGGGTTTGGTCCTAGTTCAATGCCTCTAGGGCTTCAGGGCATTTAGAAAAAGTGGAAACAAACCTCCCCAGGAAGGCAAGGGCCAATAATGTCTTGCTCTGTGGCACCAGAGAAGCCGTTACCACCTTCGGGTGTGACTTGACAGGGGCAGGAACTCAAGCAGCAGCGGGGAGCTCTATTTGGGAGTGTGTGCAAGGATGCCTCCCCGAGGCCTCTGTCGTACCTGCCACGCGCACGTGGATGTCATAGTACGCCTCTCCAAACTCATTCTGGAGCAAGATGCGGTACACCCCGGAGTCGGCGCGCTTGCTGCTGTTGATGAGGAACTGGGAGTGGTTCTTGCCCTTGGTGATGGTTTCCCGGCCCTTGGTAGGGATGCCATCTTTCTGCCAGATCACGTTGGGTGGTGGTGAGCCCTGCGTGGTGACGGGAGATGGCACTGGGGTCACCCAGGTGTTATCTGGGGGCAGGCCCTCTCCCACTCCACTGTCCAGGAATCTCCTGCCAGGCTCTATTGCCTGGGGTCTGGCGAGGAGCAGAGACAGAGATTATGATAGCTACAGCAGCCATCTTGGCTAAGTGGGGGGCCTGTGGGGGCCAGGGTCTGGAACGACTCACAGAGAAGGCAGCATGGATGCAGAGGGCTGTCCCAGCACGAACCACCATGTGACTCTTCAGCCGGGCGGTAAGGTCAAACTTGGGGGCAGCTGAGACGGAGGAGACAGAGGTGGGGCCATGGACCTCTCTCTCTGGAAGACTCAGCTTTAAACCTCCCCCCACAGCCTTTCCCAACCTCTCCCCCATGCTCTCACGACAGGTCATACAGACAGCTGGCAGCCCCAACACTGTGAAGCGTTTAGTTGTTCCTCCTTTGTCTTCCCCTATTAGTATGTAACACTCTAGGGCGGGTCCTGTGTCTTATTTGTTTCTATATTTCTAACACCTCCCTTGGCACACTATTTGGCATAGAGTGAGTGGGGTTTTTTGCGGGGGGGGGGGCAGGTCACCCCTAGCTCTGTCCAGGCACAAGTATGGATGACTTCTTGAGCATAGCATCACCCAGTCTTTCCCTGTGGGATGAGGTCCCAGAGAGGAAAGTATGGGGCCAGGATGTTGGGCCCTAAACCCCAACTCTGTCTGCACCCTCACCTGGCGGTGGCATGGCACGGACCCCCTCATCCAGCTCCACAGGCTCCCCAACCCCAGCCTCGTTCACAGCCCGGATTCGGAAGAAGTACTTCTGCCTCTCGGTGAGGCCCCCCACCGTGTAGCAGGTGCCCGAGATGGGGATCTTGGTGCACTTGGACCACTCCTTTGTGTCTTCAGCCCGCATCTCCAGGATGTAACCGGAGGGGGGGTCTCCCTCTGCAGGCTCCCGCCAGGCCAGGGAGATGCTGGAGTTGGAGGAATCAGACACGTGCAGACCCTGCACCAGGCCTGGGGGTTCTGGGTGGCACAGACATCCAGTTGGCCTTCTGACTCATCTGTATGCAATCCCGTGTCCAGTTCCCACACTCAGTACCCCTGACACCTAACTTCCACCGCCTCTGCCTCCAGCTCCCAGTTAACACTCAACAACCTCCAAATTCAGTTCTCTCACTGGATCAATCCTGTCACACCCCTGACACCCTCCAAATTCAACATACCCTACACCCTCAATCCCCCTATATTCGAAACTCCAGCCTTTAGCCCAACCGTCTCCACCACATCCATTCGTGTGCAGTACCCCACCTCACCTCCTAAACTCAGCACCCTCCCAACCATCTACCCTACACCCCTACCCAATCCTCAAACGTGTGTCCACGACCTTATCTAACCAGAAATACTCAGAGTTTGATAACATTTTTTTCCCCACACTGCCTCCTTGTTGTCCCCTCGATCTTTACTTGCTGACTTTCTTTTGGGTGTATCCCGTCCCTCTCTTAGGCTGGCAGCCCCCAGAAAGTGGAGACTGTGCGGCGGGGTCATCCTGTGAGACCTTCCCAGAGAAGAAATCCGCTGTCTACCTTGAAGGGGTTAATCCTACTGTGTGCGGGGGCTTGGCAGCCCCGTACTCACTGACGGGGTCCTTGGCTACCACTGAGCTGGATGCCATACTGGGCTGTCCAGGGCCTGCCTTATTCACAGCTATGACTCGGAATTCATATTCTGTGTCCTCCAGGAGACCGTCCACAGTGCACTTGGTGTCTGAAATGGGAATATGAGGGGTCGTGAGGCAGGGGGTCCATGAGATGGGAGACCAGAGAGTGAGAGGACATGAAAAGGGGGTTATGGGATGCCATGAAAACCCCCAAAGGAGTTGGGGAATGGAACACGTTCAGGCCAGCAGAGATACATAGGTCTGCCCAGCAAAGCCTCCCTTGGTCCTCCTGGGCCTCTCTCCCTAGGACCTCACCTTGGATGGGGTCCTTGTTGACTGGCACCCAGAGGTTACTGCCTTTCTTCCTCCGCTCCACAATGTAGCCAAGCACTGGAGCTCCCCCATCCTGGGTAGGGGCATTCCATGTGATGGTCATGGCGTCTTTGGTCACATCAGTCACTTGAGGCTGGGAGGCAAGCCCAGGGGGCTCTGTGGAAGACAGGGCAGAGGTTAGGAGGGGGAGCGTGTAGACGGTTGCCCACCCTATGCTGATGTCTGGCTCCCTCCTTTAAAAAACCCCTGATGATTCTTAACTGTGGTTGGACATTAAGATCAAGTGGGGAGTTAAAAAAAATGCCAACACCAAAAAACAATGTTTGGGTTTTACCTGCAGATAGTTTAATTTAATTGGCCTGGGGTGGAGGCTAGTCACTGGCATGTTTTTCAAGACCTCAGGTGATTCTACTGTGTGGCCAAGACTGAGATCACCAATTCCAATCTTCCAACCTGTGTCATTCCCAGTGCTACGGTTCTTAATGTTCCTGACACATGGAGACATGGAGACCAACTGGGAGGAGTGTAGCAAGTAGTTAATTAGCACTCATAATTAAAATGCCAAGGTTGTCAAGGGTTTTCTTTGGGAAAAAGAATAGATTCAAGGTTTTCTCTAAAGTAACATCACTCCCACTTGGATTTGGGATGATTTCTGGAATGGAGAAACAAGTGGAGTCATTTCCGTGGAATTGAACGCAGTTCTGGATATACACATGGAAGTGTGTTGTGCATGAGATCTAACTGGGAAAAGTCGAGAATTTCTGCCCAAGATGACGTTCTGTTCTTACTCTGGATTCTGTCTGTCTCATAGGATAGCTACAGAGGTGACCCCAGGAAATTCCCGCACAGACTAGCATTCCCCACTGTCTGAAGACCCCCATCCTGACCCCCGAGTTTCCCACTGAGCATGGGGCTGTCTCACTGACCAATGGGATTTCCTGCAAACACTTCCTCTGTTTCCAGCGGGTCGCTCACTCCTTCTGAATTAACTGCCAGGATACGAAACTGGTAGGCTTTCCCCTCTTCTACCTTGTTGGTGGAGAACTTCGTGAATTTACTGTCCACCTCGCCTATCTTAATCCAGGCCTTCTTGCCGACCATCCTCCGTTCCACTATGAACTGTGTCACGGGCCGCCCGCCATTGTCCTTCGGGGCCTTCCACTTCATGTGCACACAGTTCCCGGAGAGTTCCAGGAACTCCACCCGGCCCTGGGGAGGCTTGGGACGGTCTGAGGACAGAAGATAGCCATCAGAATGGGAGCAAAGGATCAGATCCCACCTGCTGGAGGTCCAGCCAGACTGGAGGACAGTTAGATTCTGAGCTTTCTGGATCCCTCGCCCTTCTCTGTGTTCACTGCCCCTCCTTGTAAGACTTGCCCAGAGGGTTGGATCCTTGGCCCCTGAGACTCTCACTTGCCTAGCAACGGGGGGACTGGGGACCTGAGGGCCCCCTGCCTCAGCTGATGTCCCCCTGTCTCCTTCCAGACAAGATCTCCCCCTCCTCTCAGTTTCCAGAACTTCAATGCTTTCTGGTATTAATAGTTCATGTTATGCTGTAATTACATGTCGGCTGGTCTTCAGCCCTTCTGGGTTGAGAGACTGCTGGGATACATGCATCTCTGTCCTCAGCACTGAGAACACAGAAGAGCTCAGTCCTGCTGCTGAATTGAATTGGAACCTAAACCTTCTGACTCCACAGCTTGGTGGCGTGTGTGTGTGTGTGTGTGTGTGTGTGTGTGTGTGTGAATGATGAGCTCGCTAAGGCCAGCTCCTCCCCTCTCCCCTTAGCCTTATGTTCAGACTCGTCCCAAATCCCATTCCTACCCCCTCCCATTCTTCCAACCTCATTTTATCCTCAACGGTACCTCCCCTCCCCTCCCCTCATTTCACTTCAACTCCCACAACTTCCCCACCAACCTCACTTCTATCCCTAAATCCCACCTCTTTCACTTCATTTCTACCTTCCAACCACGGACTCATCTCCAAGTCGGTAACAACACTTAACACTGGAAGGTCTATTAGTGTCCTGCACTCTTTGTGTCTTAGATTCACGTGAAATAGATACAAAAAACTAACAAAAACCAAATCATCCTGTTGCAGGTCAGAAACTGAGGCTTCAGAAGGTTCATAGACTTGCCCAAGGCCACAGAATTAGGAGTTCAGAAAGCGGGCTTCTGGCTGCAAAGCTAGCACTCCATCCTTTCCGCAACCCGCCACTGCAGCTCCGTCCCCGCCCCCAGCGCCGAGCAGCAGGGTCCGCCCTCACCCAGCACGCTGAGGTGCAGAGTGGCTGTGGCCGTGCCGTGGTCGTTCTTGAGCTTGAGCAGAACGAGGCCACTGTCCTCACGCACGCAGTTTGAAATGGTGAGCAGCGCCTGGTCTTCCCCGCGCTCCAGGGACACGCGTTCCTCCTCCGTCACCTCCACGCCGTCCTTGTACCACGTGACTTTGGGCAGCGGCTTCGCCCGGAAGGGCACCTTGATGTTCGCGGTGTGGCCCACCTTCACGGTCACGGGGTGCGCGGCCAGCGCCTCCAGCACCGACGGGTCGATGGTAGGTGGATCTGTGGGGCGGCGGCAGGGCAGGCTCGCCCGGCACGAATGCGGGGCGGGGCGACGAGGGGTGGAGGAGGACCCCGGGGGTGGGGGAAGAGCTCTGAGCACGTGGGCGGGCCAGGCGTGCTCGAGCTTTGCGGCTAGCGGGCGGCCACCTTACCTGCAATGAACACCGAGGCTTCGCTCTCTGCGCCCTTGGCCCGGAACGTGTACTTGCCCTCGTGCTCCGGGCCCGTGTTGGGGAAGATGAGCTTGTGCACTGCACCCTGCTTCACGATCTGCACGCCCGGCAAGTCCGTGATCTGGGAGGCGGAGGGGGGCGAGGGCGAGGGGCGGGCGTGAGTGCGAATGTGTGCCCAGTCGACCCCTTCCCTCCTTGGTCCCCTTCCCTAGCCCTTGCCTCGGACCTCCTTGCCATCCTTCAGCCACACGCCCTCCACCTTCTCGTCGTTCAGCACGACGCACAGCTCAGCCGGGCTCCCAGTGGCCGCGTGCACGTCGGACAGCCCACTCTTCACTGTGGCCAGACGCTCTGGGGAGAAAGGGAGCGGGGGCTGGGCTAGGGTGCTGGGGACAGAAGGGACTCACGGGAAAATGGCTGGTGGCCATGGCCAAGGGAAGGGCAGGGGTGCCGTGTCTATCAAAATAATTTATGATTAGCAGGAGGTTTGGAAATGGCCAATGGGTGACTGGAGAATGGTCAGTGAGGGGACTGGAGCAAGAAGATGGGAGGTTGGGGAAAAGCCAGTTGCATTGGGAAATGACCGATGGGAGGCTTATCATCAGAGGATGGTCAGTGGGGACTTGGGATGCTCAGCTGAAGAAGGGGAATAGATGGTGGGAACGCAGGTGGTTAGCAGAGTTGGGGGTTGGTTGTGGTTGTGCTAGATATGCTAGACTGTTTTTAGGGGGTGAGGGTGGTCAGGATCAGTGGGGAATGATCAGGGTTAGTGAGTAGGGGCTGGCCAGGGTCAAGGAGTATAGAATGATTAGGGCTGCTGGGGATGGTCAGAGTCTGGAAGTGAAGGATGGATAAAGTCAAGGGATTTAGGAGAGCATCTGAGAGGTGGGGTATGATCAGGGTCCAGGAAGTAGAGATGTTCAGGGCCTGGGAGGTCGGAGATGGTCAGAATTTGGGAGATGGGGGTGATCAGAGTAGGGAAGTAGAAATCGATCATGGTCTGAGGAGCGTTGGAGTCTGTAGGGGGGCGATCAGTGTCATGGTAGGGAGCTGTCAGGGTGGGGGGTATTGGACAGTGGGGACTGACGGGGTGGGTGTGTACCCTCCACGGTGACCATGGCAGTACTGTAGTATTCAGTGGGGTCTCCATCCTGCATGGCCACCACGGTGTACTCTCCACCGTCACTGAGCTGTGCGTCCTCAATGACCAGCTCGGCCCGCTTGCCCTCGTGGCTCATGCTGTACTTGGTGCTGCGCTCCAGCGGCTGCCCGTCCTTCTTCCAGTGCAGTGTCACATCCTTGGACGTCAGCTCACACTCGAGGCATGCGCGGCTCCTCTCTTTCACACGTACGTTCTTTAGGGTTCTCACAAACTTGATGGGGATGCCTGTGGACAGCGAGACCTGGATCCGACCCAACTCCGACATCCCTTTCTGCAGCTACATGCTGCTTTGCTCCTCTTTTTCATCCCAGAAACACAGGGACTTGTGACGTGGAATGTGTTTGCGTGCAACGTGCGACCCAGAGAGGTAACTGGCAGGGAGAGTCCCAGCTCTGCCCCTTATTTGCTAGCTGACTGTATGCAATGCATTCACTCCCGGAGTCTCAGTTTCCTCATATGTAAAACAGGATAACAAGTTTTACCTCCTCACAGCATGGCAGTCAATATCTCTAATGCCCCTCTGGAACTCCAGCCATAACTGCATTGTCTTTCTGGTGTCCGGGCCTTGACACATGCTGTTCTCTCTGCTGAGAATTTCCTCTCTTCTTTTCCCTTTGCTGAAAGCTAAACTCCTTTTTGTTCTTCTTGGTAAGAAGAAGCTTGGCCATCACCTCATCACATCCTTTCTGACATCACCTAGTGGTGCCCCTTCTTTGGGTTCCCACAGCCTCTGTGCCTCCCTCCATCACAGCCATGATGATGCCATGTCACATGTGTCAAGGGTGGTTCACATGTGTGGCATGCTTCTGGGCGTACCCACCATCATGCGTAACTCTCCAAAAGTGCTCTCATGTAAGAACACGCATGGTTAGGAGGGATGTGCTAGAATTATGAGAATAGAGCCAGAAGGGCTACTAATTTCTTGACCCATGACCTCCAGCTGATAATAAGACCCCAGTGTGTCTTGACTCCTTGCTTGAGAACTTATGTTCTGATTCCATTTTCACCCCTGCCTCCCCCACGACTCTAGGAGTTAGTGAAGAGAATGCTGTGTCTTTCTAGTACCCATCACCGGGCTTTGCAAGGAGACATGGATGGAGGGATGGATGGATGGATGCCCACATGGAGGTGGCTGTGGCATGAGGCCCACCCCTCAAGCTCCGGGCCCAACCACTCACGGTCAATAGTGAGCTGGGCCTTCTGTACCAGGTCCCCCACCTCAGCAGAGAACTCGCCGGTGTCACACAGTCTGGCATCCTTAATCTTAAGCGTGTGGGTCAGACCATCCTCAGACACCGTGATTTCGTACTTTTCGTCCCTCTTCAGCTCCTTCCCGTTGAACTTCCACACAAAGTTAGGCACTTTCTTGGAGAGGCGGATCTCAAACACAGCTGTCTGGCGCTCTGTCACCTTCACTGGCTTCATCTCTCCCAAGAACTTTAGTGGCTCATCTGTGGAAGAGGAGGAGGGGCGCTCGCTGGGCTGCAGCCCTGGTCTCCCCTGAGGGGTGGGACGATGAAAGGGGCATGGAGACTCAGGGGTCACTGGTCCCCTGTAGCCCAGAACTGGGGATAGCATCCTTCCTTTCATTCTGCCTGTGACCCCCTCCCATGATGTTCATATGGTCTCCCCCCCAGTGATGTTAACACAGCAATTTTACAAAGCACTTACGCACTTCAATATGTGCCAGGCACTGTTCTAGCCAATTTGCATATGCTAATGCATCCAATTCCCATATAGGTAGATTTTGCTATTCTTCCCCATTTTACTGATGGGGAAACCAAGGCAAATAGACGTTAAATAACTTGTCCCAAATCGCAAGCTCATAGTGACAGAAGCTGGGGTTTGAACCCCACTAGTCTAACTCTGGAGACTGTACGTTTAACCACGATGCCACACTGCCCCATGGCACTTACTATCTCATAGTCCTCTCCCCATGTTTCCCTCCTCCATTGACGCCCATCCCCATGCAGTCCTCAACTGCATAGCCCCACAGTCCTCTTTCCCATATCCCCATGGACCCCATCCCTGGCTATTCCTCCCTTGACCCTGACTGTGTCCTCTTTGTTCCCCCTGATGCCCACATTCATACCCAGCACTGTGAGCTCTGCTCTCATCCGCTTGTCACCCACGGACAGGCTGTAGATGCCTGCGTCATTCATGTTCACGTTGGTAATAACCAGCATGTACTTGGTGCCCATCTGCTTCACATCATACTTGCCTAGGGAGTACTGGATCCTCAGTGGTTCATTACCCTGCCTCGTGAAACAGGTAGAAGAGTCGATGAAGGACTTCAGGAGGAGACTTCCAGAGGTCCCCATTCCCCAAGGCCAGCCTGAGCTGGAGGGTGCCATGTCTACCTCTCTAAGATCCTCAGACACACCACAGACCCCTGAGACCTCTTTAGCCTCATCTTCTGGCCCAGTGGGACCCAGGATGCCTGCTTCCCCTGAGACCTGAACTCTTAATGTGACCTTCAGAGCTTCCTAACCCAGACTTTTCAGATGGGTAGATTGAGGCATAGAGAGAGGAAGGTAATGGTCTCAAATCAAAAAGCAAAGTGATGGAATAGCTAAGAACAGAGCCCAGCTCCCAGCCAGTTTCAATCATACCAGGAGGCATCCTCTTGCTGGGATGGAAGAGAGGACCCGGCTGATGGATAATGAGGGGGCTCTGTGAAGGGAGGAGGTGCAGAGAGGAAATGATATTGCCAGGGCAGGCCCTGCCTAGGTGCCCCCCCCCCACCTTCATCCATGTCATCTTGACATTGGGGTCCTTCAGCTCCATGATGCAGTCAAAGACCACAGTGGTGTCAATCTTGGTCTCTATGTCTTCCAGGGGCTTCAGAATCCGGATGGTCTGTGAGATTGTGATAATAAAATGGAAGGCGTCAGGGACATCTGGAGCCTGACCAGTCTGTTAACCCAATTCTGGAGGAGCCCCCTAAAGGTCTGGGGAGAAATGACTAGGCTGATTGGAGACCTGCGCTTCCCCCACTTGCTGCCACTGAAAGCCTGCAAGACTTGGGGGGAGACAGATATGATGGACGATAAGAAATGAAGCAGCACTTGCAGAACGGTCACTATGTACCTGGGCCCATTACATAACTCCTCTAATTCCACACCACTAGGTGTGGATGCTTAATAATCTTGAGTTGGTTGAAACAAACGAAAGAGGAAGGTAGATTTCTCATTTTGCAAATGAGAAACTGAGGTTCGGAGAGATGCCCAAGTTCACATAGTTAATAAGGCAACAGAAATGGGCTTTGAACCCAGGGCTGTCTGACTTCAAAGTCCATGCCAACACATCAGGGGTAGTAGAGAGGGAAATAGAAGGACAGTGAATTCCTTTCCTGCTCTTGCCTTTGAGCGCGTGCGTGCAGGGTGGAGGGGCCTTGCCACTGGGAGACACACAGGCACTAGCACTTTTGGAGACCCAGACCCCTGCCTGCAGACCCCCGCCCCACTATGGGCACTGACCTCCACCTCCACTTTCTTCATCTCTTTGAGCTTCTTGAGCAGCCCCCGGAAGTCAGTGAAACCGTACTCCATGCAGACCTTCTCAAAGTCCTTCTTGGGCACCTTGGACAAAATCTCCAACATCTCTTTCTCACCTATCCCCTTCTTCTGCTTCTTCTTGGGAGCAGGGGGTGCCCTGGGAGGAGGTGGGTGCCAAGCTTGGACTCAGCACCTCCCTCTGAAGACAGAGGGGGCCTCTCCTACCCTTGTGATTCCCCTCCCTACTTCATGGGTTCTTGGACCCTGGGCCATTAACTCAGGGCCCTGCCGAAAGGCTTTCCGGAAGCTCTACCCTGGAGAGTGGAGGGACAGCACCTAGGCAGAGGGGCCTCCCAGCCTCACCTCTTCTTCAACATCTTTTTAAAATCCATTTTCTCTTGACCTGAAGACACAGAAATGGACAGGGTCAGACAGGGGGAGTCTGGTCCCTAAGAGGAAAGGCCAGGAGGAGGGAGCTCACTCACCTTCTGTCACCAGCAAGGACACAGTGTAGATGGCATCTGCATGGTCATTGCTTGCAATGCACTTGTAGTTGTCAGAGTCATCGGAGGTCAGTGGCTCCAGCTGTATCAGAGTCCAGCCATTAGTGAGGGAAGGGGGGACCCCAGGGAGACTCTCTGTGAGAAGGCAGAGGAGGGCATGGGGGTGGGTGGGAGAGGAGCTGAGTGTTGGGCATAGGCGTGGAGGACCGAGCAGCCTCTACGATTTGGAGGTTCCAGGTAGTAGTCGTGCGAGTGTGTGTGTTCGTAGCCTGATTCTGCATGGGATTCTCCTTGGCTGTTAGCTAGAAGTCAGGGACTTCCTCTGAGTTGTAACTATGTGCATTTTCTACACTGGGATGAGTATTCCTTCCTCTAACACACACTTACTCCTCTGCACCAGGCACTGGGCTGCGTCTGAGGAAGCTGGTGAGTTAGGCTTCCTCGGTGCATGCAGCATGGCCCTTACAGCCCAGTGGGGCTTCAGAAGGTGCTTGCGGAATGAATGAATTTGTGGAAGGGGTGGCCAGGAGGCAGACCCTGGGGCAGCTTGTGTGTGCTCTGTGGGGCTGAGGGTCCAGTAATGGGACCGTGGGAGGAGAAGGAACTGAGTTCTGTCTGTGGGGGAGAGGGGAGGCTCTTTGCCTTTCACCGTGGTAAGTCCTGGCAGGACCCACTGGGACAGGTCTCCACCTGACCCATCCCTCCTTTTCCTCAAGGGTCTGGAGCTAAAGGTTGCAGAAGCTAGTTACATCTAAAGATGATCAGCCCTTGGTGAGAGTCTTCCGGAAGGCTCCCTGAAGAGCCCAGGAACCCTGACCCTCACCCCTACGCTGTGCTCAGTTCCTCCCTCTGCCCCCTCCGTCTGCATTTAGCCCGGCTCCACCCACCACGGGCCCGCCCCTTCTAGCCACGCCCACACTTTTTGCCTGGCTTCTCTTCTGGCTCTCTCACCTCTGGAACAGCGAGGTCTCTTCCGGTTGGGCCAGCCCCGCCTAGGCTTTGCCCTAGCTCTGCTTCATCTAGCCCCTGATTTTGGTTCCCTGCTTACTCTAGCAACGCCTCAAGGTCCTCATTCGGCTTCTCTTATCCTGCCGCTCCTCTAGGGCAATGACAGCCTCTCTTCCCATGGCCCAGTTCTCTTGTCCACAAGGGGGGCTGCGACATGCCCTGGGGTCCCTGCCCCTGGCCTCATCCGTAACTGGATCTCAGGCTCGGGTCCCCGCACCTTCAGCACGTGCTCCTTGTTAATGCTGTCGTAGAACATCTTGGCCGTCTCCTTGATGGGGATGCCGCTCTCTCTCTTCCAGGAGATGTTGGGTTTGGGGTTCCCCCGCACCCGGGCTCGGAACACGGCTTTATCCCCTGCAGTGGGCATGGGACACAAGTTCACCTCCTAGTCTCCAGGCCAGACCTTCTGCCTGCACCCCGCCTCCTCCCAGGGATCTCATGTCCGCCCAGGGCAGGGAGGGATCCTAAGCCTGGCGCAGCCAGAGTTCGTGAACTGGGGGTCAGTGGTGGTGGTGGTGGTGGGGGGTGCTGGTTGGGGCACTGGGAGAAGAACGGGAAGCAGTTAGGGGCGTGGGAAGACACGGGGAGGGACGCACCCTCAGGCGCGGTGACCGGGTGAGGTTTCTCCGCGAACTCTGGGACGCTCTCGCCCGGCGGGATGTCAGAACTCCGAGTGACCAAGCTGAAGAACTCTACAGTGCTCGAGGACTTCCTTGTCACGACTTCCTCTGTGGCGGCAGGCGAGAGGTCAGAATGGGCTCCAGGCGGAGCTCAGCCCAGGATTGGAGGGCTGATCTTTTCTTGACGGGACAATGGAGCATTTTAGGCCAGTGCGGGGACTTTGGCCGGGGAAAGAGGACTTCGAGTCAGTGGGTCTTTGTGTTATGGCGAATTTCAAACACCAGGGGGAGCCAACTCCTCTTACCTTCATTGGACCACATTATTGGGTCCTATTTTTTTTTAAAGGAGACTTATGGGGGGGGGGTGTTCTTGATCTCTTGGGCTTCTCTCCTGGAAGTTCTGGTCCCCCAGGAGCCTTAAGAGGGGCCGGGGCCTTCTGTTTGGGAGGCCTGGTAGCTTAGTTGAGCTCTGCTGTAGGCCTTCCCCCTGCCCTTCTGTGGTTCAGCATTCACTGCTAGGGCAGTAGTGATTTTTAAGTGAGCGAGAGGAAACATTCCCACTCCAGAGGGGCTGTATGTGGGAATATCCTTACCCGAGAGAGCAGCTTCAACGCGGTAAGGTAACTGTATATTTGGAAAATGAAAAGTTGTATTTTCAGCATAAACTGCAGAAAATCTTGTTGGCTGGTGAGCTGACAGTTAATAAATACAATCGGTGTGATTCATGGAGCACTTTCCTTGGGTCAGGAACTGTGCTAAACGCATTTCAGAGATTATTTTATCCAGTCCTCACCCTACCCCAGTGAAGGAGGTGCCTTCGTTATCCCCGCTCTTCTGAAGGACTGAGATGCGAAAAAATGTCTTTTAAATCGCAATCAGAGGCCTCAGACGAGAGTGTGCCAGCTGCCCCTGACCTGCAGTTGGGTGTTATTTGACTTCTTCGAGGCTTAAACAAAAAGTAGCCTTATGTCTAAAAATTGAGAGATGTCACATAAAAATTCAGATTTCTGCAGTCTCAGCACTGAGCTCATACTCCCCTATGGCAACGGTCAGTGGGTGGTGAATAGTGGGGGCCCCTTTAGGTGGGGCATGTCCTCTGCAGTTCACCGCAGTCTTTTTGCTGCACTGGCATTCCCTGCCTGGACCCTGTTGGCGGGGGTTTAAACGCCGGCTGCATGCTAGAATCTCTGCAGAGCTTGAAAAACAAGCAAACAAAAACACACCTGATTTGGCAGTTGGGGCAGACTTACGTGTTGCTCTTTTTGCGTTCCCCTTCTTCTGTCCCCGCTACACTAAGATAATTGTAATGTGCAGCCAGGGCTGCGAGTCACTGCTATCATCACGTAAGGATGCAACTTCTGGTCTCGAGTCCCAGTCATTGCGCTTGCCCCGCCTCCCTGACCAGGAGGAGTCCATATAGAGCGTTCATCTGGCCCTGACCTCTGTGCACGGAGGAGCTGGAGGGACTCTGTCCCTCCAGGACTTTGAGGGAGGGGCAGTGACCCGGAGGAGATATTGGATAGCCTGGCCCCTGGCCATCTTTTAATCACTTTCCACTAGAGACATGACTAAAACAATCTGTTCTGCTCTGAGACCATTTCTCAGCTTTCCCTTGGATCCGCTCTCCCCCAAGTCTGGTCCCCAAGGGTTGAGAGCCTGGAAGCTTAGGTCACTTGTTTATGCGTTCATCCTCTCTCCACTGGCGGCTCCACATCTATTTCTGAAGTGGAGCGGGGTCAGCATTACTCGGATCTAGGAAGGTAGCTGCTTCCCGAACTTCCTCTGTGGCTGCAGTTCTGCCATCGGAGATGCGCCCACCTGCCTATGGCCCTGATCTCCTCAAGCAATTAAGTTCATCAGGCACTCATACACCTTCACGTGAGTGACTTTTCCTAAGCTGTTTTCTAGAAGATCTGGTCTGTGGGTAAACATCCCACTGGCTTAAGCTTTATCAAAGCACAGGTTAGGAGAGGGTTGTTCTTTGTATCTTGGGCTCCTGAGGGGCCCTGTACTCACAAAGCCTGAGGCCACCCAGGGAGTGGATGAGGAGGAAGAAAGGCTGCCCTATCCCAATCCCCCTCCCACCCAGTCTACTTGCCTCCCACGATCTTGGTTGTCTGGGAGAAGGTCTGCATGTGGGTGGTGGAGCTGGAGAACTCCATGGACACGTGCTCCTGCCGCATCTGCTGGTGGTGAATGGTCGTCATGGTGACAGCAGGCGTGGGCACTCACCTGGGAGGACCAGGGAGGGGATGAGGCCACGAAGGACAAGGAAGGGAATAGGAGAGAGATCCAGAGAGGTTATTCTGCATGTGTGTGCGTGAGTGTGTGTGTGTGTGTGTGTGTGTGTGTGTGTGAAGGGACAGGGCAGGTGGGCACAAGGGGAGATGGCTGTGCACAGGGGAGGGTGAGGGGAAGCCTCTTCTCTCTGGCCTTTCTTTTCTTCCCTTCATATCTCACCTTCCCAGGATGGTTACAAGGACCTATGGGCCTGTCACCCACCAAGTAATCCCAAACCATTCCAAGTCTCCGGGGGGGGGGGGCGGAGAATGTAGGGCTTGGATTTACCCAGGGAACCAAGTAAAGCCCAGGGGGAGCTGAGGATACATATTGATAGCTACATGGAGCTAGGGAGGTGGTGCTGGATATTTCATCAGGAGGGAATGAAGTCAGACCTAAGAAGGAACTTCCTGACTAAGCCATACTTCACTGGGCCTTAAAAGGAAGCTGGGGATTTTTCTCATGAGCCCTGGGGACCCCTGGCATTGGTGGAATGCCAAGACAGAAGATAGCATGTCTGCTTTCATTTGTGACTGGGTAAAGATAGAGGCTGAGCTTTCATTTCTTTTCTTTTCTTTTTTTTTTTTTAAAGATTCAGCGAGACAGGGAACACAGCAGGGGAGTGGGAGAGGAAGAAGCAGGCTCCCAGCGGAGGAGCCCGATGTGGGACTCGATCCCAGATCCCGGAACGCCGGGATCACGCCCTGAGCCGAAGGCAGACGCTTAACGACTGCGCTACCCAGGCACCCCTGAGCTTTCATTTCTTATACTTAAAAAAAAAAAAAAAGTGGTAATTCAATCCCATAGTTAATAAAACAATATAAACATCTTTATGAAGAGGCTCCCTCCAATTCCTAAGCCCCGATCTCCCAACCCTCCCCCAACATGTGACCACTTGTGGTCTCTCAGCTCCTTCCGGAGCTCCTTCATGCAAATACGAGTACGCTTTATCCTTGTCCCCTTTTTGCACTTCAGGGAGCCCACTATATACACTCTTCAGCCCTTTCTTTTTCACTTAATACATCCCGGCGACCTCTCCATACCAGTTCATAGAGCCTTTCCTCATTCTTGCGAACAGCTACACAGTATTTCGGGGGATGGCTGTCCCATTTTTATTTAACCAGCAGGGCAGTTTTTCCGTATGAGGAAACGGATGTCTGAGAGGAATCACCTGTTCAAGGTCGTTCAGACTAAAATCCTGGCCTCTTGACTCCCAGTCCACTGCCCTTCCAAGGGACCCAAGAGCCTGGTTCTGAGCCAGTTAGAGGCTAAACTTCACCTCCCCGCTGTGATAGATCTCTGCCCGGCCTGCTTCCGTCTCTGAGCTCTGAGACTGTCACCAGCTAGACCCCAAGAGCTGACCTTTACTCCTCACCTGCTTGTACCCACTGAAACTTTGTCCCACACTTCCTTTAAGTTCTTCTTTCCAGCTTATCTCTTAACTCAGGCAAAAGACCCGAGGGGCCTAACATCCCGTGATAGAAACCGAAAGAACCGTCAAGCGGTAACGATTGCCTGGACGGGAGCTTGGGCGGCCCAGACCACCCAGACCAGTTTGAGCTTAAACCCCAACTCACGCCTGCGCAGATGGACCATGGAGTGACCGACAGCTACCTTTAGCTCATTAGAATACTAAAATCTCCACCCAAGGAGGAGCCTCAGCGTCATTTACATACAATATACGTATGAGCATTTTTCCTTAAAGCGCATGCGCGACCTAATGCCGGCCTCTACGTAGGAGGACAAGGCTCCCCTAACTAACTATTCACCCTAACCCCCAATAAAAGAAACCCACTCGCCCTTGCTCAGGGAGTCACGGCACTGGAAGTTGTTCCCCATGATCTCCTTACTTGCTGCAAATAAAGTTTCCTTTGTGTGAAATTCACCTGGTGTCGTTTCTCCCTGTGACTCACCAAGGAGCCCACTCATGTGAGTTAGGTTACTCTGGCCGTCCTGCTCTGGGCTCCGAAGCGAGCAGGCGCTGCCCCTTCTTGGGGAAAGAGGGGAGCCTTACCTTTGTGTGACCAGTTCCTCCTAACCCTTGAATGCTGTGTCCACGGCTTTGGGCGGTGCAGCTGTGCCCGGGCTATCGGCGAGCTGGTCTCCTTCTTCTTTTGCCCCAACAGTGGAGCCACCAGGAGTCACGGGTTCCTTAAATGTCTGGCCCCTTGGGGGCGATCCCTTACTGAGGCCCTACAGCTGCCCCAGCTACACTGGCACACTGCTTTGGGGGGAGGGGAGTGGGGGGAGGGAGGCTGGAGCCAGGCTGGAGGAAATGTTGGGGACCAGGCGTGTGGGCAGGAGTCTGAAGGTGGTGGTCCAGGGTCCTTCTGTTCCCTTTCGGCAGAGGTTTTGGTTCTCACTGCTGGTGGGTGGGACCTCTCTGAGCCGAGCGGCTCAGGGCAGTGTGTGTGTGTGTGTGTGTGTGTGTGTGTGCGCGCGCGCGCGCGCACGCACATACACACGCATATGTACATGTGCCCACAGCCCAGTGGGGCCGGGGTCAAGGAAGTCGGCCATTTCGCAGAAGCCCTGGGTGCACCATCTCATTGGACTCTATGTCTGGAGAGCTTGAGTGGGCTTCCAGGGCCACCCCAGGGGGAGGAGATAGAAATGTTAGCTCCCCTCCCCCTTCCCTCTCCTACAGCTCAAACCTCGTCTGGGTAGAGGGTAGAGGCCCACTGTCCATGGCTGGACAGCATGCCCCCCCTGCTCTGGGACCTGCATCCCAGCTGTTCAAGCCTCTCCCTGTTGCTTCCTCATTGTCTGTAGTATAGCTGCATGCTTGGACCCTTGACCAACCCACATTAAATTCTGGTACCTTGTAAGGACCCACTGGCTGGTCAGCAGCCCTGCCCTGGACCCTCACATGCCCTGAAATGACTCCACCTGTCAGCAACAGCATCACAGCTACTTTTGCTGCCTCCCTGAGGTCAGGGGTAAGAATAGAGCAGGAGTGTCCTGATAGCTCAGGATCTGAGCCCTGGGGCAGAGTATCCCGGCCCCTTGGGAGAGGCTACTCTCAGCCCCGGCCTTACAAGGGAAATTTCCAGGTTGCAGCTGCTGTTGGGACCTGTAGGGCTCACAGGATAAGTGGGTGGGCCAACAGGGAGGGGGCTGGGTGTGACCTGAAAGTCTCCCTGCCCTAGCTTTGGCCTCTCTGGCCCATCTGTCAGAGCTGGTGGCCTGACAGACACTTCGCCTTCTCTGGAAGTCTCCCACACCTGTCCTTGAGGCTCCCCATGGTCCAGGGCTCCTGGACGGGTTCGGGAGGGGGATGGTGCAGGAGAATCCTGCCAAAATCAAATGGATTTGGTCTATACTTCCAGTCTTCACGGAGGGGGGAGGGGCACCAGGGAGCTTGAGAGGGTGTGTGTGTGTGTGTGCACGCAGAGGGTGCACAAAGACCACGTTACAGGGAGGCAGGGACGGGGAGAGGCAATCACACAGACCCAGGGGGCTAGTTTTGCTCAAAATGCTCCGTTTATTGCTCTATTCAATGACCACGAGCAAATTATAAAAAGACACCAAATGTCTCTGTCTGCCGTGGAATAAATATTTAAAGTCAGCAATAAAAACACGTGGCTCCGAGATAACACATGTTGCCAAGAGTCATGCACGCCCTGCTGCCGGGCTCTCAACACACGCATGGACACAGGAACACGCGGAGCGACACGCAGCGAGACTGCTGGGACGGCTTTCCCACAGGGACACAGAGCAATGTTGCACACAGATCTGGGGCCCAAACCCCACCCCACCCTCAGAGCTCCCCCTTTTCCCACACCCACCGGGGCCCAGGTCCTCTGGGTTCACAGCCCCCCTCTGTCCCCTTCCCCGCCACAATGCCTCACAGGCTGGTCACTGCCTCCTGAGGGCATCTGACACCACGAGGTCACTCTTGCTGTGACACTCCCCCCGCCACCCCAACCCAGAGACCTCTCCCCCCAGCTGAGATCTCTCCGCCAACTCCTCAGGAGCACCCCATGCGGTCCCCATAACTGGGGCAAAATGCAATCTGCCACTTGGGAAGTGGGGGTGGGGGCCCGAGGCAGCGCCTCTGCCTGGGCTGCTTTGGGGCTGGAGCTCATGACCCCTTTCCCGGGCTGAGGAGACACAGTGTCCGGTACAGACAGCAGAGATGGATGGACAGACAGACAGGCTGTGGCAGGACGCTTGGAGTGCGGCACAGAAACGTTTTGGGTCAAGTAGCAATGGAACCATCGTTAAAAACTGAGGCCCCAGGTCTGCATGGCGTGGGTCAGGCCCTGGAGCCCCAGGCCTGGCCTGGCACATCCCTCCCCACCCTGCCCCCCTCCCCAGTATGTACAGCAGGAAGAGCTATGTTGGGGGGGCAAGGGCCAGGCCAAGGCTGACAGAGGAGGGAAGGAGGGAGGGAGGGAGCAGACTGAAGAGAAGGAAGCAGGAGGGGCACGGACGGGGCGGGGGGGGGGGGGGGGTGT
>NW_024424786.1:7289685-7366016 GCF_017311325.1 Ursus maritimus
GGGGGGGGGGGGGGGGGGGGGGGGGGGGGCAGGCCAGGACCGAGGCAGGGCTCTGCATGTGGCCAGGGTGAGGGCCCAGACTCAGGCTGGGTGGTGCCCAGAGGACCTCAGGGCAGGAGTGCAGTCACTCTGGGGACTGGCGGGACAGCTGCTTCTCGTAGAGGCTCATGACATGGTGCACGAACTGGTATTGCTCGCATGTCTGGATCATGCCGCCCCTGCGGGCAGAGACACACGGTGAACACGGGGTTGTGGACGGAGGGGCTGTGGGAGGGCGCCCCAGACCCGTGACTACCAATCATTCGTGAGGGGCCTTGTCTTTGTGTGGAGTGGAGGGCCATGCCCTCCCGTCTGCTCCTTCCTGCCCCTCCCAGCTCCGCAGGGAGAGCAGGGACAGGGATGACATCCCCCGCCCCTGTCCTTGTGCTCACCAGCTGTGTGTCTTTTCCCTCCCCGTCCAGCCCCCAGCTGTCTGGATCCAGCTCTACTCATCTGTCCTCTCCACTCCCTAGCTGCCAAGCAGTCCATATCCAGTGTGTCCGCGGGCCCTCACCCCGAGCGTGCATCAGTTTCCCCTGCTGCCCCTGGGCCTCTGGCTCCCCGTGCGCCCCTGCCCCTGGGCTGACCTGTCCTGACGGAGCTGGCACGTGGTCTTCAGGATGTCCACCACTCCCTCATGCCGCAGCTGCTGGCAGCAGATGCTGGTGGCAATGAAGCAGCCCGTCCTGCCGATCCCTGCACTGAGAGCGGAACGGACGCTGGGGTAAGGAACGGAGCAGCTTCGGGAGCAGGGAGACCGCCCTGCCCAGGGGCCTGGCGAGGACCCACCTGCAGTGGACGATGATGGGGGCACAGTGGGGCCCCTCCTGTTGGGCTGCCTCCTCCACCTCCCGCACCAGGTGCAGGAGTGGGGGCGCCCGGTCTGGGGTCTTCTGGTCGGGCCAGGACGTGAACCAGTAATGCTTCAGGCCACGCTCTTCGGTCCCACTCTGTCCAGGAGACAGAGACCCACCCCAGATACACGTGAACTCTTAGAACCCACAAACCAGCCCGAAGATGGGATGGGAATGGCAAGAACACAGCGAGGAGGACCCAGGGTGTGGGACCCATGGCCTCTGCCATCTACACTATGGCTCAGTGGCATGAGACGGAGACCCAGAGCCAACGTGGTGATGGGAGCTGCTCAGTGAGGCTGGCACTGGTCTTCGCGGTCAGCTCTGCCCCAACAACTCCAGGATTATCCAAGAGAATCAGAGAGCCCCTCTCCAATCCACTCCTGTTCTGTGGTTCTTTATCTTAACAAACTGCCAGTTACCCGTTAGTCCCATGACACAGAGCGCCGGGTCTCCCTCTCCCACCAGCGCTCTGCTCCGCCTGCCCACCCCCGGCAAGTCTTGTCAGTTTTCTCTCTTCTCTGCCAGCACCACCTCCACTCTGGCCTTTATCTTCTCTGCAGTCTCTCGCTCCTCCCTGACTGCTCCAGCTCCATGGAGGCCAAACCCATGGAGCACCCATCCGGGCCTGAGCTCTCCTGCTGAGAAACCTCCAAGGGCTCTTGCTGCTCTCCGAATAAAACCCATTCTTCTCAGTCTTCGGTCTGGCAAATAAGACATGTGGTCCAGGGTCTAGCCCTCCAGGCCCTTCTCCTACCCCTGTATACTAGTACTCAATGCTCCTGCTTTCCAAATGGTCTGCAGAGAAGACCTCTGCCCCCCTCCCCCACACTCTCATGGCTATTCTATCTTCCATGCCTTTCTTTTTTACTTTTTTCTCTGCCTGGAATGTTTTTCCCACTTGTTTGCCCCCCCCCAGTCAACTCTTCCTCATCCTGCAAAACCCCATTTGGCACCGCCTCTTCCAGGAAGCTCTCCCTGAACACCCTGGCTAACAGAGTGTCCATCTTCTGTTTTCTTTATCTCTAGCTTGGTACTTCCCATCTGTGGGTGCTCCTTTCGGAGAGAGTCCAGGCTTTGGGCAGCTCTGTGTTCCCAATACCCAACCCAGAACAAGGCTTAGGGCAGGCTCTTGTAAAGACTCATGGATAAAAGTAAATATCCCCAAGGCTGTCTCATGGCACTGAGATGATAAAGCACCCCTAACTTCACTTCAGCCTCTTTCTAGGGAAGCAGAAAGCTGGTTTCTTGGGCCCCTAGGTTATCTGGCTGTGACAGCTGCCCGAGCCTCTGCCCCCACCTCCTGGCCCTTTCATGCCCTCCAGCAAGGCCTAGATATCAGAGCTGCTCAGGTGACCACTGCTCCCTGGGGGTTGAGGGCTTTGACACCCTACCGTCTATAGTGGGAGAGGCAGCTCAGAGGGACAAGTCTCAGGCCTTGAGTCTGACCCTGTGGCTGCCAGTGTCAGTAGACTTCCGTTTCTGGATAGAACACCAGCTTCCTGGTGCCCGGCTCACCTCTCCCAACCTGTGCCGTGATTACACTGGGCTCTACCTTCCCCAAACATGGGTCTTATGTCTCAAAAATAGAACCCATTAATCCTCCTGATTCCAAAGGAACAATCTCCTCTATTATGCTGAGCCTGGAAGAACCACAACTTCAGGGTGGGAGGACACCTCCCCCCACTCTTCTGGGCTGTTTTGTGTTGCTCATGTATTATAGGCCTTCCTTTTTGTGTAACCATCACGACGTCCCTGTGAAACCCAAATGCAGCAAGGAGTGGCTGCCCTCTGGTGGACAGATTGCATACTACAGGATGGCAATGGACCTTCCGCTTTAAGGACCGTGCTTGAGATCCCTTATCCAGGCAGTCCTGGACTTGAGTGTTTCTGAAGCAGGGTTGGAAGGCATTCAGAATGACAGTGTAGACAGAGAGAGAATCCAAGGGCATTAAATGCAACTGAGGTTTCGTCCCGCCTCTGGCCCTCAAGTCCATTCACCCCTTCCGCATCCCTGCTTTTCGGTACATCCTGAGAAAGCACAGGCCTGGATTTCAGCTACAGTCGACTCCTGGACCCATTGACTGTGACATCCCCAGTGATGGCCCTGTCCACATCCTCCCAGCCCAGCCCAGCCCCTGGCCTCACCCTGAGGGAGATGAGTCGCAGCCGGTAGTCCTCAGTGTGAATGACCTTCTGCACAATGATCTCCACGCCGTCGTACTCCACCTGCTCTTCCGGCCAGTACTCCGTGCACTTCTGTAGGGGCGCAGACCAGGCTGCACACACTCCCAGTGCCCTCCAGCCCAGTGTCCCCAGTGCCCCACCAAGGTCAGCAGGGCAAGATATAAAAGGGTAACAGGTTCGCAGTTAGAGAGCGCTGGGTTCAAATCTCAGCTTCATAACCCGAAGTTACTTCCCCTTTTTGAGCCTCAGTTTCCTCATCTGGAAAATGGAAGTAAGCCCTACTTCGAAGGACTCTTCTGGGGATCTGAGTAAATGGGCCGGCATGGGTTCCGGCGTCGCCAGCGTGAGCGCTCAGCAGAGCAGCCTGTTTCTGATCGCAGGTCCGCCCATCTCCGTGGCCCTGAGCAAGTGACCTAACCTCGCTCGGCCTCCCATTTCCCCACCTTGGCTGCAGGCTACCAACCTCCCAAGACCGTTAAAAGGACTAACATGGAAACACAAAGGGCACAAGTGGCCGACAGCGGGGAGCAGCACAGGGGAGCCTACCTCGTTCATCTCCTCGATGTTGGTGATCATAACGATGATGGGCGTGTGCTCCTGCCACACCATGCGCCAGAAGTCGCCAACCGTGCTGACGATGGGTCCCTGAGTGGCGATGTATACCTTCTCTTCCCCACCGTAGCCCTGCGGCCAGCCAAGCCCAGGCTGTCAGCGTCCGACGCAGTGCTCCTGGGCCCAGTCCCCACACTCAGGCCCTTCCCGGGGAGGGTGGGGGGTTGCTGGCGGGAGCCACGCTGGCTTAGGGACAAGCCTGGAGGATGGATACTGCGGGCTCGGGCCTCCCTTTCAGGGAGAGGTCACTGGGATGGGGCTACGTACCCGGATGTAGTTGGCATTGATGTAGGAACTCAGAGGGTCATCAGGGTCTGGTGAGGTCAGCCACACTCTGCTGTGGGGGTCTGGGGTGGGGAGAAGACAGGTGAGGCTGGTATTTGACAGGTGCGACAACCCCTCTAGGGCTGGGCCCATCTTATCTGGTCCATTGCGGGACATCCACATTTCTTCTGGGATTCCTTGAAGTTCCTCCTTCCCCCGCCCATTAGCAAAACACTGGCCCATCTCCGTGGCCCCGGCTCCCTGCCTCTGTAGCACCACTGCCTGCCCCTTGCCTGTGTCCCCTAAGCTGCCCTGGCTCCCCGTGCCTCATGTTCTGGAGAGGACAGAGCTAAGTCAAGAAAAGAATGACCTAGGGGACACATCCCAGTCAGCAGGGGCAGCAAGAGTTTGGGGCACACACGGTCACTGACGTGCTGGGTCCACTTGGAAAAGCGCACTGACCACCTAAGCCTCAATTTTCCTACCTGTAATACGGGGGCAAAGCTGCCTACTTCCAGGGTTGTTGGGAAGATAAATAAGAAAACAGCTGGGAAGGTGCGATGTAAACTGTAAAGTACTTTATAAATATAAAGGGCTGTTGAGATTTGGGGGTAGAAAACCGAGGGAGAGCACAGGGATGGAAGGCGCCAAGCCTTCCACGCCTGGGATCCAACGGCAGGGTCTCAGCAGCAGACGCACGTGGGCACAAATGGTTTTCTTTTCTTTTTCTCCAATCTATTCACATGTCCAATCCCGCGGTTACAGATTCTCACAACTTCCTGTTCCTCCTCGTGGAGTAGAATCCGTTTTGTTCCAGCTAGAGCCTCCCTGAACTGACTCTTCTGTCACTCTTACCCCTTCTCTGGGCTTCCCTTTCTCTCCCAAATAGGGGGGGGCGAACTGAAGGCGCTTCCAGCAGCCAGTCTGGGGCTCTCCAAGGCAGGACAGGGGAGCCAGAGAGCTGGGTTCAAGTCCCATTGCTGTGACTTGCTGGCAGTGTCAAGGTGCACCATTGACTCAGTTTCTCTGTGGTGAGTCTGCGAACTGGAGACATTCCTTCCATCCTTAGACCAGTAACTTAGCCCAGCACACACTACGTAGCACAGAGCTGTTACGACTGCCATTAATGGCTTCCCTAGAAGTTACCAGGTAGAGAGGATCCCAAACTGGGGAAGAGAAACAGGTGACATGAGCCTCTGCTCTCCAGCCCTTTTATGCCCAGCCCCTTGGCCTGAAGGTCGCTGGAGCTGATCTGGGGGTGGGGCAGCAGAGGAGGAAGCGCAAGGGAAGGGGACCACTGGTGGCCTGCAGAAGAAAGGAGCAGGGAGTGCTGAGGGGTCGCTCCCTTCTTGTCAGTGCCTGCCCAGATTAGGGGCCGGAAGTGGGCCCAGCACCCTCAGACCAGACACCAGGGCCTTTGGCATTAAAGAACTGCGTGGGCACAGTGACCCCACTGAGTACTGCCTCTGTGCCTGACGCTGTGCTCGGGGGTAGGGACTCCTCGACAAGCAAGATGTGGTCCCTCCCCCAAGTACTGGGCAGGCAGGCAAGCAGTGGGTGGTCTGACAGCACCCGGGCTGGGTGTGAAGGCCCAGTAGGAGCAGGAGCGGGGAACACCATTCTGTTCGATTGCAGGGCACAGGGCAGGATGGGGGATGGAGACATGAGCCAGAGAGGAACCAATGGACAGCAGGTCTTATGAAACCATGCTTATAAGGCTGGACCGAAACCCGAGGATTACAAGGCTGACAATGACGGTGTTTAAGGAGGAGAATGACACGATTAGATTTCTGCTTTGCACCATTTCTGATAATGGTAGATGATGGACAGGAGGGGAGAGTGCGGGACTCAGGAGACCCATCAGGAGCCTGGCACAACACCAGGGGCATTATGTCAGTGCAGTCTATGCACTTGGTGCCCCTGGAACTGGGCAGTGCAGAAGCCCTGACCCCAAAAAGTCATATGGCAGTGAGGATGAACAGAGCTGATCTGAGAGACATTCATTCATTCATTCATTCATTCATTCCTTCCCTTTCTCCCTCACTCAAGAGCAGAATGTCTACTATGTACCAGGCCCTATTTTGGTACTTTGGTACGTGGCAAATGGACAGAAATTGCTCCCCCATATCCTGTCTTCAGTGTTGCCTGCTGGGTTACTGGTCACTCTGTCCTATTAACGGCCCATGGATCTGTTTCTCCCTTTAGACTGTGAACTCCCTGTGTCTCATTCATGCCTCAATTCCCAGCCCCTGGGGTGGGGGTTCAGCTAATGTGTGCCGAATGAATGAGAGAACAAGCCTCAGGGTGTCCTGGATCTGGCAGGGCTCTGCCAAGCCTGACAGGACCTCTGTACCCCTCCCCGCCCCCGCCCCCCCAAACCAGTCCCAGTCTCTGAGGCACAGGGTCAATTCCTGCCGGCTACAGAGGATGCTCTGTCGGGCTCCAGGGCCTGGGAGGCTCAGAGCATGCTTGCAGTGGCTCAAGACCTCTCAGCAATCCAGTGGGGACCAGGAAGAGTGGTGGCCTGGCTCCCACCCTCCCCAGTGGCCATTCTGAGTGAGCAACAAAACCCTGGGTTCTGGGGGATCTGAGCGCCTCCCTCCACAGGGGGCTGGTTGGTTGGAGGGTAACAAGATGAGGAAAGAGGTGAGCAGCCCTGAATAATGCATCCTGGCCTTAAATGGTGCTTTGTTTAACCGGAACTACCTAGAGACTGTGTAACCATAGCAACCACAAGTCGATATTTTAAAAGTTAAAAATAAGTCATGACATCTTACATGTTGTTGGAGATGCTGATGGCAAAACTGCTTTTTTAAAGCCTCGTTACTCCACAAACTGAGTGGAGTAGGTTGGTGGGGATCCACTTTCAACAAGTTACCCCCTCAGCTAGCCCTGGGGCCTGGGGCCAGAACCTGGCAGGGGTGACAGGCAGACAGGGGCTTGATGAAAGGTATCTGAAAATGACACCCCAGGGCTGAAAGAGGAACATTAGGTCACCTGGTCTAACTGCCCTCAAAAGGGGAAAATTCCTCTCAGATCTGCCAGTGGATTGATCATGTACCTTCACTTGAACACCTTGAGTGATGGGGAGCTCACTATCTGCCAGGCAGCTGATTCCCTTGTGGGATGGTTCTTCCTGTTAGAGGACTCACAGTCTGACCAAACTTGACTCAAGGTAGACAAAAGAGCCCAATTCCAGGGTCAAAGAGGCCCAGGTTGAAACTCAGTTCTATACTTCCTAGCTGTGTGACTGTGAATGAGCCACTTAACCTCTCTGAGCCTTATCTTCCCCTCTTTAAAATCTGCCTACTCCGAAGAGACAAAGAGGCCTTTAAACTGTCTAGGAGCTGCTATTACCCTCATTCTTTCTCTCTGGGTTTCCAGAGCTGAGCACAGCCAGGGCAAGGGTGAAGGAATGAAGCCCCCCTTCGCTGGGTACCCCAACCCTCCTTCCCTTCTCCTCGAGATCCTAGAGGCCTAGCTCTGGGCTTGAGGTCTTCCTCAGGGTGAGAGCCACCGAGGGGAGGGGGAGCCTGTCCCCATCCGCAGGGGCAGCGAGTACTCACTGGGAAGGATGGTTTTATACCGGTTCTTCCGCACCAGCCCAGGGATGTCATACTCCTTCGGATCCACAAAGTTCATGGGGATTTCCTGTAAGAGGAGGACATGGGGGGGGGTGTTACCCGCTGTGGGCTGGCTCTCACAGATATTTGAATCCGACACTGGTGGGGCCCTAACTTCTAGTCCAGGCGTTTACTTGGGTGCATACATTCATTCAGTGAGCATTTACTAATAAACGAGTCAGAGCACATAAAAGCACTTAGAATAGTGCCTGGCACGTGGTGAGTGTATAATAACTGTTATTATTACGATTGCTGATCCAGGGCCAGCCTGGCACATAGTAGATGCAAAATAAATGGTTGATGAACAGGAACAAGGGAACAAGTGACCCGGCCAGTCATTATCTTCTATCACACTCCCGGTGCTGCAGCCAGCCTGAGCGGCTTCGCTGATTTGGGTTCCCACGCTGGGCATCCCCACCTCAGGGGCCTGACTTGGGCTGCTCGCTTTGTGGGAACATCCACCCCGTCCTCCTCTTCCTCTGTCCTGTCCACCTTAAATGCCACCTCCTCCGAGAAGCCTTCCCCAATTCTCCAGCAGGAAAGAAGCCTCCTTCTGAGCCCCCAAGAATGCGTTTGTGCCTCCCATTCATGCTCTATGTCAAAAGCCCCAAGTTCAGAGTTCTCTGCCTGGCATGTGAGGTGGCCTGGGATCTGGTTTTTGTCCCCCCCCCCCAAGGGCTGCTCTCAGGGAACCTGCTCTCCAATTACACCCCAGTCTCTTCCCTGCTGTGACTATGCCCCTCGCCCTCCCACCTCCAAGTCTGAGCTCCCAGCATTCCTTCTGACCTTTTGTGGGTTGGGAGCACTGGTCCCACCCTTCTCCATCTGTCCAAACAGTTCCCGGCCTTTAAATTCCTCTCTTGCCCCCTCCCCACTGTTGTTGGGGTGACTCCCCAGGGCCTCTGGCTTCCCTGCTCCCCTTCCACCTGTCCACACTGCTCAGTGCCTGACTACAGACAGGTTCACAGTGTCCATGGTTTTGGGACATAGGAAGTATGGGCTTCAAGGATCACTGTACTCAATTTCTAGGGTTATTATGAGAATCCAAAAAAACCTCCCGAAAACTCCCCCCCAAACCAACAAGTACAAAGTGCCCGTGGAGTGAGGTTACAGGCTGTGTTCCTCTGTCCCTGGGCGAAATCACAACGATCTACTGAACAGGCAACACCAGAGAGGACGCAAGCCCTTGCTTCAAGGGGAGGTGAGGGTGGTGAGAACACACAGCAAAGCTGAGGCTGGGGTGGTTGAGGAAGGCTTTCTGGAAGCATCCAGTGAGGGGATGATGTGAGTAGAGGCATGGGAAGAGAAAGACCTGGGGGTGGGGGGGTGTGGTGGTCCAGTTTGAAGTGCCAGTCCCTGTAGGGGTGGGAGGCTGGGCCAACTCGGGGAAGACAGGTCATGCCCAGCCCTGGAGAATGTGGAGCGGTGGGTCGGAGGGTGGCAGAGGTTTTCTCAGAAGAAACGGCCATCTATCTGGTCCGGGTAGGAGGCAAGGTGGCCTGGGCAAAGGGAGTTGAGGGAGGCACATGGCTGCCCCAACCCCATGGCTTCTCCCAGGAGGGCCTCTCCCCAGATACTCAGGCCTCTTGCCCATTCCTGCCCACACTGGTAGGCGAGTGACCGGATGGATGAGTTTGAGTGAAATGCACTTTTGGGCCCAAGCCCCTTCCTTCTTCCTTCTTTGGGGACCCTCCTGCTGAGAAAGAAATACAGGGCTGCACCACCTGGGGTGGGTAGAAAATGTGTTAATTCCTAGTATTAGGAAGCTTGCTATTGCTACGCACCTAAGCCTCATTTGGAGCTTAGCTTTTATCAACAAAAATAAAGGCGATATTGTGGTCCCTATGTCTTAGCTAACGACCGGCTGAGTGCTCAGACAGGCAAAACAGAAATGTCATTTATTGGGCCCTTCAGAGTCCAACAGGAGACAGCTGGAGGCTCTTGCAGGGGTCTTGGGGGGGTGACCGGAGAGTTGTCAGAGGACGAACAGTGCTTGGAGATGCTGGGGCAGGAGGAGGGAGGGAAAACAGGGGAGTCAGAAGGAAGGCTTTCTACTATTTTCAAAGCACCGTACTGGGCAGTAAGGACTTGGGGATGCCACCAGACCCCAGTCACCGGGCTGAGTGCTCTGCACACGTTAGCCGTCTCTTTAATCCTTGCAACATTCCAGTGATTTTTATTCCCATTTTCCAGATGAGGAAACTGAGGCTCAGAGGGGAAGCAGCTTGCCCCAGATGGCGGGAGAGCTGATAAGGAAATGTCATTAGTCTAGGAGGCGCTGCGTTCTGGGCACCCCACACCACGGCCTGGCTAGATGTGTGACCGATGTGAGCGGAAAGAAAGGTCTGCCCGCTGTGGGGGGCTGGCTCAGGGGGACTCACGAAGAATTCTGCCTGCAGCAGGAAGGGGTCCAGGGCCTTCTCGTGAAGCTCGTCGGCCTGCAGGACCCGGGAGGCGCTGAGAAGGTACTCCCGGGCTGACTCCTCACGTGGGGACATGAGATAGCCGAAGCCCTCCTCACCGCAGCCGGGTGTGCACATGTCCAGGGTCAGGGAGACGTTGGAGCCCCTCCTGGAAGGACCGGGAAAGGGGGAGCGCGTCTCAGAGGCGGGGAGATGAGGCGAGAGAGATGGGAGAGACCCAGGGTGGGAGCAGGGGGGCACCCAGGAGAGCAGTGGGAGGGGGACGGCACCCCAGGTGAGAAGCACAAGGCTCAGCTCCGAGGCTCAGGGCTGACTCCCTGCCTCCTGCCTCCTGCCGCGGAGCCGCTGACTGAGGGAGGCTTGGGGCCCCAGTTCCAGCAGTTCCACCCAAGGCACTCTCGACACAGCCCTCCCCAGACTCTCTTCTGTCACTGCTGGAGGCAGTCCCAGCTCTGTGGCCCCAGGAAGTCATGAGAGGGCATCTGCCTGGAGTGGAGAAGCAGGGCTCTACCCTCTGCAGCACAGCCTTGGTCCCACCTGTCCTGGGTGAGGCTGCCAAGGAGAGACGGACGTCTCATCCAGGAGAGGCCAGAGGACGTCTCATCCAGGAGAGGCCAGGCCCCTCGGATGTGGGGGAAGAGGGAGTCCGGGGCGGCACAGCAGCAGCAAAGATGTCTGCACTAGACAAGCTCACTCCCTTCAGTGTCTAAAGGCACAGGGCAGTGGAAAAGCCCTCATCATACAGGAAGGGAAAGTGAGTCCCAGAGAGAGGTCAAGACCTGCCCGGGCTCACACAGTAAGAGGGGACGGCAGAGCTGAAACAAAAAGCTAGGTTTTCTGACTCCTCATCCAGTGCTTCTTCCACGACATCGTGTGGCTGACGCAAACCTGGTGAGATCTGGCTTACCCACCTGGCTCTGAAAAGAAGGCGTTGCCACCTCCCCAAGTACACTCTGTATAAAAGTAGGGTTCTGTGGTCAACAGACTTTGAGGATTGCCACATGCTACCTACCCCCTTGTTGATTTACGATGAACACAAGCATGTTAAAGGCCCTGACAAGTCCTGTAATAAAGGAACCTACCCAAACTTACTTGAGTACAGGAGTTTTAGCGTGAGTGTGCACGAATGTATACCCGTGTACGCCTATGTGCTCTGTGCAGTAACGGCATTTACCTTGGGGCGTTCTGATCTATGTGAATCAGACCTGAGGAGCACACGTCTACACTGGCTAAACCACGAGGCTGGGTCTTTCCTGGCCACTGGGAGTCAGAGTCAGGCACCTGCCCTTCTGAGGGGGAGCTGAGAGCTCAAGAGCCCACAGAACCCCTCCCTCCTCCACCCTTCCCACCTTTCCTGTAGACCCATGGACTTGACGGTCAGTGAGGCGGGGTCGGCCTCAGGCTTGATGTCCATCACACAGTCAAACACAGGAGTCTCAGGCACGGGGTCCAGGTCCAGGAAGTCATCCTCGACCTTCTCTTCCATCCACTCTGAGTAGGTGAAGGAGGGCTGGCGGCTCACGGACTGGCGCCTGTCCTCAGGGGGCAGGGCGCTGGGTGGTTCTGGAGGAGCCCTGAAGAGGCGCCATGCCTAGTTGGGAAGATGCGCGATCACAGTCCTGGGACCGTGCTGGCTAGCCCCTGAGTGACGGGGGGATCCACGAGATCGAGCCCCCGCCCTCAGCGAGTCTAAAGCAGCCCTGCTCTCCTGGGAGCTGTCTGCATGGCACTATCCTTCACCCAGATGGGAGGTTCCAGCCCCACCTTACCCCCTGCCCCCTCCCCTGCCGACCCTCAGTTTCTTGTGGATTGAGGTCTTCTTGGTGAGGTGTGGGGTCCTGCACTAGTCTACTCCAGCCTTAGTCCTCCCCTCAGCCTAGAACACTGCAAACCCATTTTCAAGAAGGTGCCCATCATCCGAGGCTGGGCATGCTGGTGGAAGGAGACAGACACCCCGTCCTTGCCCGGACCTGAAACATCTAGCTTGTAGATCATGGGAGCTGGTGGGGACTGGGCCTCGGGGTCAGAGGAGGGGAGCTCTGAGGTCGGGTCAGGAGGCACCTTACCAGGGTGGTAATGAGGATCACAGAGAGAGTAACCAGCAGCAGACTGGGGACTTCCCAGGTCCCAACACCCAGCCAGGCCTGGGAAACATGAGACAAACAGGTCGGGGGGGGTGGGGACACAGTTCTCATCCACTCCTAAGGTGACAAAACTGAGGATCTATAAGCTGCCGACCAGGTTTGGGTGGGGGGCAGGGAGAGGGTTTCAGGGGCGTGGAAGTATCTTCTGAACTCAGAGAAACCCCGTCCATGGGTTGGTGACACTGGAGGTCCCCAGTCGCTCCCTCCTACCTGGAAGCTCCCTGGAGCTTACTCACCATGGGTCCCAGCTGTTCCAGGAGTGTGAGCAAGGAGGAGAGGAGGTCTGTGGCATTCTGTGACCAGCCGGGGCCGTAGCCGCTGAGCCAGAGCACCCCGCAGGCAAGCTGGGGCAGCCAGGGGGGAATGGACTGAGTGTGGAGCCTGGGCTCCTTGCCCCCGTATCCCCCTGCAGAGCTCACCTGCAGCCTCAACCTAGCCCCCCAAGGTCCAGACTGCACAGCTGAGGGAAGAGCCCAGGTGCCGGGTGCAGCAAGGTCTCAGGACTCGTCCTGGAGAAAAGCTGACTGGAGGGAGCCAAGATAAAGCCCTTCCCAGAGGGGACCTCCCCTCCCCCACCAGGTCCACACAAAAAAGGAAAAGCTTCCCAGAGATCTCGCCACAGACGGGAAGTCCTCAGGGAGACCCCTGCAGCTCCTGCTTCTTGGGTTAGGGAAGGCGGGCTGTGAGGGTCTTAGCTACCGAAGCTGTAGCCGAGAACTCCAGGCTCCTCTGCACACCGCCCCACGAGCTTCGAGTCACCGAGGGCCACCCCAAAGGCCCCTCATCCCGCAACCCCCAGGTGGCCCTCTTGGGAGGATGTGGCGGGCTGGCCCTCCACCTGCCCTCTCTCCAGACCCCAGTGAGGCCTGAGCCGTCCTTACCAGGAACTGGGAGGCAGCCAACAGGCACAGGCCGCTCCTGACAGGGAGGGAGTGGCTCCCTGCGCCTCGAGGTGGCGGCTTCCGAGGCTCGGAGGGCGGTGAAGGCGGTGGCGGCGGTGGCATCTCTCTGGGCGAGCCCGCGGCCCGGTCCGGCGCCTCCATCACTACCGGCGGGGGCAGACCTGTGGAAGGCGGACACGGGCCTGGTGACTCGGCCGGCGCCCACGGCGGGCCGCTCCTGGGGTTGCTGTGGCTCCCTCTCAATCTGGGATCAGGCAGCGCGGCTCCACTCCCAGCCGTCACCCTCGATTAGCAGAGCAATATTCACCTACCTTCGTCAGAAAGAGCTAAGTGTGGGTGGACAAATTATTTCTCTTTTATTTCTCCAGTAACAGAGTTAAAATGGCAGGAGGTTTTTCAGGGAGTTAACATCGCTGTGTTTACGCAGTTCCATTCTTTTCCATTTCTTAAGGAAACAGAAAACAACCACCTCAAACTCAATTAAAAGAGAGAGAGAGAGAGAGAGAGGGGAAAAAAAGACATGGCATAACCAGGCCGTGACCCCGAACAGCCCTCCCACGCCTGCCTTCCAGATTTTTGTCTCTTGTGGTCTATGCCCTGACGGGGGCCGGGGGCTGGACCCTGGACAAGATCCCAGCCGTGTGCCCCTTCCCCACCTCGAGGCCCCACACTGTGGGGGCGGTTAGCGTGGTGTGGAGGGAAACCTTGGTGTAGCAGACCTGGCATCTGACGTCTTGATCTAGTTCTGGGTCTGTCCCTAGTTGGGTGACCCTGGGGGAATCAGGCCCTCTCTGGGCTTCAGTTTCCATAACTGGGAAACAGAGGTTCAGCTGGACCCTTGGTTTCCTTACTGCTTTACGGAGCCCTGATGCTTTCTCAGGTGCCCCAGGTGTTACCAAGAGCTCTGAGTCCTCGGTGTGGAAGCTCTGCTTGTCCCCGTTCCATACCCTGGGTTGCTTCTCAGATTCTTTCCACACAGGTTTCCACGACTGAAAACGTGTGAACACCGCTGGCTTAGATCTGAGGCCCTGGCTGCCGCGGGGATTCTATCGGCATCCACTTTGGTGAGCCCCAGGTGTTGGAGGTCCCTATCGGAACCCGCATGGTTTACCCTCCTGCCAAGAAGAGAGGGGCTAGCAAATTGGGTAACAGCTTGACAGGGGGATGGCGCTGTCCACACAACACTGTGTAAATGGGACGCTGGACGCCTTTCCTCGTTGGGTGTCAACAGAACACCCACAGCCAAGACCACGTGAGGCCAACAGTTTTTGTCCACATGCTTGCTTGCCCACTGGACAAACGCTTACTGAGCCTCTTCCACGGCCCTGATCACCAGTGTGGTGCAGTGGCCTCGGGTCCTGGTGACAGACTGCTCTATCTGTATCCCAGCCTCCTCCTCCTAGATGCTGACCTGGCGTGGCTCCCCTGGAAGGTGATCCCACCAGGGTTCCCTCTGCCTGGAACCCTCGGACCTCCTGTTCCCCTCCCCGGCCCCCCCCCCCCCCCCTCAGATGTCACCTGAAGTCGGTCCTCCCTGTCACTTTCACCTAGCACCGCCTGCCTCTCCATACCACCACCACCAATACCTCTGGAATGTGGGAGGCCCTGCTTTGAGTGCTTTATGTATGTGAATGTCTTCCCTCTTCCCAGTACTCCTATGAAGTCAGTACGACAATTACCATCATTTTACAGAAGAGGAAGAAGAGGTACAGGGGTACAGGGAGGGTACAAGATTCTCCCTGGTCATTTAGCTAAGAAGTCATCGAGGCGGGTTCAAACCGAGGCAGATAGATGGGCTCTGGGCTACATGACGCTGGCTGTGGTTTGTAAAATTATCTGTTGAGTATCACTTCCCCCACTTGTCTGTAAGTTCCATGAGGGCAGGAGTGGGGTCCGTTTTGTTCATCACGACTGTCCACAGCATCTAGCAAAGTCCTGACATCTAAGTCCGCGATAAATATTTATACCAAACAAGTGCAAGATGGTAGGGCCAATGTTAACCAGTCCCTCAGTTTTCTTACCAGATGACTGGGGATGATCATACATTCCTTGAAAAGCTGTGATGAAGACGGTAAATACTGTAAAGGAAACACTCAGCAGGATACCTGGCATCTATTGGGTGCTCAATAAATGTCAGATTATAATAATAATGTTAGCACATAATTCCTGCTTTCAAAAGGCTCCCCGTCTCATGGGGCAGACAGACCGGTGGATACAGGCCCATAATCCACTGCATTCAGTGGAAAACCCAAGTGCTGGGGGGAATCACTTTTTAAGGTTTACCCACTTTTGCCCCTGGAGGGCCCCGTTACCGACATGAGCACACAGCTCAGATCCTGGCCAGCAAGGTGAAAAAGGGAAAGCTGTTGCTAAGGATGGATGCTGCAGGAAGCCGGAAGTTTCTACGATTGAGACGCAGAGGCTTGATTACTCAAGCAGCAAGGTCTCCACCCACGCCCTCAGAAAAAGCAGTCAATGGGTGATGCCAAATTCGGAAGGGTGGGAAGGGTCCAGGGCCCAGAGGTCACCTGGCTTGGCTCTGCAACGCACACACTGTGGACCTTGGGCAATCCCTCCTTCTCCCTGGGTCTCAGTCTCCTTCCTTGGACTGGAACTTGGTGCCTCTCAGATGTTTCTGCCATCCTCAGAGGAGAAGGGACATGGGTCTGTAGGCGAAATAACGGCGAGCTCACACGATTCTGGCCCTTGCTGCTTTATTTTAAAATTCCCAGTGCTCTGGGTTCTATGTTATGGTGTATCGGTACTTGTTTTGATATTAACATAATGGGCTTTTTCCCCTCCCAAAGCTTCGAGTCAAATTTCTCCTTCAGGAAAATGTGCTACAATTTATCCTGTGGCTTTGCCCTCAGGGGTACACGCACCCCAGTCTGAGGAGCGTGGAACCCGCCTGAATGAAACAGCGCACTGCTGTTATAAAACACTCTGTAAATGAATATTTAATATCATGGAAGGAAATTTCGATGGTATGGAGACAGGCAAGGTGACGAAACAGTATAACCTCCTTGGCCTTAAACATTAAGAAAATACAGACGTGCCTATAAAAAGGTGGTAAATACCCATCGTAAGATGAGAAGTTAACGTGCGATACTGCTTGGGAAGCACGCGGCACAGCAAACTCCCAGCACACAGTAAGTGCTCAATAAATGTTGGACACAGTGAATGGGAAGAACAGAAGCCAGAACTGTGAACAGTTCTTTGGAGGAGGGGGAGATGAGAGGTGATTTTTTTTCATTGTTTGTATATTATCAATTTCCTCCAATACATATGTACTTACACTGATACGTAGACACATAAACACACGTGTATCTGTACACATACAAGCATACGCACATACATGTATTTCTTTATAGTGAAAGAAATATTTTAAAAAAAGGGGTCACTGCTCTGAGTTCAGATACCACGAGGCCTAGATTCTGGGCCCTGACTGTCCCGCCTGCCCCACCTAAATGCACAAGGTGGGACAGGAGAGAGTGATAGTGTAGGCAGCTCTGTGACCCATCCAGCAGCATAACAGCCACTCGGAAGACAGGCCCCCTGATGATGCGGGATCATCACTTTTCTGTATGAAGGATGGCAGGTCAACTGCCTGGCACCTTATGGGGGTTGAAGAAAAACTGCAGGCTGGTAGGGCCCCGTATGCCCATCTCAAAGAGAAAAAGTGAAGGCTGCTTTTTCGTTTTGCTTTGTTTTTAAATCCACAGGGCACCTGGCAGTCGTGGGGGGCAGATGAACCCAACTGATGGGTATTCACTGAGCACCTGGGAGATGGGTGTTACTGAGAAATTGCTCTGGGCAGAAAGCGGACGTTTAATTCAGGAAGATATGTTTTCAAAAACACAGTATATTCTGCAAGACATTTTGAGGGGATCCACAGACTTCAAGTTAAGCACCTCTGATCTCAGGGGTGGGGAGCAGAGGTCTGTGATAGAAAGCAGTGGAAGCACGGGAGGTGGAGAACACGCTTGGGAACTGTCTCTCTTTTAGTCTCTGTTGATTCAGGCATGAGTCCAACACACACTGATTGAGCACCACCTGTATACTTTGCTGAGCCCTGGGCCAGGCTCCGGGGACACAACAGTCCCCGCCTGCAGGCACCACCATGGTCCTGGCCCCCTGTGTCCTCCCGGCTTCCAGTCCCACTCCTAGAGATTATGTCAGCTCTCGTCCTTGCCCTGCCCGCCCTGCCACTCGCTATCTTGTGGGAGCGGCACGGCCACCTCCCTGGGCAGGCTCCGCGCGGTTCCCCGAGCGCTGTGGCGCATGCAGCTGCCTTCGCTTCCCCCGGCAGCCCCGTGAGGTAGACGAGAGCATCATCAGCCCCGTTTTGTCAGTGAGAGGCGGCTGCTTGTGTCAAAGGCTGGCTTTTCAACAGTTCACAGCGAGGTCGCTGCTCTGCCACGCATGGAGCCCTGACTCAGAGGCCGCTTGCTGACAACGACGGAGCGCGGGGCTCCTCCTGGGCTTGCCGCTTGCGCCGAGGGAAGGGGATTTTCCAGGCGCAGAAATGGAGGCTTAGAGAAGTCAAAGGGCTTGCCAGAGTTAAGTGAAGCCCTGAGATTCAAACCCAAGGCTTCCAGACACAGAGGGATCTTTCCGTTTTGCCACACTGCTTATCAGGAGGGGTCCCTGCAGCAAAGGAGGGAAGTGGTGAGAGCCTGGGAGGGAGGGAGGAAGTCCCTGCATCTGGGGGAATCCGGAACCCTAACCAGCTGCAGGGGTGGGTGGTGCGGCATTTGTGCCTGACCCCCCACCCCCGGCTGCTGGCTCCTCATAGGCTACACGGTGTGGAAGGAAGAAGCCCTGCAAAGCGGCGCTCAGTATCCCAGGCCAAAGCTCTAGGACCCTGGGTAAGGCCTGCAAGCAACAGCCTTCGGATTTTACCCGGGGCATGTGGAAGCACTGTGATCCCTCTGTCACCTAGCACCCGAATCCCACCGCTGCAGCTACTGTGTGCCCTGGGGCGGGTACCGCCCGGCTGCTCCTGTCAGTGACTCATCCTTCAAGCTCCCGGGCTGCCAACCCACCGGAACTGGGGCAGAAGGCTGGCTCAGCCTGTTCCTGTCGACATGACCAAGGAGCTTCTGTCCCATTCAGCTTTTCTTCCTTTCCCAAACATGACCAGCAGGGACCTCCCAGCCATGCCCACATACTCACGGGGGCCCTGACCCACAGAACATCAAGCTCAGTCCCGACCAGCCTTTTAGAATCAGTGACAGTCAGAGCCTGACAGGCCCCGAGGGGCATCTGGTCTAGTCTGCTAATTTTAGAGGGGGAAACTCAGGACCAGAGAGGGGAAGTGGCTTACTCAGGGTCACAGAGCCAGGAAGTAGTAGAACTGGGATTTGAACCCAGGTCTGTGGGCCTCCACTGTCCATGATCTTTCTTCTATTCTACAGAAAGTTCTGGAAACCCGCGAGGGTATAAGGCAGGGCAGGCCAATCAAGCCTATTCTGAGGTTTTGCTTGGGTAAGCCCTGAAAGTAGAACCAAGGAAAGTAGGTGCCCCCAGGGGAACTGAGAAGGAGTGGAAGAGTCTAGAAGGAAGAGGCCCAATCAGCCGTTTCTGCCACCATAATTATCACACTCCTCAGCCATACCTAGGGAAAGGGATGGCCTGGTCTCCATGGGCACAGGCACTGCCATGGACTCTGTCCTCTCTGGGAGAGGCTAGAGTGGTGGCCTCCATTTTCTGCTACCTTTTGGGATGTGTGTAGCAGGCAAACTAGGAGTCAGAGGGGATGTGGTGGGGGTGAGAAGATTCCCCAAAATAATGTTTTCATTTGACAAACATTCACTAAACACCTGTTCTGTGCTCTTGGATGTTTTGTGTCTCGATCCAAAGGCTGACCAGCAGGACTTCTAGGCGTGAGAACAGCCCTGGCACGCACGTGCATGCACACACACGCACACACACACATCTAGCCCCCCTGGGCAAAGGCAAACTGATGGTGGGTGCGGGGTTCTGGAAGTGGGCACCGGCTCCCTACGAGGCCTCCACCTCATCAGTCCTGGTGATCAGCAAGCGAGAAGGCTGACACACCCCCAGAAAGAGGCAGTGAGATGGCAAGAACCCGGCTAGCAGCAAGTGCGGCTCTCAGATGCTAAGCTGGCTGAGCGTAAGGCCCGAGTCCTGCTTACTGCTGCACTCCCCAGGCAGGACGGCTTGGGAACAGGAAGCTGACTTTGGCATAAGAAGATTCTGGACTAGGACATGGGTGCTCACCATTTATGAGCTATATGTCATAGGTAAAGCTGCTTAACCTCTGTGTAACTTGATTCCAATGGTGGGTTTCAAATGTGTCTGCGAAATCCTCCACATTCCTCCCATGTAGAGTGAATGTCCCATCCCTTTGGACTGGATGATTGCCTTAAAGATGGGAACGTGGCAGATGATGATGCCTGACCCTTAAGACTAGGTTAGGAAAGTCCATGTAGCTTCTGCTGCTTCTCTCTGGATGCTTGCTCTGGAAACCTTCAGCAGTCACGTAAAAACATCTAGCTGCCCTGAGGCTGCCTTGTGGAGAGAGAGAGCAAGAGAGAGGAGAGCGGAGAGAGCATAAGAATGAGAGAGAGTAAATGCATCAGACATAGGTGCTCGCAAAAATGTGAATATTGAAAAAAAGCCATCAACCCCGACATTCAGCACACAGGCCAATGCGGCAGGAGGGGATCTATCACATGTATGGGACTTTTGTGTTTAAAGTTGATGTTCTGGGAGCTCCCCTCAAGCAAGGTGAGAAATCTGTACCACAAAAGAGGTGTGTGTGTGTGGGGGGGGGCAGCTCTACTATGCTCCCTTCTGTCTGATGCAGAATTCTCTAGAACTTTCCCCGATGACTTGCTTCAAGCTAGGGACCCTGGTTCTCTCACAGCAGAGTGCAAGGATGTGGGTGGGAGGTTTGGACTACGCAAGCTCTCCTTCCTCCAAGCCACAGAATTTGCTTTTATCCTTTCCTTTAACCAGCCTACAAGACACAGTGCCAAACACCCTGTGACTGCTTTACCCATACCGACTCATTCAGGCCTCATCACCATCACAGGAGGGAGGTAAGGGGACTGTCCTCTTTCACAGATAGGAAAGCAGGAAATGAGGGAGTTAAGTGACTTGCCCAAGGCCATCATGGCTTGTGGAAGGCAGAGCCAGGCCTCAGATCCAGGCAGCTGGGCTCCAGCATCTATCTTCCTAACCAGGCCCTCTGTTGCCCACTCCTGGTGGGGTCTCCATTGCCTCTTCCTCCTGCCTATCAGGGGGAGTCAGCTTGGGAGAGAGCTTCAGCCCATTCTAGAACAGAGGGGACAGGAACCACCCCAGAATGGAGGGGACAGGCCTTCTCCCACAGCACTATCACACCCCAGCATGGGGGCAGGGTGGGGGTGGGGAGGCTGTGCTAAGGGCAGGGCGGGCAGAGAAAAGCAGGCTTGGCATGATAATGAGGAGAAGTCTGGGAACTCAGGTGTCCGATGCTGAGTCTGGAGACGGCGAGGTGGGGGTGGGGCGGGCAGGGGGTGCTGGAGGCTGTCAGACAGCTGAGAGGCTGTGCTAGGGAAGGGGGCATGACAAGAGGCAAGAATGGGACCCACGGGTGAACGCTGTCAGGAGGCCGATTTACGTAACAAGAAGTATCTCCAGGACCTGACTCCGGTGTGCCATCCTGCAGCTCTTCCTATCCCCGCAAAGCGGCTTTGTTTCCAAGGACGTAGCTTTTTGTAGCGGCTCGTGGCAAAAGTTTAATAAGAGTCACACAAACTTAGGTCTGAGGCCTGACTTTGCCATTTACTAGCGGGACCTTGGGTAAGTGACTTACTCTCTCCTCTGGACAACAGAGAGTAGGACTTATCTGTTGGATTTTGAGGCTACCATAGGGTAAGACATGTAAGGTGCTTAGTCTGGTGCCCGACACATGGTGAACGCTCCATAAACAGCACACCTGAGAGGGGAGGAGGAAGAGGAGAAGGGAGGGGAAAGTGAGGGCGAGGAGGCAGTCAGGACTCCCCTCTCATCTGCCAGGTGAGCCCCCCAGGAGGACAACGGATGCGCTGACCCCATGGGCACAGAGGCCGTAGGCTGGCAACCAGGGTCAGTGGATAGAGTGGGCATGAGTTGAGGGTGGCGGAAAGGGGGGGCAGCGTTGTCTCTGCCAGTTAATTAAATCCAGAATGCTAACAAGTGTTCAAAACAAAACACAACTCAAGTAATCTTTGGATGGGCTATAATAAAATGGTTCTATCTGAAATTGCAAACAGCTTTGTCGCTGCAAACAATGACTTAGTTCTTTGTGCCTTTCCGGAGCGGAGGCCCAGAAGTACAAGGGTAAAAAGGGTCAATGAAACTCTGAGGGTGCGGCCCCCTCTCTCCCAGCTGCCCACGCTGAGAACTGAAAGAACTGACAGAGAGGCCCTGCGGCGAGGGGATACGAGAGTCCTAAGAGCCTGAGACTTCAAACAAATGCATGGGGAGGAAGGGACAGACTTGAGAGAGCATTTGGTCCACCCACCCATTTCACAGATGAGGAAACTGAGGTTCAGAGGGTAAGAGGCAGAACTGGGATTGGCATGCGTGTCTTTAACCCTCTCATTCAGTTCTCGCTCATTACACCAGCATGGAAGCTTCAGAGGGGCTGCTAGTGGGTATCTGAAGGGCTGAGGCCAAAGGCCCCCGGGCAGCAGAAGCCTGAGTCCTGGCTTGGGGTTCTCTGGTGGGCCTTGGTCAGTGCCCTTAGAAGTATAGGCAAGGCCAGGTGGTAGGAAGGGAGCAGGAGCGACCCAAGACTTGCCAGGACAGCAGGGCCCACAGGTCCCACCACCTCCAGAGGCCGCCATCCTGGGCCGGCCTCTGCAACTGGGGAGGCTCACAATGGCAGTCCTAGCTCTGCCTCTAGCGAGCTGTGGGGCCCTGGGCCTCTCACTGCCTCCAGGGGCCTTGGGGGCCTTCTGTAAATTCACAGTGTGACCAGGGGTCTCTAAGGGCCCTTTCAGTGCTAAAAACGCACCTATCTTTAAAAAAACAAGCCTGAGCCCCTGCTTTAATTCAATGGTCTCCCTTTGTTCTTAGGATAAAGGCCAAACTCCTTGTCATGGCCAAGAATAAAGGCGAAAGGTACGTTGGCCCCTGCTTATCTCCCCAGCCTCCACACACCCCACCTTACTCCTACTTCTCTCTCTTCCAGTTTCTTCCAGATCCTCTGTGGAACTGGCCTGGGAAGCAGAAGTCTGGAAACCAGTGGTTCTCCTCCAAGAAATTCTCACACAGTCCCTAAGGGGGCATGGAAGCCTATGGCTCTCTGTGGTGGGGCTGGGAGAAGTGGGGGGATCTACACAAATTAGCAGTCCATGCACACAAAATCTCACCACCCCTTCTGCAAGAGCACACAGAGACAAACAAAAAACATACACGAAATACCTTAGAACACGTTAACTACGGGGAGGGGCAGTGTGGCAGTGGGAGAGGAAAGAGAAGGAGTAAGTGAATAGAACAGAGAGGGGCCTCTTGTAGACCACGGAGGATAATGGGGCCATGCACGCGGATACCTAAAACGATCATTACTCTGCCTCCCCCAAGGAAACAGGAAACAAAACCACCAAGTTGTAAGCTGGGTCAAGTCCTGATGGACGGCGGAAGAACAACGGCCAAGGGAAGGCCTGTTATCTTGTCTGGGTCCCAGACCTGGGAGAGCTGGAGAGAGGGAAATGGCTTTTCTGGCCCTAGGGCAGGCTCTGGCTGCCTGGGAATCGGCGCCCCCTTTAGGGGGAAAGGTTCATAGACTTGGCTGAAGCGAAGCCAACTTCCAAGGAGACCCCTGAGTCTCCTCTTTTCTGAGCAACTTCACCAACATGACACCTGAGTCATCGTGTTGGCTTTCTCCAGGGAGGGGGTGGGATTCCAGGGCTTGGTGACTGTCTCCACAGATGCCCCCACAGGATTAACTCACCCCCATTACGATCCCGGGGGTTGGGTCAGCCTGAGATTCTGGGCCTGCCAGGCTGAGCCACTCAACCTGGAGGAACGTGACTCACCCCAGAGGGCCCCAATACCCTCAACTACCACTCTTGCCTGGCAAGGATTAATATTTTGGGGTGGCTAGTCGTTTTTTAAATGATTTTGGAAAACATGAGGGAAAAAACCCTCATAAATGCATAAAGGAAACTCAAGTCATCCATAATCCTACCACGCTGAGAAAGACACTGGTTTCCTTTTGACATATTTTCTGGTATTTTTTCTTTCTTTGTGGGTGGATTTTTTTCCCTCATAAATCATTCTGTATATAGACGTATCCTTAGAATATGTCTCTTTGGATTTCAAGGGTTCAACTTTTCAGCAGCATGGCAGACAGCCTCCTATGCCCTAATGATCCCCCCCTTCCTGGTATCCACACTGAGGGGCCATACATGTACGAAAAGCTTTCTCGGGTCTTCTATCCCAGCCCAGCACCGGTGAATACAGCTGAGGGAGTGACCTCAGCTGAAGACACATGAACAGAAGAATCACCCAGCTGAGACCGGCAGGACCCTCCGAACCGAGAGCCAATAAGAGGTTGTTGTTTTAACTCGCTGAGTTTTAAGACCATTTGTCAGGTAGCAAGTAGATTAACAAAAGAGGAGGTTGGGACTTGAAAGAGAAGAAATGAGCTCAAATGGAAAGATGAGATTTTTTTTTTTAATGGCTGAAATATTTTTTAAAAAAATTTATTCATTTATTTATTTTGAGAGAGAGAGAGAGACGGAGCAAGAGCAGGAGAGAGGGAATAGGGACAGAGACAAAGGAGAGAGAATCTCAGGCAGATGCCACGCTGAGTGGGGAGCTCACTGTGGGGCTCGATCCCATGATCCCCATGACCTGAGCCGAAATCAAGAATCGGACACTTAATCGACTGGGCCATGCAGGCGCCCCAAGATGAGATTTTTCTGGAGGGTCCCTGGGCCAGGCAAGGTGAAAGGGGACAGCATCTGTCACTGTGTATCTAAGGGGTACCATGGATGTCCATTTGTCTGAAAGACCTTTAGCGTCAACCTGTGTGGAGACAGATAGGCTTTCTTCCCATTGTGAAGACTCTCTGGTCACATCACACATCCAGATTACTCCCTAGAACACCAGAACCATTTCCACACTGGTGACGGAAAATGGCTGCCTGTCTTCCCCTTCCCCTGCCTGACTCAGCACGTAGACAACACTCTGGCCTGTGCCTGCGCTGGTTCTGTGAGGTACCAGGCCTATGGCGGGGAGTCAACAAAGACCCACAAAGCAATACCTTCCACTCTGCTACTGAAAGACTGGCCTGCGACTTGATGCCTGGGCCCTGGGTAAGACTTGAAGGGTTTTCTGTTCACACTCCATATCCTGGAACAATCCTCACCAACACCACTAGCTAGCATTTAGGGAACTCTGTGCAAGAAGCACTTAGCATGCATCAACTCATTTAATCCTCACAAAACCTCTGTATCATGGCGCCATCTCATTCTAGAGTGAAGAGTGTGAACTCAAAGCAGTCAGATAACCTACCCGGGGTCATGCTGCTGATCAGTGGCAGAGCTGGGATTTGAACCCACATCTGTCTGCCTCCTCACAGCATCCCAAGACTCAGCTAGATGGGTTCATCCCTCCATATCTGCCGTCGTATCTGAGAAGAGTTAACCTCTACCATCACTGATCAGTGGGCACCTGGGTTGGCACTTCTCAAGACAATGCTATCATGACAGAATGCTCTCCAATCAGGGTTCTTAGGACATCCAAATGGTATTTTGTTTTCTTTAATTTCCACTCTGAAGACTCAAGACAAAGACAATTCACAGTACCGCTCGCCACAAGAAACTTTTCTAAATGCATTACAAGTTTTGAATGAAACCAGTACCCCCCCCCAATGATACAAAGAAATAAAAGCCAAGAGAACCTAAGCTGCTGCGTGTTGACAGGCACAAGGGACCCCTCAGCAGTACAACTATGTCCAGGCCCGTCTTCTCTATGTTTGTCTCTCTGGGCTCTGCACTTGATCCCGGACCAGTCTGAACCAGTACTGGGTACCAGCCCCAGACCAGAGTCTTTGTAGTAATAAGGGGTAGTAGATGGGGGACAAAGCCCATTAGGAGGTTACCCTATTCCTTACAAAGCTTGGATAGCTGGTTCCCACAGACATGAACCAGAACAACTCATCCTTCAGGTCATCCTTCAGTTGAAAGGCCATTTCTTCCAGGAAGCCTTCCCTGATGCCCCAGATAAGGCTGCGTTAGGGGTGCACCCTTCCGTGGTGCTCTGGCCTCCCTGAGAGCAGGAACCAGGGTCTGTCCTGCTCTTCACTGTGTCACCACAGCCTGGCGCAGCCGTGGGCACAGAGTGGATGCTCAAAAAAAGTTTGTCAAGTTGATAAAAGGGCTTTAGAGTTGGCCTTTGCTGGCTTCTGGCCCAAGACCTTGTCTGTGTCATGAAGGGACAGCTGGGAAAACTGTGATGTGACCCTCTGTCATGGCCAGGGTTGGTCACTGTGGGATTAGGAAAACAAAGATTTCCTCAATAATGGCATCCCGTTGGGACACCTGGGTGGCTCAGTCAGCTAAGTATCTGCTTTCGGCTCAGGTCATGATCCCACAGTCCTGGGATCAAGCCCCGTATCGGGCTCCTTGCTCAGTGGGGAGCCTGCTTCTCTTCTGCCTGCCACCCCTCCTGCTTGTACGCAAGCTCTCTCTCTCTAACAAATAAATAAATAAAACCTTTAAAAAAATGGCATCCCCTTTACTTTATAAAAGGCCACCCAGGATGGTCAATGGCCTCATGCTGAGTCCTAGCCCTTGGCCCCTTAGGGCAAGGAGTCCACAGGGCCAGGAGGTGTGGCGTGCCCACGCTCTCCTATCCAGGCCACACTCTGGCTGCTAGGACTCCAGCGCTCCCTGCTCAAATGTCCTGAAGCCTGCAGGGGTGCAGCCGCACCCTTCTGAGGGTGGGCATGGCCTCCTGCTTGGGTACTTTTAGCTTTGAGGGGTGGCCAAGGAGCAGCAATTGGGGTGGGATGTGGAGCACATTTGGACCCACAGACTGATGGGCCCACAGGGTGCACACAAGGGTCCTCGCGGTGCAGGACTCAGCAGAGGGCCGTGCCGGCAGGGGCCTCGTTCGCAGTCTGGCCTTGGTCCCTGCAAATGTTAGGAGCAGGCCGGCCCCCTTGCCTGCCCGCTGCAGACAGTGTGAGCCACACTTGGTGATGTTGTGCCATCACTAGCACCTCCTCTGGCCTCGTCTACCTCCTCCCTCTGACCTAGACCCCAAAGGAAGCTGCCGGTTCCCGGCTGGGCCTGCCGTGGTGCTGGCTGGGGAAGGAGCGGAGGCCCCGGCATCAGCAGGGTTGCCTGGTTTCTTGCAAATATGAACACCTACACACAGAGGCGGGGGGAGTGTGAGTTTGAATGTATAAATGTGTTTGGGTGCCTGTGAGCAAGTAAATGAGCAAGCACTGGGGAGCGAAAGAGAAGAAAAGGAGAGTGACCCTGCGTAAGAGAGCTTGTGCACGAGGGAGAAGGAAGATGCATGTGTGCGTGTGCACAAGAGGGCTGCACTGCGACTGCGTGCGGTTGAGGGCCTGGGGAAAGGGTAGAGAGCGGGAGGGCGGGAGTGTGCCCACTGGTCTGTACGTGTACACGAGAAGGGGCCTGGCCGTGGAAGAGCAAGAGCCCGAAAGCAGGAATGACAGAGCAGGCAGATGGGCCCCGGTGATGGCACGGTGGAGCAAAGAGATCCCGAGGGCGCAAGGGAAGGAGGCTCGCAGGTGCACTAGCTTCAAGTGGGTGTGCACCCGTGGGGCCGCGTGAGGCAGAGAGAGACGGGGCGTGTGCCTGGGTAGCTGTGTGTGGGTCTGTGCCTGTGCATATGCGCGCACGGGGCTGGGACAAGTGAGAACGGAGACGAGCGTGTGAGCAGCGTATGCGGGCAGTGTCCCGGGGATGTGAGTGAGCGGGCCTGTCCCCGGGCAGCTGGGGGCTTCCCGGGGCTGCTGGCAATGCCGGAGGAGGGTTTCACCCGGAAATCTCAAGCTGGAGGTCTACATGACCTGCCTGGTGCTGGTTCGGGTCCAGGTGACCGTGGCCTGGCGTGCTGGCCACACCACCCGGCTGGCGGTGCGTGTGGGAAAGCATGAGTCACTCAGGCATGGCTAGCCCTCACTCCACCTCGGCTCGCCCTGCGGGAAGACAGCTGGGAGGGGAAGAGATTCCTTGATGGCTGTATTTTTACACCATCCTTGTGCAATTGCTTGCAGTGCCCTTGGGCTCATTCTAAAGGCCCCGAGCCCCGATTCTCTCCGCCTTTATACTCCCTTTTCTGTACGAGCTGCTGCTCCGATCGGTGGTTCTGGCTGATGACCGTTTATGCAAGTGTCCTCCTTACCAGCTTCCAGGACCACCCTCTCTACAATGCCGCACCGCCCCCAGTCCTTTCTCATCCCTTCTTCTTGACTTGAATTTCCTCCACAGCACGTACCACCATCTACCATCCTAAATATTTTTCTTATTTATTTTATTCCTTGTCTATCTTTCTCTACATAGCAAATGTCTATAGATCAAACTACCTACGTGCCAGGTATGGTTCTGAGCTTCCCATTAATTCACGTGCTCCTCTAACAACCCTACGTGGTCATAAGTACTATTCGTGCTTCTCTTTTGTAAGTGGGAGGCACGGAAAGGTTAAGTCGCTTGCCATGGTCACGTCTGGGCTACATGGTGGAACCAAGCCCAGGTCCAGAGTCCCTGCTCTTTTTTTTTTTTTTTAAAGATTTTATTTATTTATTTGACAGAGATAGAGACAGCCAGCGAGAGAGGGAACACAAGCAGGGGGATGGGAGAGGGAGAAGCAGGCTCCCAGCAGAGGAGCCTGATGTGGGGCTCGATCCCACAACGCTGGGATCACGCCCTGAGCCGAAGGCAGACGCTTAACCGCTGTGCCACCCAGGCGCCCCCAGAGTCCCTGCTCTTTATCAGCTCATAGCACGGCCCTGTGAGGCTGGACATTTTCTGTTTGGTTCACTGTTGACTCTTCAGTGCTTCCAAGTGTGCCCTGCACAGGGATTCACTCAATGAACAGTCATCCAGCGAATGAAGAAATGAGTGCATGAAGACTGGACGTGGAGGACGAAATAAGCACTTGCCTTCAAAGAACTCACAGTTCCGTGGAGGAATCAGACAAAACATGATTACAAGATCACATCACGATGGCATCGTGGGAGTCTACAGGGGCATAGAACTTGCCTAGCCCCTGGCAGGCAGGGCTTTCCGGAGGAAGGACACAGATGGGGACAGGCATGGTGACATTGCCCATTCCTCCAGACTCCTCCCCGGGGACAGACACACCTTAGCTCTTCTTGCCTCAGTTCGCACAGTGCCAGAAACTGATGGGGGCTCCATGGTGACAATGGAGGCAGATGGGGGAAGTGACCAGGAGCACGGGCTCTGGAAAGAGACGGCATGAACTGAAACCTCACTCTACCAAACACTAGCGAAGTGACCTTGGATGGACTCCCTCACTGGGCCTGGGCCTCGGTCCTCTCATCTAGAAGATGGGGACAGGAAACGATACCAACTTCTTAGGGCAGTGGGCAGGATTCTGTGAGATGTCCATGTGAGAGTATTTAGAACAGTGCCTGGCACAAGGAAGGGAATGTGCCAGCTCCACTGGAGATGACCGATACTCCTCTTCCATTCTAAGTTGGTTGCTGGCTTTCAGGGAGAGTTGAAATTTCATACATTAGTCTTATTACTGTAGTCTCCCTCCTGTGGTTCCACCCCATTTTCCAGAAACAGCTTAAAGCAGGGCAGGGACTATGTCTGTTTTATTTACTACTAGATTCCTAGCACCTAGTATAATCCCTGACACATAGTAGGTGTTCAAAAAGTATTTGTGGGACGAATGCCTGTGTAATCATATTTATTTAATTCTTGTGCAAATATTCATATCGCTGTGAGGGTGAATACTCCTGCTGCTGCTGCTTCCATTTACAGATGAGAACGAGAGGCCCAGCAGGGCTAAGTCACCTGTCATAAACACCGAGCCTGTACGCCAGACTCAAAGGCCAAAGCCGGTGCTCTTTCCTTCACACCATGCTACTCTCTGGACTCCTATACATCATGTCCTATTTCCTGGGGGGTTTTCGAGCCGCTGGGCCATCTTCGGTCGTAGAATCATCTTTGAATTCTATGACTCATATCTGAATCACGGAACGTTTAATAGTCGAAAGGGACTTTTGATGTCATCTCGACCTCCCACCCATTGTGGAAATTTCCTCTCCATTGTCTATCCAGATAATATTTGAATGCCTCCAGTGATGGAACACTCATTTTCTTCCTTTTGATTTATCCAGTTCTATGACTGGACCACTTTCAGATTCAGAAAGAAAGTTCTGGGGGCGCCTGGGTGGCTCAGTCAGTTAAGCATCTGCCTTCAACTCAGGTCACGATCCCGGGGTCCTGGGATAGAGCCCCGTGTCAGGCTCTCTGCTCAGCGGTGAGTCTGCCCCCCGCCCCCGCTCGTGCTCTTTCTTTCTCTCTCTCGCTCTCTATCTCAAAATAAATAAATATTTTTTAAAAAAAGAAAGAACGTTCTGCATCCCTCATGTCAACAGGCCTCTTTTTAAATTTCTGTGTATCGAGTTTGTCAGCCTCTTAAGATACACAGAACGAATCTGTTGCCCCCTCCACAGGACAGTCTTTCGTATATTCACAGACAGCTCTCACAACCCTTTGGAGAATTCTGTTCTTGAAGCTAGCTGTTTCGGGTCCCCATAAGGCACCTAAAAGGTGACAGCCATCCTGAACCAGCTCAACAGGCCTCCCAAAGTGTTTTTGAGCAATGGTACCCCCTACTGGATATGGCGTGAACTGCATCAAAGGGCTCCATCCTTCCCTGGAAGCCTGAGAAGCTTCATCAGTAGCTGGGGCACTGGCTCGTGGTGGGAGTAAAATAACCACTTATTTTAAAGAGTCATCGCTTTAGAGTCATACCTAGTTGTTTTCAATGTCTGTCTTAAGAGTGTCACTGAAAACGCCACTCAAAGGTTCCTTGCCAATCATGAGGTTTCTGACAAGCTACAGGTTTGGGACTTCAAACCAGCATTCAAAAGGCTGCTTTTGAACCAGAAGGATTGGAAGGAAAGATGAAAATGAATATTGTGTTATGGGACTACAATTTTCTTCACTTGTCTTGTTTTCTATCATTTCTACAGTGCATATTTGTTGTAAGAAAAAAAACTTTTATAAAAAGAAAACGAGTATTAAAAATGTCTCCTATCCTCCTTTCCCTTATTCCTTCCATGAGCTGGGCACTTGGTCTACAGCTGGGACACGCTGCCACCCCACGGGCAGGAGCGCCACGGTGACGTCTCTTTGGTGATGGCCAGCCAGGCTCCCCGCGAGCACCACAATCTGACCCTCACAGCCGAGGCTCTCAACAGGGCTGTCAGGAACTTTCTCCTCATCACCCACCCACCCTTGGTTCATGCCACATCCAGGTTGTCCGTGTCCCCTCGCCTTACCTCTCGAAGTCTTGCCCAACACACTGCTGGGCAGTGGTCACCGGCCCCCCCAGCCCTGGACTCCCCAGCTCCTCCCCCTTCTCTCCGCCCTCCTGTCACACCCCCAGCTGCCTGCTCTTCCCTCCGTGGGAGCTCAGAGCTGCTTCAAATGACAATGGGTCAGAAAGACATCAGGGATTAGGAAAACAAGTCCTCATCGAAACGAAGACCTTGTGAGCAGCCGAGTCACTCCTCTGGAGCAACTTCACGGCTAAGCGGGCTCAACTCCAGCCCGTGCCATCCGGGGCCCTCTCCGTGCACTGGGAACTCCGGGGCCCCTGGGTGCTGGGGCAGACTCACCCGGCAGCCTCTCGCTGCAGCACATGTCCAGGGCCCCTCCCTCGGTGTCATCGGCCGCGTGCTTCTCTCTCTCGCTCCTGCAGCAGATGAAAAATGCCACATGACGCCGTGGAGCCGGGATCAAGGCAGGACCCTGAACAAGGATAAAAAGCCTTCTTGCTCGCACTGTGTCTCTTTGAATAACCCTCCCCCGTGGTGCGGGACGGGGCGAGGAGAAGGACCAACCTGCAGAAGGGTCAAGCTGCAGAGGCGGGAGCACAATTCTGCAGGCGTGTTCCCTGTGCAATAACGAGCAGCAGCACCATGGCCATCCCCTCTGGCACGGAGGGAGGGCTTCCTATGCGCAAAGCACTTACAACCTTCATCACGCTAAGTCTTCATGGTGACCCCACGGATTAGGGATCAATCAACAGGCTCAGAGGAGTTAAGTAACTTGCCTAAGGTCACACAGCTCTTTAGGATGGAGCTGGGTATGAAATTACAGTCTAGGACTCCAAGTGTGTGCGCTCACTGTTGTAATGTTCTGTCTCCTAGTTCGTGTGGGTCTGAATCAGAGGTGAGCAAGGAGAGAGGTCTGGGTCACACACAGTCTATGCCCAGCTCCTCAAGGCCTGCAAGCACCTTGTGCCTCGGGCAGTGGAAAGTGCAAAACTCTTCTCCACAAATAGTTGGAAAATGTAGGCATATATATTTTTGTATATTCTAAATGTTCCGTTTCTTTGTGAAATCAGAAAACCCTCTTTCTAGCCAATCGGGGCACTTTCCAGGACTATACTGGGATCTAGCTTTTCTCCTTTACCCCATAAGCTGGAAAAGGTTGCTGGAGATCAGCTAGACCCCATGAAGTGTCTGCAGAGTAGACACGCTTGGGGGCAACCCTGCAGCTCACAGGGGTTCCCCTACTGTGGAAAAGGCCTGCTATGCAAACATGGGTTCCAGTGGCTCTGCCTGCCCTTCATGTTCTCACCCCTGACAGCAGCGGACTGATCAAGGGCTAGACACTGCAGCCAGGCTGAGGCTGCACTTTTCAAATGCCTTCTGGAGGGCCTGCCGTCTGCGGCTGCTGGCTCTGAATCAGGGTAGTCCCAGCGTCGTGAAGAGAAGGTCCAAAAACGTCTGCTTCTATGGGCCTTAGGGGCTGCTTCGTTCCTGCCCATCCTGAGGCTTAAGTCTATCTATCAAAACCAGGAGATGCCCCAGGATCCTTCCAATAAATTCCAGTATTTCAGCTTAAGCCAGTGGAATCTGATTTCTGAAGTTAGCAACAGAAAGAAACTTGAATACAGCCCTGCCAGCATAATACTTCCACGAAATCCAAGAGGTCAACTACCTCTCTGCCCACTATTTCTGCCATCCTGCCTCTCAGACTGGTCCTGAGGCCTGTGTTAGGCCCAGCTGCAGACCTGAAACAATTAAGGATAGACCAGCAGGGTTAAGGGTGACCCTTTTCACTCTGACATCTTTTGATCTCAACTGGCATTGCATTATTTTATCTTTTCCTCACTCCAACTGGCAGGGGCTCTGAGAATCCCAAACCTTGGAGCCTAGCTCTCCTGCAGAGAGAAGGCTGCTATCTTCAAGGCCCTTTAAATGTCTCCTGAATCCCTCCACTCTTCTCCCTCTCCGCCACCTACATCTTGGTCCACGCCAGCCTCTCTTGCCTAGATTACTTTGGCAGTCTTTTAACTGGTCTCTGGCATTCACTCAGCTTGGCCCCTAAAACATTCTCCATCTGGTTCCAACACATACGGCTTCATAGGTTGTGCAGTTTACAACCGGCACAACTGGATGGGGCAGGCCTGAGCTAGAGACAACTGTTTCAAAACTCAACATTTATCATATAACCTTCTTAAAAAAAATACTTTAGTGGCATCTTGCACTGAGAACAAAGACAGAAATGCTTTAACACATTTTACTAGGTCTCGCATGATTTGACCCTGGTATATCCCTACAACCTATTTCGTAACCCTTTTCCCTTTGTCCTCGGCACTCTAGCTACACTGGACAGGCTCTTTTCTCCACAGTGCCTCTGCACATGCTTTTCTCTCTGGCTAGAGAGCTCCTCCAGCTCTACTTCCTAGTACTTTTTACTCATAGCACTTGACATAGTTGGAAATTTCATTTTCACGTATGCCATTGTTTGGTTAATATTAGACTACAAACTCATTTCTGTTTTAGTCACCATGGTATCTTCAGAGCCTTGCACAGTGCCTGGCTCATAGTAGCGTTCAACAAATAAATAAATACTCCCCATTGAATCCGTGAATGTTGCCCTGACCGTCTTGAAAGAAACATCAGGAACCTCAAACATGGCCACTATCTGAGCTGCCTCGTGGGTAGGTCCTTGTGAAGCCACCTGGAACCCTCCTCCACAGCTGTTGTCCGGAGCAGGCAGAGAGTCACACACCCAGAAGGCCCCTCGTTTAGCTCGGAGGAAAAGGGGGCACAGAATGGAGGTCTGACCTGCTCCAGGTACTCTATCGGGGGGGCGGCCATGGGGATCGGGATGCCGAGCTTTTGCTCTCTTTATTGTAGACAGCGCCCTGGCTGGAGGGCAGCCCATGAAGGCTGGCTCCTGGCTGGGTGCAGAAAGGTAACCAAGGTATCCAGATACCTCTGGAAGGGGACCCATGTGTGACTCACAGCTGCTTTCACACCTTAAGCCTCCCAGGCCCCAAGCCGTGTTCAGAATAGCTCAGCGCTGCATGTGTGCAGCGGACGCTATAAATAAGCTTCCTAGAAAATGACTAATTTCATAATCAGAAAAGCAGAAAGAGTAGCACCTCTCATCTGGAGAGGAAAATGGAGCAAGAGCCCGCTGCTCGGCCTTGTGGTTGAAGGGCTCCAGGCAAGTCAGCCAAGCACGGCGAGGCTGTTCAGGGGAGGGGTTAATCCGATTGCCGAAGAGAAGAGATGGTCCATTCAGGCTGGCCGGAGAAGCCCCGTCTCTGGACACTGCCCTCTCTCCTCCCCGCCAAGAGCAGAAACAGCTGCTTGCGGGGGATTCCTGCCGGCTCCTTCCTTCTTGCTTTCTATGAGCTGGCCAACAGGAGCAGAAAATGCAGCAACGTGCTGGGCGGGCTCCCCGCTGCTGCTCTTAGAACCAGACAACCCCAGCGATAAAAGGACTTGGAGATGGCCCCGCCTGTCCCTCCCTCCTTGGGGGAGAATATCTGGGCGGGGACAGAACCTTCCCAAAGCCATTGCCTCATTCAACAAGCGTTTGCTGAGCATGGCCTGTGAGCCAGGCACCAGAGCCGTCCTAGGAATACAATGACGAACCAGCCAGGCCCCTCCCTGCCCAGCTCCCCGTCATCTCAGGAAGACACACACGCAAACAAGACTGCTCCCACCCCTGCTTTCATCGACGTCTTCACGCGATACCGTGGGGAGCTCAGCTCAGACTGTGGTGAGGGGGCAGGGTGGGGGGCCTCCTTCACAGTGCAGACGGCAAGAGCAACACACAGCCGTATGGCACATTGGGCACCAACTGGGGAAGCAGGCCGGGCAGCGGGATGGGGAAGCGATACGGGCAAGGCCTCCGTCTGAGGCACGTCAGCAAGGCCTCACCGCCAGGAATCCTGCCTTCCCCGTGGGGCAGCCTTCTTCCACTTGACCATGGGGCTTGCCTTGAACAGAGGGGCCACGGGCTCCCATCCGTGGCCTGGGCGGGGGAGGTTTACAACAGGAAAGGGGGCCGGTGGCATGCGTTGGAGGAATGGACGTTAGACCCGGCCAGTGGCATTTGATCTGGTCCCAAACTACTCCTTTTTCTACATTGTGGTAAAATTCACCTAAGAGAAGAATTCACTATTTTAACCATTTTGAGAGTGTACAGTCTTGTGGCATTTAACTCATTCACCGTGTCATACAACGGCCACCACTCTCAGTCCCAGAGCACTTCCACCGCCCGGAAAAGAAACCTCGTACCCATCAGGGAGGCCCTGCTCATTCTCCCCTCCCCTAGCCCCTGGCAATTATTAATCTGCTTCCTGTCCCCATGGACTAGCCTGTTCTGGATGTTTCATATGAATGGCATCACACACGACGTGGCCTTCTGTGTCTGGCTTCTTGCACTCGGCGTCCCTTGTTACAGCTGAACAGCAGTGGCCCGTGTCAATATGCTACATTTTATCTATCCATTCATCAGGCCGTGGACATCTGGGTTGCTTCCACCTTCTGGCTGTTATGAACAGTGCTGCTATGAACCAAACTTCGCCTTTAAACTCTGCTCCCAACATGCTTATGACTGGGTGATCTTCTCTCACCCTGGGCCCCTGGAGCCTCGTCTATCAGATAAGGTGGTCAGACCCCTGGCAGCCTGAATGGCATCACTCTCACTTGTTTTGTGTGTGTGTGTGTGTGAAGGTAATGTTGACCCCCCCCCCCCCCGCTATTCTATCATTGCTGGCTGCTGGAGACTGGACCTGGACCAGCCCGCCTCACCTTCCGAGAGCTCACGGTGAGCGGGGGAGACACAGGTACCTGCCGTGGGCGGGGTGAACCAGCATTCTAGCAGAGGCCCATGTGGGATCGGCTGGGAGCATCTCACCTCTCCTTGGGGGGTGGAATGGGGGACAGGTGGGTGCTGTTAGGAGGTGATGCCAGCTTTGCCCAGGACTAGTGTAGAGAAATAGCTGGCAGGTTGGGGGAGGGAGGCCAAGGAGCCTGCACCCTCTTTCTGGGTAGGTGAGGGGCTAGGAGGAGTTAGAATGCTGAAGTCATTCCTGGGGGTGAGTCAGAGCCCCCAGCAATCTCCTGACCCTACCCCAGGCAGACATGCCCTCTACCTTGGGCTTCATGCTCCTGGGGCTCTGGGGCCCCCGAGACACCCTCACTGTCACGATGGAGCTGCTACCAGCCTCCCAGAGCTCTGACCCCACCAGACATCGCTATTCCCCGAGTCAAACCTGTACACTCCTGCTTCTAGGCCTTTGTTCACGTTGCTACCTCAGCCTGAAATTTCCTTTCTTCCTCCTGCCAAATCTTACTCATCCTCAACATTTCCTCTTCCGTGGAGCACTCCCTGATCTCCCGGGGAGAATGAAGCTCTCCCATCTCCGGGCCCCCCCACCCTCCTGGCTCACTACTTCTCTCTGCCTCTTACTTTGTTCTGCTGCTATAGTTAGCTGTTCATGCATCTGCCTCCCCCACCACGTTTCCAGTCGCTTGAGAGCAGCCCCACCCCCTCAGCCACCTCTGCGTCCCAGGTGTTCAGGACCTGAGCCTGCGGCTGGACATGTTAGAGGTCAAGTGGAAGGCAGCGGCGGGGTCGTAGAGATAGTGGCTCTGGGGGGCTCTGGGAGGACAGACTGTAGCTAGGAGCTCCCAGCCTGGAGAAGATGGCCAGACCACAACCAGAAAGAGGCCCATAATGTCACCTCGATTTTCGTCAGCGTGTTCAGCATGCAGGGGCCAAGGACATGCTGGTTTCATGGAAGACAAAGGATGAGACTGACTACCTCATGCAAATGAGTCACGTGGCCCCACACATGCACGTGAAGAGGGCTTGCCCTCCTCAGTGGGGTGAGCGCCGGGGAAGCCCCCATACACCACTCACCTGGCTTCCTCATAACTCATTCCCAAGGTGTCAGGATGGGGAAAGGCGCCATCGGGGGCCAGGGCAGGAAGGTTCTCAGCAACAAGCACACTGGAGATGTGAATGGAGAGAGGCCAGCTTTAGAACACTCAGGTGGGAACTCAGGCAAGAGAGGTCAGGTGCCTGGCCTCACGTCACACAGCACAGACAGCGGTTTTCAGGTAGTTAACAAAATCCAAATTTCCTTTGGGAGTTAACTCTCTCTTCTCTGGGTGCCCCGCTTGTTTGTTGCCGCAGGGAGGGCCCAAGATCCGAGGTCTGTTACCTGTTATTCTGTGTTAGACCTTTCTGCCTAAATGACTCAGTTTCTGTTGCTGGCTACCAGAGAACTCAGACTGATGTGTGCAGTGAAGTTGGGGAACAGACAGGCTCTGAGCCCCAAGCTCCCAATGCTTAGTTCACTGCTATTTCCATCTTGCCAAGCTGCCTACCCTCCCTGCCCAGCTGTCCACTGTCCAGCCATCTGTCCCCACGTCTGAGCAGACTGCAAACTTGGAGTGTTCTGGATCCCAAACACAGGGTCTGAGTGTTCTCTGCTTGGGATGTGCCCAGATAAATGATGACTTCTCCATCCCGCTCTGTTGGTGGGAGACTGGGGCGTGAGTGTGGCAGAGACCCAAGGGAAGGGAAGGTGGAAAGATGCTGGAGAGGCCCAGCCTGCAGAGGGGCTCGGGCAACACAGGGTTTTCCATCTTCCTTGTGAGTCAGATCCAGGGACTGGAACATTCGTTTGCTCAACTAGTGTTTACTAAATAGCTCCCATGTGCAGGCCACAGAGCGTACAGGTCAGCAAAACGCAATGGTGACAGAGGTGGCCAGGCTGATGGAGACATGTAAGGTGCTGCGGGGCACCGGTGAGGTCCCTAACGAGGCAGAGAAGTCAGGAAAGTTTTCCAGGAAAAAATCTATGATGTGCCGTGAAGGAGGAGCCGGGGTCAGCAGCTGCGGAATGACTGGCGGGAGGGGGGGGGGTGGACTGTTCCAGGCAGAAGGAGGGCATGTGAATGGGCCTGGAGTTAAGAGAAAGCATAGTACGTTCAAGAGATGGGAAGAAATTTAGTCTGACAAGACGAGAGTGGAAAGGGAAAGTGACTGGGGACAGGGACCCTGATGGAGATGCTCGTTTATGATATTCTTCCTTCCTGTTTTCCAACCCCCTCTCCTCCCTCCCAAGGTGAGGCGGACCTTAATTCTTCAAACAGCCCTAGGAGGACGTACTTTCATTTCCTATGTTTTCTAGATGAAAAGATGGAGATTCAGAGACGTGAAGTGACCTGCCCCAGGCCACACAGCTAGTAATGACAGATCTGCCCCTCACTGTCCATGTTCCTAAGCTCTCTTCTGGCTTTCCACCTTTGTTGAGAACAATGCTCTGAAGGCAGGAAGAGAGTGAACATGAATGAATCAGCACACTACACCAGCTGTGCTGTATTTGTTCTTTTAAAAAATCCTCACTGTAGGTCTATTAGGCTACATCCCATTTAACAGATGAAGAAACTAAGGCTTGGGGGCAAAGGGACTCTGCCAGGCTCATGCAGAGGGAAAGTTAGTGAAGGAGCCAGAGGTGGACTCTAGTGTGCCTGTCCTCCTGCCCAGGGCCCCAAAGGAGCTCCTTGCTGTAGGGCCTTTAGCCTTGTATGGCCCCCGCCCCAGGCATGGAAAGACTGGGAATCCTTCCCTGGACCGTGGCCTCAGGTTTCTCCACGCGAATAATCAGCCCAGAGAGTCCTCCTTGGGAGACTGGTTCGGGTGGGGGTTGTCTATGATGGGGGCAGCCGTGTTCCACGACTGGAGCAACGAATGTACTCCCCGGCCAAGGATCCAGCAGCCCTGGACTCTTGTCCAAGGCCACCTTGTGACTTCGGGCCGGTTGTTTCCTCTAACCTGAGTCTCAACAGCGCCAACTAAAACCAAGGGAATCGAACTTCATGACTTTTAAGGGCCTTTCCTTAAGGTCAAGCCTCAAGTTCAGGGCTGTCAAGGTGGATTTAAGGGGGTGGATGGTGGCGGAGTGGCAGGGGACCGGCAGAGGGCGCTCCCAGCAGCAGGGAACCAAGGCTTTGGTCCACGGAGCCCGCCTGGCAAAGGCCGCCTAGCTTCAAAAGTGTAGGGCGGATCCCACCCCAGCCAGTTACCGACTAATCTGATGACTAGTACCTGCCATGGACAGTCCTATTTGTAGGGTAAGCCCCCAAAAGATCAACTGAAGAGCAGGATTTCAGCGTTCACAGGTCATCTAGTTCAACCCTGTTCTCCAACACTCTGAAAACACTCCATTCCGCACCCTCTCTCAACACCTCCCGAGACCCAGGTACAGAATTTAGTGTACAAGGAAGAAACAGACACCCGCAAACGTGAAGGCACGATCACACGTCTTGCGAGGGTGTTCTGGTATTTCCACCCAGTTAGAGGCACACTCCTACCCATAACACCTTGGAATGTACTTTTCCCTTCACTGAAAAAGCCCCCTTTCCCCTTCCCAGCTTAGAAAACTCTCCAAGACCCTTTTAAGATCCTGTTCCGATGTCACCTCTCCGGCAGCAGTGTCCCTGACTCCCTGGGGAAGAACTGGGTGCTCCCTCTTCCTTTCTCACCTCTTTGTTTAGAAATTACCTATCGATGCCCAGATCCCCGATGCCCACGGGGCATCTGTACACAAACCTGTGGTTTAGAATCCCCGCAGGCCCCTCGGATTGAGCGCTTGCTGTGCGCGGGAGACCACGCCAACTGCTGGCCATGTTCTCCATCATTCATCTCTTACTATAATCCTATCAACTAAACGCAGTGATTGTCCTCCTCCGACACATGCAGAGCCTGGGACTTGGAGGGACTGAGTCATTGTTCAAGGTCACACAGTCGGTAAGTGGCCGAACCAGGCTTCCAACTCAGTTGGCCTCTACCCCAGGCCCAGGCTTTATTTAAACCACGAAGAGTACAGCTTCTGACACGGACCTTCCTGTTTGCCATGCCTACACTCTATCTGACACCTGGCGGATAGATTCAAGACATATTTCTTGAAAAGATACATTAAAAGCAGGCTAGAGACTGAGTAGGAATAAATGGCTCATTAAAAACCACCAACCACAGGCTGAGGGATTGGGCTGTCCGAGTATGAAGGAAGGATCCCGCAGTGGTTGCCCAATCTTGCACAGGGTACTTGATTCACTATGCCTCAGTTTCCTCACCTGTGAAATGGAAATAATCATCTACACTTCAAAGGATTTTTAAGGAGATTAAGTGAAGGGCGCCTGGGTGGCTCAGTCGGTAAGCATCTGCCTTTGGCTTAGGTCATGATCCCAGGGTCCTGGGAGTCCCTGCTCAGCGGGGAGTTGTCTTCTCCTTCTCCCACTGCCCCTCCCCCTCCACTTGAGCACATCCGCGCTCTCAAATAAAATCCTAAAAAAAAAAAGAAAAACCCTAAAAATGTTAGCTGTCATTATCTTGTATGTCAGGTATTGCCTGTTTCTCAGTAAATACAGCTCTTTTCCCCCATATAGATGAGGTCCATGGAGACGCTAGAATGAGCCTTATGATGTGTTATAAATTGGTTCTCGGAAAAATAAATAAATTTAAAAGTCCTGATTAGTGGCATTTGCCGATTTCCATGGTGTAAATGGTCCTACGGTGGCTGATTTCGAGCTATGAATGTGAGGGGTCAGGCTGCGGTCTTGCAGGAGATCAGTTTTACTCCGACTCTCTGCACCTCAGTTTTCTCATCTTTAAAGCCACATTGTTGGGATGAGGAAACATCCAGCTGCTAGAGGAATGCCTGGTGCAGAGTGTGCTATGTCAGAGCGAGCTCACACGACGGTCGTGGAGAGCCACGGTCTCACTGCTGCTTGCCTGGCCCGGACACTGGCCCAACCCCAGCACCTGGCCTTTCGCCTGACGCCCTGGCAGAGTCTCTGTCTTGGTCATCTGCCTTCTAGGACTGAAGCCTTGTCCATTCTCGCAGCTCTCCCCAATCCATGTGGAACTAGAACTCTGACTTGGCCTGTGTTGGTCACACACCCAGCCCGATCACAAATGGTTTCATGCTGCTGGTGTCTACAGGCCTCTGGTTTCAGCCCTAGGCGTCCCTGATGCGACCCCTTGGCCTGGACTACCTGTGTCTCTGCCTCACTCTGGACCATCCATGATGGCCCCATTTGGCATCTGCTCTGCTCTTCACGCTTACGAAACCACTTCTCATAGGGCTTGTATGCACCCCAGCGGGGAGAGCTGGGGTTCAGAGCTACGGGTGCTCCCCCTGCAACCAGGGAGGGCTCTAGCTCCTGCCACACCCCACCAGGAGGTCTAGTTCCGGCCAGAGTCCCCAGCCTCTGCCTCTGATTTAACCCTTCTGGGCTCAGGCCTGGCCCAAGCAGTGACAGCACAGGCTGGGAAGACCCTGGCACTTGAGGTTTTGGCAAAAGATCCAGACAAACCGGGTGACAGGCAGAGCCTGAGAGGCAAGGCGGAGGCTCCCTTGCCAGGAGAGACAACAGAGTGTCAAATGGAATGGGACGGGAAAAAAGAAACACCACACAGGACCAGAGTCAAGGTTTAAAAGGGTCTGACCTCCTCTATCCAGCTGTAGTATCAGCTGCATACCTACTATGTGCCCCAGGCTTTCCAATGCCTCATTTCATCAGACCGTTGCAGCCACCTTATGAAAAAGACGTCATTAGCTCACTCTGCACAGCAGCTAACAGGCACTTGGAGGGGTTAGAGCCTGGCACGAGCGCAGGTGAGTGTCACTCTAGTCCTGCTCAGGTGGCCCATGGAGAAGAGAGGACACAGCCTGGTCCTGGGCCAAGGGTAGATAGCCCTCTCACTGCCTCGTGCTACTGGACAGCTGGAAACCTGGGGCCCAGGACGGGTTGTCAACAGAGGTCCTTAGTTATGGGCAGAATCTCTTAAAACATGACAGCTGACCATTCTGAGGCCGCACACCTCAAGGCAACCACAGCACTCTGGGAAAAGGATGGCTTTAGAGGCAAGAGACCTGGTTGAAACACTGTGCTTTGCCACCTTCTCCCCATAGGGTCCCTGCCCAGTGTCTGGACCTCTCTGAACCTCAGTGTCTTTCTCTGGGCTGCAGGAGTGACAGAGCTGCCCGCGGCAGGTTTGCGGTACGCACTGTGGAAGTGACTGCAGTAAAGAAAGTACCAGGCAGCCTGAGGCAGGCGCCCTCCTCCTTATTACAGCTGACATGGCTCACAGCTTCATTTCCCAGCTCCCTCAAAGTCCACCCCGCACCGGAGATGCTCCCGCTCTTTGGACCAAGCAGGGCCATCAGCTCCAAAGGTCTGCTTCCTTTTTCCTCGGGCTCTGTCAGGTGTTCCCGGAGCTAACGAGAACAATGCAGGGCCTCCCCAGCAGCAGAGACTCTTCTTCCCCCTGGAGAGCCCTGGGCTGTTTCCAGGCCCCCTCGTCAGACCCAGAGCCCTTGGGAAGGTGGGTCAAAGAACTGGAAACCTGACTTCCCGGGATTCCCCAAACCCTCCTGCACCATGAACACTGCCCCACCTTCCAGCCACACTCGTTTTTGATTCTCAGCCATTGTCTCTCCTGTTCCTCCTTCCTGCATAGGCCTCCCCGTCCTCCTCTTGGAGCTGTGGCCTTGGGCCCTTCTGCCCTTGGGACCTCTGCTTTGTCACCATGCCTCCTCCAGGAAGTCTCTCTAGTGAGCCCAGTGCATGCTGAGTGTGCCTCTGGCTGAATTCTTCTCCCAGCATTTGATTTGTGACCCGGAATCTGGCAACAGACTGTACCCCACCCTGGGCTGCTCCCTGGCTCTCCTGTTCATAACCTGGGCTTCTGTGAGCTGCCCAGGCTGAGAGGCGTCAAAGGACAGGCATCCTTCTATATGGCCCATGACGGGGAGCCCAGTGCGGAGGAAGAGGGATGGGAGGCAGGGCTATGTGCATCCAGCATTTTCCTGTACCCTCAGATTTGAAAAGAAGATAGGAAGGAGTGACTAAGTGGGAGAAAAAGAAGGAGCAAGTGAGTGAAAAGAAGTAAAAGGGAAGGGCAGCTGTGTGAGACTCAGGGCCAGGGTCACAAGAGGCCAGATCCAGGCTGTTTTGGATCATGCGTTAAGGCTCTCTGTGAATTACCCTCTGATTATGTAACTCCTTGCCTTAATAGACTCCTCTTTAAAAACATTTGGAACTTAACCTCCTCCAGGCAGCCTTCCCTGATTGACTCGGATCTCTCCCTTGGCTCCCTGAGCTGTACTACTCTGTACTCAGTGATGCCATTTCCCATGACGCTAAGTCCTCTGGGGAAGGGCTGGAGGTCTCTGCCTCCCTGGCACGAGTTTCACTCTACATTTACATCTGTAGTCAGAGATATCTCAGACTGTCTCTTTTATCGGCTTCAGAGGGTGGGGGACATTTATTTTGCATGGTTGTTTTAAATTGTTTTGCCTCCAAGACAATCTTGACACAAGGTCTGCTATCATCTTACAACCTTATATGATTCTTTACTATCAGGCTCTGTTGGGCCCAAGACCCAGTCCCTGCCCTCAGCCAGGGTCCAGCTTCGTGCACAGAGTCAGAAATGTGCTAAATGGCCAAAACATGGAAAGAGACCAGATGTCCATCGACAGATGAGTGGATAAAGAAGAGGTGGTATATATCTACAATGGAATATTACTCAGCCATCAAAAAGAATGAAATCTTGCCATTTGCAAAGACGTGGATACTAGAGGGTATTATGTGAGGCGAAATAAGTCAGAGAAAGACAATTATCATATGCGTTCACTCATACGTGGAATTTAAGAAACAAAGCAGATGAACACAGGGGAAGGGAAGGAAAACTAAAATAAGATGGAAATTGAGAGGGAGGCAAACCACAAGAGACACTGAACTCTAGGTAACAAACAGAGGGTGGCTGGGTGGGGGGGCAGGGTAACTGGGTGATGGGCATTAAGGAGGGCACGTGATGTAATGAGCACTGGGTTAATATGCAACAGATGAATCACTAAATTCTACCTCTGAAACTAATAAAAGAAAGAAAGAAAGAAAGAAAGAAAGAAAGAAAGAAAGAAAGAAAGAGGAAGGAAGGAAGGAAGGAAGAAAGAAAGAAAGAAAGAAAGAAAGAAAGAAAGAAAGAAAGAAAGAAAGATGTGCTAAATACCAGCAGAGGCTATCTTAGGGGAGCGCCTAGCGGGGCACAATGGCAGGGTCTGGGAAGTTGTACAGAGAGATGATGGGAGTCTCTGGGACAAGCAGGAGTCCAGCAGACCGCGGGGAGGGCATTCCAGGCCGAGGACAGCGCTGGGGCAAAGACCCGAAGAGATCAAGGAGCAGGAGAGTGGGGGAAAGAGGACATGTGGGTGCGGCTGGAGAGGGGGTAGGAGACGGGGCTCCGTCGGCATGGTGGCCGGCTTGGTGCCGCAGGCTAAGGCATCCTGACTTGAACTTGGAGGCCGCCTTTTCTCGGCGGCGTGAAGGCAGGGGCTGCCACTCTAGCTGGCACGTAGAAATCTGTGCCAGTGAGGCTGGGGGCGCAACACCACGGGTCCCCCGAACCGCCTTATGCCACAAATGACCCCATGCTATGATGCCATTCCTATGGAGTTCAAGAACGGTCGAAACATCCAGAATGACAGGACCAGGAGCAACGGTTACCTCGGAGGGCAGGCACCTCGTTCCTGGTGGTCACGACCAAAGGTGCCGCTGGCGATATGCAGGGGATGGGGCCAGGGAGGTTTCACAACGGAGAGCTCTCCCACTCAGAGGCCAGGAGGGTCCCTGGTGGAAAGCAGTGCTGCAGGCCACGGGCCGCACGGGGTGGGGGGGTTAAGGAGTGGAGGGGACTGGCTGCATCTGGCTTTGGGGAAGACAGGGCTTTGGCCATGACGGGAGCCCACAAGGTCCAGGCATCTCAGGGCAGCGAAGTGACGCAGATGGTGGACACGGGACCTCCGTGGCCACTTCTGGGCTTTGTATTTGGTCAATTCCCGCCTGCTGTCCCGAAGCCGCTCAGGCCCAGGAGGAGCCCCGGATGTCCCTCCGTGGTACCCCAGAAGGGGCTGGAAGGAGCTCAGCTAGGGTAGTCAGAGGGAAAAGGAAATGCTCCCCCCCCCCCGCGCCCCCGCCTCCCTGCCTCATGATAAGCCATCACCCTCCTCTGAAACTCAGTCTCAGAGAGGTGGGGCGCCCTGGGGGCTCCGAGTCACCGGCGGCAGGGCTGGAGGCTGCTGGTACAGAGAACCATTCCCTGAAATCACGGGCAGAAGAAGAACACAGCCGACTTCCACTACAATGCTGGCCTCACCTCCTCCTTCAGGAAGCCTTCTCGGATCTCCACGCTGTGCAGGTGTCTCTCCTGCGTTCCCACAACCCTTGGCCCAGCACTAGAGGACGGGGATTGCCTAGGACTGAATTCTGGCTCTGCCACTTCCTTGCTGTGTGTTCTTGGCAAGTGCCTTAAGCTCTCTGCGTCTGTAAACTGAGGACAATAAAAATCTTCTGCACAGAACTGTCACGAGGATTAGGTGAGATAATGTCATAAACACCCAGAAGAAGAGAGTGCTGGTCCTGATTATCAGAGCACACATCAGGATGGAGTACAGTTGCTGGGTTACTTGTCTGGCACCCCCAAGGGACGTAAGCTCCTTGTGGGCAGGGGCCTTGTGGCCACGTGGATTTCCTGGCACAGTAAACACTTGCACGTATGAATGAATTGCATCCACTAGGACCTCTCTGGAGAGCTGTCTTTTTCCACCCACAAGGCCTCTAAATCACAACAATTCTTCAGAAATGGTGGCTGCATTCAGTTTTACTCTGTTCCCTCTTCTCTCCTACTACCTCAAGGGCACAAAGAAGCTGCGAACCTCTACTTTTTCATTTTTTTTAAGATTGTATTTTTGAGAGAGAGAACGCACGTGAGCTGGAAGGAGAGGGAGAGAGAATCTGGAGTAGACTCTGGGCTGAGTGTGGAGCCCGATGCGGGGCTCAATCTCATGACCATGAGAGCATGACCTGAGCTGAAATCAAGAGCTGGACGCTTAAGTGACTGAGCCACCCAGGCGCCCCAAGCATCTGCTTTTTTAAATTAATGGCTTCTTTCCAGACTCCAAACTCCTAAGACTTCATTCAGTGATCTTTTTCATGCTTGGCCCCCAAAAGTCCTTTTTTAAAAAAATCCCCAATGGATCCTCACAAAGTTAAACACAGAATGATCTGATTGACTTGGATCTCTCCCTTGGCAGAGATCCAGCAATTTCACTTCTAGGTCCAAAAGAATTGAAAGCAGGGACTCAGATACATACACCAATATTCCTAGCAGCAACAGCTGTCCAAACAGCCCAAAGCTGGAAACAACACAAGTGCTCGTCGGTGGATGAACAGATAAACCAGATGTCATCCGGACACTGGAATATTACTCGGGCTTAAAAAGGAAGGAAATTCTGACCACATACAACATGGATGCATCATGGGGACACTGTGCTAAGTGAAATAAAGCAGACACAAAAAGGCAAATCCTTGTATGATTTCATTTATATGAGGGGCTGAGAACAGGTGAATTCATAGAGAAAGAAAGCAGAATGCAGGCTACCAGAGGCTGGGCGGGAATGAATTCATTGTTTAATGAACACAGAGTTTCAGTTTTGCATGATGAAGAGAGTTCTGTGAGTGGTGGGGGGTGATGGTGGTGCAACAGTGCGAATGTACTTAATGCCACCGAACTGACACTTAGAAATGGGTCAAACAGCAAATTTCACGTACTCCGAATTTTTAAAAAGTACCCCCAATGGAACCAACAAAATGCTGGAGGGACCCTATCTTGAATCGGACAGAGCTGAGTTCCACTCCGCACACCCTCAGCGCTCCTTTGCCTCTGGCCTCCTGATTCGTGATCTCCCCGCTCATCCTCTCCTTGGCTCTCACTCTGGTGTCCCCTGTTCTCTTTCTACCCCAGGACCTAGGGCCGCATTATTTATGTCCACAAAATCAACCCGCCTCTGTCCACAGTCACTCCTTTCCGTCCCTTGGGCCCCTCTTTAACCCCTCCATGGCCCCACCATACCCTCTTAAGGATGCTTAAAACAGATGCCTTGAGAATCGCGTGAAGATGTTCACTACTATATCCACCAACAAAGAAACGGCTAAACAAAATAGAGTAAAGCCACTGAGGCTAAAAAGAAGATCATGACGGAACACAGAAGTCATGATAAAATGTTAAGCGAAAAATGCAAGGTACTGAAACTAGAGGTGGACTGATTTCATCCATTAAAAAATACAGACCTTTAGAGGCAACCAAGAAACAGACTCTTAATACAGAGAACAAATTGATGGTTTCCTGGAGGGGAGGTGCGTGGGGGGCGAAGGGAGATAGGCGATGGGGATTAAGGAGTCCACTAGTGATGAGCTCTGGGTGATATATGGAAGTGTTGAGTCACTATACGGTATACCTGAAACTAACATTACACGATATGTTAACTGGAGTTCAAATAAAAAAATAAATAAACTGCATACATAAAAAAAGAGATTTTTAGAAGAAATAGGACAGGATGTCCAAGCTCATGGTTAATCTTACATTTGCTTCACAGCGTGGTCATGTTTTTTCAATGCAATTTATTTTTTAAGGCCAGGCAACACCCTTAGGCTGATGATAAAACATACAATCTTTGGAGCTGACTCTAGACACCCACATGCTGCCCATCGCCGAAGTCCATAAATCCCTCCGAGTGACTTCCAGAGAGTTCTGGGAGAGGAGAACATTTTGACTCTTAAGATAGACATGTTGAATGACTTCAACCAACCACTTCACCATGCAAAGGACAATGTAGGGTCTTTATTTTACCATCACAGTGACCAGGAGATCTGGCCAGGAACGGTTTGCCCCCCCCATGTAGCCCAAAGTTAGACATCCTCACCAAGATCCTTGCTCTCTACCAAATCTGTGAACTGTGGACTTTTGAACCTGAATGACAACACATTCAAATAATCTGAACTTTATCATTTTGATCATTCTACACCTTACTATGCCATAATATCTTTATTTAGGGGTTGATATAATTCCAAGGTATGCAGCTTTGTACATAAATGGTCATTTCTAACATTCATTCATTCAACAACTATTTAGTGAGCTAGTGCTCACTGTCAGGATTGGCTTGCTAGCCACTAAGAATACAAGGAGAGTATGACTCTGGTTCTCTTGGAACCCCTTAACACTGTGATTTCTTATTCCTCAGGCCTATAAACACCTACACGATCCGGCCCTGCCCCTCTCTCCTACCTTTTCCCTTACCACCCTTCCTCTCCTCCTATCTCTTACAGCCACACTTGCTGTTCCCTTAAAACACCAAGGTATTCTGACCCCAGGGCCTTTGCACTGATGGTCCCCTCTTCTTAGAATGCTATTCTCCCTGGTGTCCTCACTTCATTTAGGTCTTTGGTCAACTCTTACCTCTTCAAAGGCAATTCTATTTAAAGGTAAACCTCTCCCTTCACTCCTCCCCCTCCCCACCCTGTTTTATTTTTTCTCCAGAGCACTTCTCACCCCTTGAAATGTCATATCTCTGCTTATGTTTTATTTTCTGTCTCCCTTGGTAGAGCTTGGGCAGGAAGTTCATCTTTTTCAGCAATGTATCCCCAGAGCCCAGAACAACCTGGCACATAACAGATGTTTCTACGTATCTGAAAACTGAATGAACGAATGAACAAACCGGCTCTTGACAGCTCGGGGTGCTCAGTGAGCCAGCTTTGCAGGAGTCAATACGATGCCCTGTCAGATCCATGGTCCCGACTGGCAGGCCTCCCCATCTCCCTTCCTGTTGGGCTCTCTCTGTGAATGGCATCCTTAGCCATTCAGGCTCAAAACCTTGCCACCACTTCTCATTCCTCCCTCCCTCTAGCGCCCACGTCCAAACCACTGGCACTCTGGCCTCCTGCACCAACTCCTTTCTCTCTTCATTCTTACGACCACCCCCACTCCTTATCTCTCACTTAGACCACTGTCATTGTGTCTTACCTGGGCCCCCTGCCAGCAGGTCCTCCCCTCCAATCTGTTCTCCACAGGGCAGCCAGGATGAGTTTCCTATTGGCCAGGCTGGATCATATCTCACCCCTACTCAGAAACTAAAAACCAATCTCTTCGCTTGGCATTCAGTGCTCCCAGAAACTGCCTCCTCCACCTTCCTACCTAGGCCTCCTTCTCGCAACTCCTCTGTTAGCCTTTCTGCTCCAGCTGGAACGAAACACTTTCCAGTTTCTACACATGCCCAAGAATCCCCTGCTGCCTGTTCTCTGCTCATGCTGCCTCTAATACTTGAAATAATTTCCTTTCTTTCTTCTAGTGTACTAATCACGTAGCCCCAACTCAAACGCTACACAGCTTCTCCAAGAAACGGTTCCTGATTTTTCAGAAGAATAAAATTCAACTGTCTTCTCAACTCTTTCCCAAAGGGCATTTATCTCTCTTTTAGGGCCGGTGTTGGGAAAGGACAGGCAATATGACGTAGGAGAGAATTCAGAATCTGGACCCAGATGACCTGAGCTCGCACAGCTCTCTGGCTCTGAGACTTTTAAAGAATGCACCCTTAGATAAGCTCAACTCCGAGTCTTAACTTCCCCATTTACAAAATGGGAATGATAACACTGTGGCTGTCATGGGTGTGTTAGAGAATTAAATGTAAGCCACAGTGTAAGAAACCACTCTATCAATTACTAAATTCAGTCATGATTAGCGGCAAAACAACCGATAAACAGAAGTGTTCCTTGTCCCGGGGACGTTTCATGGATGTCTTACGCCGGCTGAGCCCTAAGTCCAGTGGGGAAGGGATTTTTTTTTAAGGCAGAGGGACTCCGCGGCCCTAAAATCCCATGTCTTTGGGCAATCTGAAGAGGGAAGACGTAGAGGGTATATCCACAAAGCTGGGGCTCTAATGGTATTACTAGTTACCTATTCTGGAGCTCTTTCCATGCCCCAGGCACTGCGCTAAGTACCCTACGTAAATTACCTCATCTTTTATTCCTTCGCAGAGTAATAGAGGAGGAAAATCAGGCCCACAGCAGTTATATAAAGAAGAGCTCCCCTTCCCCCTACCCCTCTCCACAGTTCAGACCTGAAAGATACCCTGAAAATCTCCAATCCAATGATCTTATTTTTCAGATGGAGAAACTGAGACCCAGAGAGGTTGTGAGCGTTTACTGAAACTGTCCAGCCAGTGAGGAGGAGACCGGGCCTGGAACCCAGATCTCTTCACTCTCAGCGTGGGAGCCACTACTCCGCAAAGAGCCAGGGGGCACCACGCATTCGAAGTCCATGTAAATGACGCCTCTGGAGGGCAACGCCATTTCTGGGGACTACAGTGTGAGTGGTGGTTCCTGGAGTTATGGCACCTGGTCACCTTGCCAGGCTGCTCACCCCACTCCAGAAGGAAGCTCTTGAGACAAGAGCCTCGGGCCCCTAGAGACTGAACACTGCCCTCCTCGCCAACTACTATCTCATCCAAGGGAGTCTCCTCGGAGAGTGACCGAATTCATCCATTCACCATCCATACCTCTCGGGGCACCGTGTGTGCCAGGCATCGGGCTCAGCTCCGGGGACACCCAGCTGCCCTTGAGGGAGCCTTGCCCTGAGCTGCCACCCGAGCCTGGTGAGGCTGTAACCCAAGCTTCTCCAGCAGCTTTGTCAGCAACACCAAGAGGCCGTACTCAACACACGTCAAGGAGGAAGGGGTGGCCTGACACGAAGAACTTGGGGGACCTCCTTAAAGGGATGATGCAAGGGGCCTGGGTAGATTAGAAGACCCAGGCCATTAAGGAGGAGGGGAGTGTGACTGGGAAGGCAATAGTCAGGTCAAGCTGAGGGAAGGGGTTGACTCTTGAATGCCATACCAACTGGTCCAACTGAGGACACAGGCTCAATGATTCCTGGGAGAATCCAACACCCTGGAATCTGATCTCCTGCCCAGAGTTGCTTCATTCTCGAAAATTAAATCCCTGAACCTGGAGTGCTTGCTTGCATAAGAGAGCAACTAAAGCCCCCCCCCCCAGGATGGTAGCAAATAAATGGCACCTGCCGCTCCAAGTGGGGGCAGGGCTGAAATTACAAAGACTTCCCTGGTACACTCAGATGAATTTGGGGGTTCTGGGGCTTCAATGGCTATAGGATTGAATTATGTAGGAGGAAAATGAATATGAAAGTCAGAGACCCTAGATTCTAATGCAGGCTTTGTCACTAACTCTGGTGACCTTGGTCAAGCCACCTCACCGGACCTCAGTTTCCCCATTTGTAAAGTGAGGGGGTTAAATGAGTTCCAAGGGCTCATCTGGTCCTGACCCTCTAAGCCACGTGATCCTTGGTAAGGTAAGCCCCTCAAGGCTCTGACCGGGACAATCTCCGGGTTTTGCAGGAGCCGGGGCCTCATCTAGGAAAAAGGGGCATGCTGGGGGAGGGGAACGCGCTGGGCTCTTATTTTGGGGGTGGGTGGGTAGCGTGTTGTTTAAGCTACACGGTCGTCCGGGGGAGGCGAAGCGAAGGGAAGGCTGGGAGCCGCGTTTCACAGGCCAGCAGGCTAGCGGCGATCTCCTGCCTCCCTCCGGAGCTTCAGACCCCGGAGAGGCGATGCAGCCAAGAGCCGCGCACCGGCCTCGGTCGCGGAGGCTCGGACCCGGGACCGCCGTCTCCATCCTTCCCCTGAACCGTGCACCAGCTTCGTGGGGAGTGGCTGCTGCTCTCTCCCCGGTACCCTGCGCCGAGCCCCCTCCCCTGCGCGGGGCCCCCTCCCCCAGTCCGGGGGCGCAGGGAGCCCCATGGGGGCGTGGCGGTGGCGGGCTCCGGCTTCTCGGCCCTGGGGGTTGGCGGCCGTCTCAGTCGCTGGGCCGCCCCGGGAGGGACCCCGCGCCTTCCACCTACCGGCTCCCCACACAAAGGCGCCCACAGAGGCGCAGCACTTACCGGCCAGAGCGGGCTCCGGGCGCCGGCGAGCGGGCGGGCGGGCAGGCTGGCGGGAGGATGTGCGCGCGCGAGTGTGCGTGTGTCTGCGTGTGTTCCTGTGTGTGTCTGCGCGAGTGTGTGTGTGTGTCTGTGTGTGACGGGGGCCGCGCCGAGCTCTGTGCGTCTGCGTGTGCGGGGGCGTCCGTCCGTCGGTCCGTCCGCCCGGCGCTCCGTCCCGCGCTCCGTGCGCGCTCCCTCGCCCGGACGCTCCACCAAATGCGCCTGGGCTGCGGAGTCGCGGGCGCAGCCGCCGGGTCGGCTCGGCACCCCCGGCCCCGGCTCCGCCCCGCCCCCGGGCGGCCTGGCGCCGCTCCCCGGGAATTGCGCAGGGCCCGCGGGGCTGGCGGGCGGGGCGCGCGAGCTCCGGCAGCGCCCAGGGCCCGAGTGGGGCCGGATCGCGGACCCTTCGTCTCTGACCCTGCGCTCAGGCGCCCCCTCCCCCCTACTCTGCTCGGAGTCCCCGCGCGCGCCGCCCCCGCGCGGAGGTTGCCTGGACAGGGAGGGCGGGGTAGCGGGAGAACCGCATGCATTTCATTCATGATTTTCTCTGTACGGGAGCCCCGGGCCCGGGCTGCGCCGATACGGCGACCGCCAGAGGGACCCCAGCGGGGCCGCGCGCGCCGAACCCAGTGCCGGACGTACAGGCAGACAGATGGGGGTAGAGGAAAGAGAGACAAAGGGGTCAGTGCTGGGGGGCGGGGAGTGTGCATGGAGAGGGTGCTGTGCCGCTCCCCGATGTTGCCCGCAAGATGCCAACATCTGCACGGAGTGGTTGCATACCCAGGCGCACACAGTGCCGGGTGCCCAGGACGGGCTCCAGGACTCGGAGGCGGCACCCGCCTTCCCACTCTTCCCTCGTCAGCTTCTGGGGAGCAAGACTTCCCTCCGCTAGGTCTCTCCTGCCTGACGTTCGCCGTGGGGCGCGCACCTGTCTTGGCTTTCTCATGGGCACCAGGGGCCAGGACGCCCAAGGAGCTACCCATGCGCCCCATTATCCCACATTTCCCAGCTGGCACCCCGCTAGCTGGAGGTTCCTGATATTCCTGATGAGGGGCTTCTTGAGGCATCAGGCTGCACACAGAGCAGGGATCCTAAGCTCCATTTTTACGTGGGGAAACCGAGGCACAACACCACACAGCTACCACCCTGGTTCCAGCCACCATTCTCTTTCACCTGGATTTCTGCAATAGCCACAGACTGGACTCCCTGCTTCCAACTTGGTCCCTGCAGTCGATTCTCCACACAGCAGTCAGAGATCCTTTGAACACGTAAGTCTTCTTCGCTTGAAATCCTACAATGGCTCTTCCTTTTAGACAAGTGAAAGCTAAAGCCCCATAACATCCTGCAAGGCCTCTCCTGGGCTGGCTGTCTTTGAACTCTCTAACGTCACTCCCTACCACTCTAGTCACACAGGTCTCTTTTAATGCATCACCAACATGGCAGCCACCCTGTGGCCTCAGGACCTTTGCACGCCTCTGCCTGGAAACTTCCGCAGATGGTCACATGTCTTGCTCCTTTACTTCTTAAATGTGTCACCTCAAAGAGGTCTTCTGTGACCATCCTTTTTTTAAATTGGAGGCCCACTCCCCCTATTTTCTCCATAGTAGTCAAGACCTTTATTTTGTGTTTCCTGTGGTTCTTTGGCCCTTTGCCCTTAGCTCTCACCTCAGTCCTCTGGCATTCCAGTCCTCCAGGCTCACCAAAATTTTGTTCTCTAAACAAACTGATTTTTCCCATTTCTATCCTTCGTTCAACCTGTGCTTTCAGCCTGGAAAGCCATGCCCCTATGTTTTACCTAGTTTGAAAGGTCCAGTTCAAATACATCCTTCTCCATGGGGCCTTCACTCCTATCCTGGGGATACTCTGTACTCATTCCTTTCTGTCTGCTGTGATAGCAGTCCCCCCTTTCTTTCTTTCCTTCCTTCTTTCTTTCCTTCTTCCCTCCCTCTTCCTTCCTTCCTTCCTTCCTTCCTTCCTTCCTTCCTTCCTTCCTTTTCCAAGTGCAGTATAAACTCCTAGGATAGGGCTGGGTCTCTTATCTCCCCCCAGTTCCCAGCACAGAAGGGACCATCAGTACATGCTTGTGGGTCAAGGGCAGTGATTTGGAAGGCCTGGATCTTGTTTAGTCCTTTTTTCCCTAGGAGGGGCACAGAGCTCAGCTAGGTCTTCTTGTTATCCTCAAGTAGTTGCCTGTGGATCCAATATCAGATAACCAGGCCGTGCTGCTTGGTCTGTATGGTATGTGGGTAGACATGTCAGTTGGTGCTCAAGGACCTGCTCTCCCTCCCTGAGAGCATCATCTCTGTCCTTCAGCATAAGGCTGATTTTCCCTGGCGGCGTCAGTGTAACAACAGCAGCTACCGTAGTGAACGTTTCGTATGCTCCAGGCACCGTTTTGTGTATTTTTCATGCACAGCCCTAGTTCATCTTCATGACAGCTTGGGAGGCAGGCATTTTGATATCCCCATTTTCAGAACAGAAACCAGAAAGAATAAGTGACTTAACTTAAAGCCTTACAGTTGATATGCGAGCGGTGTGTGTTTCAAATTCAGATCTAGTTAATTCCAAAGCCCGAGTTCATAGAGCTGGGGTGCCTTACCAGTGAAAGCCCTGGAGACTGATGGAGGGGTGGGGGTGGGGGGAGGGCTCAGAGAGCCTCAGCAAGGTCAGCCTGGCCCAGATTCTTTTGGAACCCAGCTCAGGAGTCACAGAGGCTTGGCCCTCCAGCGGGTGCGGGGCCTCGCAGGTTTTTGTCAGTGATGCCTGTGATGTCCTGTGCTGGAGGCTATTTGCTGCCCTCCGTAAAGACAATGCTGGAAGGCCAGCACTGCCTCACAGACATTCCTAGCTGTGCGCTGGGTTCCAAACCCAGCCCCAGCTGTCAGATGTGGTTAACAACGTTCATCTCAAAGGGTTACAGTAGGGATCTGTGATGATATATATGGTAATATACCTGCATGATATATACCTGCTTGTCTATACCTACAAAGTAGTAAAGGCTCCAGAAATGATCTGTCTCCTTTGCTTCTTGTAGGGGATTTCTGCCCCATGGGGATATAGCTAAACTAGTCTTCTTACCCCGTTTCTGCCCTGTACATCCTCTTATTAAAGAGTTTCAGAGTCCCATTGTCCGGTAAGTGTTACCGTGGGGCGCAGTTAAGGAATGAAAGTCTAACTTTTATGAAGGGCTTTAAAAACAAGCTATCCGTGTTGCTTCCCTGTATTCTCTCCTTTCATGTGCATGGGTACATTGGGAGGGAGGCACTGTTATTACCAACGAGGAAACTGAGACCCAGTAGTGTGGCCGGCCATGGCTTCCGCACGGCCACAGTACTCCCTAATGAATGGCAGGAATGAGATTCTTTTTTTTTTTTTTTTAAGATTTTATTTATTTATTTGACAGAGACAGCCAGCGAGAGAGGGAACACAAGCAGGGGGAGTGGGAGAGGAAGAAGCAGGCTCCCAGCGGAGGAGCCCGATGTGGGGCTCGATCCCAGAACGCTGGGATCACGGCCTGAGCCGAAGGCAGACGCTCAACGACTGAGCCACCCAGGTGCCCCAGGAATGAGATTCTGATCCGTGTCTGACTCAGTGCCCTGAGAGCACCGGTCTCTTCGCCCCATCAGCATGCAGAGTGAGCCCCCCATTTTGCTTTCTCTTCTCTGATGGGGAAGAAGGAGAATTCTGTGAGTCCCATGGCAATGAAGTCGTCCTTGGGGGTTTGGGAGGGCTGAGGCTTACTGGGCCACTTTATATGACTCATGTACTCTCTCTTGAGGAGGGGAGGAGGAGGGGTTTGGGGAAGAGGAGAAGCGGGGAGAGAAAGAGGGCCTGACTAACCAGAGAGCATCTTGCTGGTGGTTTTGGATGGGCTCTTAGAGATTAGAGTCAATATTTCTTGCTTTTGGTCTCAGAATTCACTCTACTGGTAATGAAATGTTTTGCTTCAGTGAAAATGCTCCCCTATCCAGATTTTATTTATTTACTTACTTATTTATAACCCACCCCAAGCCACAAAGGATTTGAGGTAGCTTACCACAGGAGCAGAAACCATAAAACAATGTTAAAATATCAATAAGGATAGAGAATCGGGACCAAGGATGTAAATAAACTTTGAGAGACAAGACCAAGGCTTGATAATTACAGCTGATTTTTATCGAGTTCTTCCTGAATGCAAAGGAATTCGTTATTTTATTTAACCCGTAAAAAGAGCCCTGTGAGGCAGGTGCTCTTATTATCTTCACTTTGAGGCGCAGGGAACCGAGGGCCTGCGAGATGAGCTATGATGCCCAAAATCACGTAGCTGGTGAGCAGTACAACCAATATTTGGTTTGGTTTTGGCACTCGTGCCCTTCACCACTGTCCTGCCCTGCGTCTCCAACGGACAAAAGACCACAGATACGCAGACCGCAGGGGCCTCCAGAGTACTGGGCTTGAGCCCCAAAGTCAGTTCTGATCTTCTTGGATGCCAGAAAGAAAGGAAACTGGCACATGGGACCAGCGCCCTCACAGCGTTCAAGTCTCTGGTCAAGGTCACTTCCTCAATGAGGCGCACCGGACGCTGTCATCTGTTTGGATCACTGATATATACCGAGTGTCGCAGACAATGCCTGGTGTGTCGTAGGTGCTCAATACATTTTGGGTGCATGCTTGAATGATTAATTCAGCGAGGAAGAGACAGATCAATATGTCTAAAGTGGCAAAGTAGGTCACCTTTTTTTTTTTTTTTGCTATCTCATATTTTCTTTCATTCCTTCCTCCTTTCTTTTCTTCTTTGTTGTTCTCCTGTTCCTTTCCATAAAGAATTTGAGGCAGCTTGAGCACTTAGCCCTCAGAGCATAGCTTTAGGAGGCTTCTGATGGTAGACTCTTAGGGTCCCCGTGGCCAATGGCCTTAGTGTCATTGTTATAGCAAATGCATAAATGGGATTCATGAAGCTGATTTTGGGGAGGTCTCTCAACATAAGTTGGGCATTATCCCACACCTAAATTGGCAAAGGTAATTTGTTTAGGGGTCTAGGAATAGTGGCCAAGTACCTTTCCCAAGGACTTGGGATTTGGAGCAGATGCTGTGGGGATGGAGATGGGAAAATTAAAGCAGAGCATTTGTGTGAAATAATTGACTTAAAAGAAGAGGACATCTTTGTGTTCCTAAGAGCTCACCTCCGGAGTCAGATTTCCTGGCTGCAAGCCTGAAGAGTGAAAAGCCAAGGACATTAACAAGGTTTGTCAGAGGAGAAGCTGAGCTGAGACCAATTGCTGGGGAGGATGCGGGTTGGGGGTGTGATGTGATCTTTTTGTAGGAGCTGGCTTCAGATCCGGGCCAAGCCTCTGAGAGCCGCAGACACCAGCCTGTCAACTCAAGGTGAGGGCCAAGGGCACCTTGCTGCCAATCCCAGGGAGAAACATCTGAAACACTGTGTCAGGAGGAGTGGGAGTCAGAGCTTTGATGACTCCTCTAGGATCCTAGGAAGCAGACTCATGCAGCAGATACTCTACGGAGGGCCTCCTCTGAGCTGGCCGCTGTTCCAGAAGCTGGATACACGTTAGAGAACAAGATGGGCAGCTTCCCTGCTCTCCTGGAACATACATTCTAGGGGGACACACTGCAATGAATCAAGTTAAAATAATGAATAAAAGGATAATTTCAGACGGCGGTAATGGCAGTGAAGGAAAAGAAAGGAGAACAGGGTGATGGATAGTGGAGGCGGAGGGAGGCTGCTTCTGACTGGGTGTTTAGGGAGGGCCTCTCGGAGGAGGTAACATTTGAGCAGAAACTTGAGTTATAAGAAGAAAACGGCCATGCAGAGTAGGGAAGAGCTTTGCAGGCAGAACTTTCTCTTCTAGGCGCAGCAGGAAGGCCAGGGAGAGATGTGGGAGAGGACGCTGGGGGAGTTTGAGTTTCATTCTAGTGATGGCAAGCTACAGGATGTGTCTCTGTGGGGAGAGTGATGGGGCTTGACTTGAATGTGGCATCCTAGAGAGCAGAAGCATCAGAGAAGCACTGAGAATCCCAGCCCTCTGCTCTCAAAGGGCCCCCAGAAGATGTCCCTTCCAGTGCTTCCCAAGCTGGCTGCCTCTCAGAATCATTGGGGGGAACTATTTAAAAAATATAGATTCTCAGGCTCTCCCCACCCTCCAGAAAGTCTGACTCATAGGGTCCGAGCAAGGCTCTATCTTCAGGTGATGTTGCTGATGGACTGGGAACAACCAGCTGGTCAAGCCCCCCACTTTGGGGGGAGTATACGGAGGTGCAAGAAGGAGAAATGCCTTGCCTGAGGCCACACGGGGTGTCTCCTGACCCTGGAGCACTGACGGCCAGGGGTGTCTGGCAACAAGCCACAGGAGTGACTATTGGCTAACATAGGCAAAAGGGAATTTATTGGAAGGCCATGGGGGAGCTTGTGGTTGGAAGGGAAGGCTGAAGAACCGTGCTTGGAAAGGTGAGAGTCGGGTTTGTAGGTTTGCAGGGTTGGAACATCTCCATTGTCACAACCAGGTGTCCCCTTAGAGATGCATGGCCACCTAACTTGGTTTTCTTCCTGCCCCTCAAGACTCAAAGTTCTGGGAGAGCGAGAGACTGATTGGCTGGGTTCTGGTTGTGGACTCACCCCACTGGCTAGGGGAGGACATACCTTGATTGACAGTCCTATTCAGACTTCACTCAAGACTTCATCCAGAAGGAAACCAGGGGTCTGTTACCAAAAGAGCAGCCACAAATGTCCACTACATGTGACATCTCAGGGGGTGGTAAAGATCACTCATCACTATCATCGTTATTATCGTGGCACTTACTCATTTACAGTGTGCCGTGTACTGTTCAAAGCATGGGACATATAGGAGCTAATTTAACTCATACTTTAAGGCTGTGAGGCGGGTAGTGAGGTAGGTGCAGAGCGAGGAAACAAGCACAGAGAAGGCATGTAGCAAGTGACATCTAGATTCTCCTTTTACAGGTTCCAAAGGTCATTTACACCTATTGCCTATTCCGGTCCTCATAGGAACCTGTAAGGACAGGCATTTTTACAGGTGCAGAAAGTGAGAGTGTGCATGCTTTAGAATCTAGTCAGTAAGTGGGGGGTCCTTGCTTCATACGTTCACTCATCCATCCATCCATCCATCCATCCATCCATCCATCCATCCACCCATTCACTCGCTCATTCATTCACCAAGCAGCAAGCAGCTGTCAGGTTCTGGGAACTCATTGGTAAACAAGCTATGGTTTCTCCCCTCCAGGAGTTCACCAACCCCAGGTAGAGTGTTTGTGGCCATGGCAAGAGAAGAGTCTAGAACATGAGGCTGGCCCAGAAAAAAAACAAAACCAAGGGCCTCGTGTTAAGGAGTTTGGATTTTGTCTTGAGGGCAACCACAGAAGGATTTTAAACTGGGAATGTGTGTCTTATGAAGACAGCTCTGACTGCAGTATGAAGAACGGACCGGAGGGGTAAGAACGAAGGTAGGAGACAGTTGTAGGGTAATTCGGGTGAGAAAGCATGGCTGCCTAGGTTAGGATGTTGGCACTGGAGATGGAAGGAAGTCAACAGTGTTGACAGATAAAAAGTGGCATTGACGGGACTTGCTGGTTGGCTGAGGGTGGGTTTTAGGGTGAGGGCAGGGTTTCTGACTCGGGCAGCTAGATGAGCTGTGGTGCCCTAACTGTGGGTGAAGACTAGCTGAGGAGCCATTCGAGTGTGGGAGATGATAGCTCAGTTTTGGACAGGCGGCATTTGACGTTCCAGTACGACAGCCTCAGGGAGGGAGACGGAAGTTTGTAGACCTTTTGCCTCCAGACCTTGTGATCTTCCCAGAATGCCTTGCTAATGGAGAAGCCCCGTCTGTGAAGAACACTCAGACACCCAGAGACTGTCAGATAACCCTTGGAGATGCCCTGCATCATTGCCCTCGCATTTCAGATGAGAAAACAGAGGCCAGAGAAATGTGGTTCCTGGAAGGTCACACAGTGAGCGGATGGTTGACCAGAGCACGGGGCTTCCCGGAAGGCCCCTTCCCTACCATCCCACAGGACCCTAGTCCAGAGGGCTCGCACCAGACGCTTGCAGCCGAAGCCAGACTCCAGAAGGGCTCTGTCTGGCCTGCAACTAATTCAAACTAGTTGTCATCATTAAAAAAGATTAGGACATTTCAAGTACAAATCCATATTTAAAGAAAATAACAGAAGACCTGGCAACTTCAGGCTCACATGCCTCCGTGACAGTGACCAATGACGCCGAAGAGCAGCTGCTCCCTTGAAGCGGGGCGTGTTCAGTTCGCCACAGTCCCCACTCTTTTCCCCATCACCGGGGGCATGTGCTATCTGCCATTTGTCAACAGGCTCGCTCTGTTGTTTTTCTTAAAGAGCAAAGTCACATATTTTTGGTATCATAACTAAAATATCTCTTATCTGTCCCAACTTGCTTCATTTCCCTGGCCTCTGAAAGCATTTGAGTTATGACCCTACCCCTTCCCCTCTGTGAACCACACATTCCTCTTTTGGAAAGCGAGGCATTTGAATACGATGATTCTAAGGCCCTCCAAGTCTGCACTTCAGAAATGAGTTGTGCTATTGACAATGCGTAATTGTTCTGCAGGTGGTTTTTGACGGATTGCTCACCCTTGACTCTTTTGTCCTTGAATTATGATTTATCTAAGCCCTTGGAAGAAAAATGCCTTTTGTTTTGGGAGTTTATCCTTCATCTTTTGATTTTGAAAAAAAGAGATGAGTCCTTCAAACAATGCAGCATAGCTGCGGTTGCTAGGCAGACAGCAGCAGAGGCTACCCGGAGACGGAGCCAGCAGAAAACTCTTGTCTCCCTTTCTCTTCCCTTCCCACCCCTTCCCATCCCTACCCATCCCATCTCTTCCCTACCTTTCCCTTCCTCTTTCCTTTCCCTTCCCTTCTCCTCCTCTCCCCTCCCTTCCTCTTCCCTGTCCTTCCTTTCTCTTCCTTTCCTTTCCTAGCCCTTTCCCCATCCTTCCCTCTCTTCTCTCTCTTCTCTTTTGAGCAAAGACGTTATAATCAAAAACCTCTTCTAAAAAGACCGGTCTTATCACCAATAGAGTTTAGGTTGCCCCGAATCCAAAAGGGTTATTTCTAAAGACCACCCCCCTTCCCAGCCAAACTGTCAAATACTCAGTGACATGAACTCTTGGGTTTTAATTCTGGCTCTGCCATAGATAGTCATTTCACTTTGGGCAAGTAATTTATTTTTCTCTGGGCTTTGGTTTCCCCACCTATAAAATGGAAGGTTGGAGGAAATGCTTGGACGCTCTTGAATTTCCTTATGGCCCTAACATTTTAGGAGACTGCCAGAGATTCAGAGAGTAAGGTATCACCAGCTGGGAAAGTCTCTGTGACTCTCCTTCAGGCTCAGAAAGACCCTGAGATCTCTTCACCCTGAAACCATAATACTCAGCAAAATGTCTTTGGCTTCCTCTCCTCTGGCTCTCCGACTTGACTTGTTTGTTTGTTGTTTGTTGTTTTCATTTAAGCAATCTCTACACCCAGTATGGGGCTTAAACTCACGACCCGAGATCAAGCGTCTCTTGCTGCTCTTACTGAGCCAGCCAGGTGCGCCCCCTCTGGGGATTTAGTCAGTGGTATAGGAAGGATTTCTATCCACCCTTCTCAGTAGATGTGATGTGCCCGCCAGTATCTGTCTTGCTAGGTAATCTTACTTTTAGCATTGTTCCTTTGTTGTAGGACCTAAATGTTCGTAATTATTTAATTCTTCAAGTCCAGTATCGCCCTCAACTGCAGGTCCTCGGCCACAGGGATGATGGAGACAATTTAAGCAACAAGTGCACCCCCTGGTGACCGATGTAAAAATTGCAGAAAGGCTCAGCTGTTCAACAAATACCGAATTTATAAAAACCCTGCCTCTGCCTAACCCTCAAGGTAAGATTTTTAAAGAGGGCATAAAAGTCCTGTAAAGTAACATGCAGCCTACAAATAGGAAAGTTATTGTTTCTGAAGGTTGTATGTCCTCTCCCAGAGCTAACATTTGCCCATTTGACATGTCCACCCCCAGGGCTCCTCAGTTCTTAACAGTTGGGGCAGTGGACGTGTTGAGCCCCACACTGCCATCCTCCAGTTACGCCTGTTTCTCAGCGCAGCAGTGGAATTGGTTATTCCGGGACATAATCAGCTCTCAGCTGTTGGAGATGTAGACACAGATGTTGCAGGGGTCCTTCTTAGTCTGCTAGAAAAGGGTAAGGATCATGTTAGATTCACTTATTCCAATGATCAAATACTGAGTACCTACTATGTTCCAGAAACTTCCTAAGTGACAGCTGTACAAGTTGTGAACAAAACAAAGACCTTGTTTTATGAGCTTACATTTTATCGGTGAGGCGGGACAAACCCCAATATTCTCTTCTAATGAGGCTAAGATGAATCAATGGCAAATAATGGTAGTCTGGTTTGGCAAAAATTTGTGATGATGATTTGGTCAGAGACTTGGGGCCCTAACGAGATTTAGTGTATCAGGTTGAAAGCAATTGAGGCCTTAGGGTATCACGCTGACACACAGAAGTCCTACCCCCAAAGCTATTCTGGGTCCTGAAAGTGGAATCCGAAGGAGGCTGCTTCAAGGTCTTTATTCTCCCAGGTATGATTAGTCCAGGGTAGAGCCTGTGGATGAGAAGAGAAAGAGGAAGGTATACAGACATCAGGAGTTGCATATATTCACAAATCACCAGAGCTGGAAGACCAACGTAGAGACTATCTCTTGTAACAGGGTAACTGAGACCCAGAGAGAAGGGCCTTGCCTGAAATCACAATGAATGATCATTAGACAGTGGGATTAAAAACTGAATGTGTATAAATTGATAAGGAGAATAAACATATTGCAAACAAGTATAAATAGCATGATTCCAATTTTGGTTAAAAATCATATGTGGGTATATTTTGGAGGCGGGATCATAAGGGTTTTAATTTTTTTTGGCACACATTGATGTACTTCCAAAATATTCCACAGTGAGAGTGCATTATTGTAAAATAAAAATAAACGTATTCAAAAGAACTTGTATTTTCAATGATTCAAGGGAAATAAACCAAAATCCGATGGCAGTGGTGGAACACACACAGGTGTGCGTGCACACACACACAGACACACATACGTGTATATATATTTTACTTTCATGAATCTTCTGCATTTTATTTAATAACTGTTGAAGACATCACTAGTCTTCCCAATATGCCGTTCCTCCCTCGTTCTGGGCATACAGCAGGATTCCCCTTTCTTGGGGATTACTCTCCCTTGAACCTTGCCCTTATTGTATTCCTCATTCTGCCCGATAGGTTATAACCTGTGTGATCAATGGAGACTTAGGGCTACAGCATTCGATTTCCAGTGCGAGTCTCTCCAGCAGCAGTGACCCCTAAGCCTCACGTTGAGATGGAAGTGCCTTAAGCTGGAAGTTTCCTGCCCTGCCGGTGCTGGGCCTGCAGGACAGCCGCTCTGAACAGATGCCCAGACATGCTGTGGACTTCGTATGCAAAGGAAATACCCTTTTCCTCTGTGATGTCACTGGGATTTTGGTGGTGCTTGTTACCACAGCATTCCGTAGTCTATAATGACCAGTACAGTGACACATTAAAATAAAAAGAATCATCATCATTTTGGAAAATGTCATCAATGAAACATACAATATTCAGAAATGTTTATGTCAAATTTCACATTAGGTTATATTTGTAGTGAATAATCAGCCTTTGATTTAAAATCAAGATAATGTTTTTCAAGTAAGCAATATTGGTGTGTAATGACTAGTTTACTGATTTGCAGACTTGCACTGGTGGGAGGGGCCTCCAGCTTGCATCTGGCACATTCTACAAGCTCGTATAGAGGTATATAGACACCATTCAATACAAACACATTATCTAAATGAATAGATTTCAAAACCTTAATAACCAGTAATACCAGGAGAACTTTACAAAAACAGAGACTTCTCAGTCACACCTCTAGAGTTTTGGTGAAGGAGGCCTCGTACAGGACCCAGCAAACAGCATTTTAAGAAATCTGCCAGGAGATTTCAATCCCAGGTCTGGGAATCACTGGTCAAGGCGAGGACTTCAAAGTGCATCTGTCATTCAATTTAAGTGTCATTTAAATTTTGTGTTCACTTTGAAATTGAGATCATTTCTGCAATTTCAGATCAAGTTCTCTCGAAGTAGAATCCAAGGTGAGGATTCATGTGCGTGTGATTTGTTAAGGCGTGCTCTCGGGGGAAGGCTGGAAGGGAACAAGGAAAGTCAGACAGGGAAGAAGAAGCCGCTGAGCCAGAGGATGATGTCAGCAAAGTCTAGCCTCAGCGTGATCTTGCAGGGAGCTCTGATGTGTAAATGGCTCCCCGGAGTTGTCCCACCTTGAGCCAAGGGAGCTTCTGTACCCCCCCCCCCCTACAATGCTGGGCAGTCACTCATCATAGGCAGCCTGGACTGCGGGTAATAGAAGCTGTGAGGTGGATCCAATCAGCCAAGGACAACTTGCCGGTGGAGTCGCACGTGTGAGCTGTTAGCAGGATTTCATCTGGCAGCTGGGGCATAAGCACAGCAGATTGGGAAAAGGGATCCCGGGGGCGCCACCAGCGTCTGCTCTGGTCCAGCTCTAGCACCACTTAGAGCCCCATGTTGAATTCACTCCACCTTGTGTCAGCTTCTCTGGGATTCTGGAGGGCCACAGTGTGCAGGGAAAGTTGGAAGAGAGGGATGTAGGATGAGTTGCAGCCCCCGGTTCTGTGGCTGGACCCAAGGCTGCAACAGATGCTTATCGTCTCCTTTCTGTACCGCCCATGACGGCTTCCCTTCACCTCTGCTAACATTTCTGCTGGTCTAGGTGGCTTGATGGTGGAGTGACCTAGACACTTAGGGGGTCGGAACCCCTTTTTATCATGTTCTTATTTGGCCATGGTTGCTATATTTTTCTCATTTACAGTTAAACTTGGCATGGGAGTAAGAAGGGACACTCCAATGGTAAACATATTCCTCCCTACCCCCAGCATGTGGTCGCAACCCTACGACCTCACGATAAGGACCAGTTACTCCCGGAAGTACGGCGGTGCCTTTCTTTGACTGGTGGTGTGCTGGCACGACCAGGACATGTCGAGGAGGCAGCCAGAGTTTTAAGTTCAATGAGCTTGTTTTATTCCCTGGTGTGAGCATGCTGCTTGTGGGGACCCGGACCTCTGGATTCCCAGAGTCCCGAGGTGTAGGCATGGGAAGCACAAATTCCCTAAGTGGGTCGCTGGGAGTAAAGGTAAGTGGGGCCACTCTTATTTCACCTCTTCATTCCTGGACCCAAGTATTCCACCAATGGAGGACGTTCCACCGAGAGTGGCCATTGGTTTGAGAATGTCTGGCTTTTCTGCTGCATCTGTAAGAGGTGCGTTCACCGCTCTCAGGTTAGCAACTTTGGAATAATGTGGTACGTGATAAGAGCATTGGATTCCCATGCCCATTGCTTTTCTCTTTCGCCACGGATAGGGTTCCTTGATCCAAAGCAATATTATCTGTAATTTTACGTTGGTAAATGAGATACTGTGCAGGGAGGGGACTGGAGTGAGGCGGGTGGGGTGCCCCGGATGCAGACTCGAGGATGACACGTGCTCTTTGGTGTTCCAGGTGCCCCACCGGCCTCACCTTGGTCCCGGCCCTGACTCTATGAGCCCTCGGATTATGGCGCTGGTGGAGGCAGGAAAGGGCAAACTGCAACACCTAGAATATGTGTCAATCCTAGGCAGGATGAATTGCTGCCATTTCCAGGATGGAAGCTTCCAATTATAGCCCACATGGCAATAGGTGGCTTGTTGGCCTCCTTGGGGGTCTGAGTGTTGGGCTTTATTGCTGACGGGTTGGACATCAGGAGCAAGAGTAGCCAGATCAGTCTTGGTGAGAAGAAATGGTGCCGCAGGACCCAGGCATAACCTCCATCTCTGTCACCATAGCTGCTCCACTCGTGATCCCATTTCACCCACACTAAGGTGTCCAAGGACGGGCTGGCGGGCATCTAATGGATCCTGCCCCCTCGGTTGTTGCCATGCTGCTTCTGCAGAGGACGCCCTCTGGTGGGCATTCATGTGTGATACAAAGCGTACAGTTCAGGGGTTTTTAGAATATTCACAGCGTTGGGCAAACATCCCTACAATCCAATTTTAGGATATTTCATCACCGCAGAAAGAAACCCTGTACCCTTTAGCAGTTATTCCCCATCCCTGCTCCTCGTCCCCTCGCCCCCGCCCTGACCCCTGGCAACCACTCATCTACTTTCTGTCTCGATGGATTTGTCTCTTCTGGGCATTTCACATAAATGGAGTCATATAATATGTGTGCTTGTTTGTGTCTGGTTTCTTTCACTGAGTGTAATATTTTCACGATTCACTGTGTTGTGGCATGTTTTAGTACTTCCTTATTGTTAGGCCAAATGATAGGCCATTGTAGGGGTATGCATTTTGTTTACCCGTTCATCAATTGATGCATTTTTAAGTTGTTTCCACTTGTTTGCTGTTATGAGTAAGGCTGCTATGAATGTTTGTGCACAAGTTTTCGAGTAGACATGTCTTTTCATTTCTCTCGAGTATATACCTGGGAGTGGAACTGCTGGGTCAGATGACTCTATGCTTAGCGTTTGGAGGAACTGCCCGACTTTTGCATGGTGGTTGCACCATTCTACCTTCCCTCCAGCAATGCATGAATGTTCCTCTTTTCCTGCCCCAGATACCTCTAGTACCATGGGATCTGTGGGCCATGTGGCCCGAGTGGCCTGGTTACACATACTGCAGACTGAAATTGCTACAGAGTCCTTTCTGGCTTCAGCTTACCCTCAAAACTGGCATCCTTCCTCATCACTCTGGGTCTGAGCAGTATCTCCCAGTGGGAAACGTGCTGCTTCCAAAACCCAAAGAGGCTTAGCAAGACTTGCACTCCTTTCTTGATGGCAGGAAGTGTAAGTTACAATATCTTATGTTTTACTTTGAAGGGGGTGTCCCAGCATGCCTAAAAACCACCGAACCCCTAAAACTTCATAGATAAGGCAGGCAGGGCCCTGCGTTTTTAAATATTTATCTCCTAGATATCCAGAGTACTTGTCACTTCTTGATCATCAGGTCACATTGATACGATGGCGTCAATATAATGGACCAATACGGTATTTTCTGGAATGTCCAGATGGCCCATGTCTCTTTAGAATATTTTGCGACAGAGAGCATAATTGTTGTATACTCTTGTGCATCTCACCTGACCTTCCTTCCTGATGGGTATTAAAAATAATGCATCTGCCAGATCAAAAGCCGCCCCCTATACCAGAGGCCATGTTACCGTGTTCTGGTAAAGACAGGAAATACAGCCCAACAGCTGTAGCCGGTAGATGTCAGTCATCCACTGTCATCTGCCATATTCATCTTTTTACGGGGCCAGACTAGTGATGAAATGCACATATGATCAAGACAATCACTTCTGAATCATTTGAATTTTTGAAAGTAGTATCAACCTTTGCCATTTCCCCTGGAATGCAACTTTTTAAAAAAAGTTATTATTTTGGCTAGAAAGGGTACAGTTTCAGGGACTTCTGAAATGATATGATTTTTCATACTACAACAGCTTTTACTCCATAGGTTAAGGAACCAGTATGAGGCTTTTGCTAACTGTTAAGGAAGACCATTCCAGTTCCATATTTAAGAGCTGAGGAGATGACCACCAGTTGGTCTGTGAACTCTGTGGGTTCACCGTGAGACAGACCTGGCTTAGGATTCCATTTATTACTTGACTCCCATGTGCCATTTCTCTAAGAGGGGACAAGTACGGCACTTTGGTTCCATGGGTTTCTGGGTCAGATTCCTGTCATCTCATGAGTTATAATCTTGTACTATCAGCATTTATTTTGATGCTCATATTGTCCCAGATTTTTCTAGTAAGAGTCCCTTTAAGCTGGTTACTGTGTTTGTTTTTAAGATTTATTTATTTTAGAGTGAGAGAGAGAGAGAGAGCACTCATGTGCACATGTGAATGAACGGGGTGGGGGAGCGGAGGGAGAGGGAGAGAGAATCTCAAGCAGACTCCCCACTGAGTGTGGAGCCCGACACAGGGCTCGATATCATGACCCAGAGTCATGACCTGAGCCAAAATCAGGAGTTGGACGCTTACCTGACTGAGCCACCCAGGCACCCCTCTGTGTTTGTTTTACATGTCTCCATCATTCTTTGAATGTCTCCTTACTTTCTAGAATAATACAACTTTTCCAAGTTCATCTTTGGTTTTTTTCCTGCCTCAGTCCTGGGATCTGCCTTTTTTTTTTTATTCTAGTAGACTTACTTTCTTTAAATGGAGAATGGTATTTAGAACCTAAAATCAGAGTATTGCTGCTTCCAGCCCCCACCCCCACGACCAGTCGTCAGAGTTAGAATATATATATGTGTGTACATGGGCACATCTCTGTGTGTGTGTGTATACGCAGAGGTTAATATAGATATTTCTGTATCTACACACATATTGGAAACCATTAGCTTACACCTGCACCTCCAGTTCCGACTCAACACAGTCCAACAGGGTTGGATACAGCTTTCCCTGTATTTGCCTGTTCCAATGTGAGAAATCTGGCTCCCACTATGCTCGATATATTTATTGCTGAATCCCCCCACATAGGGCCACCTGTGACCACACTGGGCCGGCATTCTGCTGGCCGCTCTCCTCATGCAGGCCCTGATCCTGCCCTGCTGGTCTGCCTCATCCTCCTGCTCGGCTGTGCTCCCGGCAAGGGCTTGCCAGCCTCCCTTTCAATTGATGGGTGTTAGGTCTGAGGCCTGGCTCAGGCCTGAAAACTGCGTAAAGCATCATGACACTCTACTGAGATGGCCGACCTCAACCTGCGGCTCACTCATTCTTGATTTCTTTTGATGATACATATTAGGTGATATCTTTGATGCCTGCAAATATTTATTGCCCCGAGGAATACCGTGCTTCATAGATTCCTCCGGGTCAGGCCGCCTGGCTGCTCTGCTGATGTTGCAACCCATCGTGGGGATTAAGGTCATTTGTCGTTGGTGATTAATGCTGCCATCTGGCCTCTACCGCTCCAGAACGCGATCATGCCTTTTGAAACCCGAGAGCCCAGCTTCGTAACAGCATCTCCTGCTGCCAGTTTCAGCCTGCAGAGGACAGCCACCACGGAGCTTCTCCACCGCGTTGACACCTCCCCCCCCCCATCATTCATTCCTGTTCACCTTGGTGGAGGGAGTGTCCTCTGGGCTGTTCTGAGGAGCAGAGCCTGAACCGGGGATTGGATAATGGAGTGTTCTCGCGAGAAACCCGTGAGAGAGTGAGGGAAGCGCGATAGGGAAGGGGCAGAGCTAAGCACGGACATGGTTTCAGGTGAAGTCGAGTCTCATCTTGACCTTGAGTAACATGGAGTCCATCCCATCTTGAGGCAAGAAGGAGGGGTTTTTGTAACTTTGATCCCCTCCGATCAGGCATCGCAGGGTGAGCTGGCTCCACTACCCCAGGACCAGCCTCTAGAGGAGGTTGTAGGTATGAGCTTCTAGCAAGGTCAAGGGGAACAATCAGAAGAGACACTCCCCGAGGTCCCAGCTCCATATCTGTGACCTCCCAGCATCGTTGACTATGTAGCTCCTCCTCCCTTCCGCTACGGTAGGTGAAACATCCCTTCTCTCCTGTTACTACAGGCGAACTGTCGCTCTTCCTGCTAAGGCCAGCCGCGTGCGGTGGGGGTAGGAGGTTGGAGGGTGAGGTCCCACCCAGATGGCACGGCTGGCCTACCAGGGGTCACTCGTATCCAAGTGTAAGGGCTGTGGCAGGGTAAGACCTATTCTAACCACTCTCTGATCTCCTGCCGGTGCCGCCCATCGGCTGAACCAAGGAAGCCCATGTGTTGGAGTCAGTAGAAGGTAGCCTCCTGGGACTCAGAGAAAGGCGGAGAAGGGTGGAGATTTGGTGGCGGTGGGGGCACCTAGACAAGAGCCAGCACAAACGCTATCTATGCACTGCTGATTTCCAAATGTATCTCTCCACTGGAACCTCTTAATTCCAGACTCCTATAACCAGTTTCCTGTCGAATTAGTCTGTCTGTTGCTGCGTCGCAAATTACCATTCATTTAGAGGCTTCAAGCCGCACACTTACTGTCTCAGAGTTTCTGTGGGGCAGGAGTCAGGGCCTGGCTTAGCCGGGTCCTCTGCTCGGGGTGGGGGGCGTCTCACAAAGCTGCCATGGAAGCATATTTGATCTCTCACATGGGCTCATATTTGACTCCGGTGGTTTCAACTAAAGACTATAGGTCTGGGTTTATAAAATGGTAGCTGTTTGCCCTGCCAGCGTTCTGAAGGCTGTGTTGTTCCCTGGGGGGTGAATGGAGACCATGGAGAGGAGGAGTCTTGGGCGCCAGTTGCCATTTGTTGACAGATAGTATTCTTCAGTCCAGGATGACCCTGCACACATCAGTACTGTTCTGAAGACTGCTGTGCCTGTGACTTTTAGGTAGTTTCAAGTGGTCTTCCTGGGGGAGCATGACTGAAACAATCGATCCTATCTCTGTCAGGGCAATTGTGTTGGTAAACATTTACAGTGAGGACCCGAGGCTGGGCTGTTCCACCCTCTGCTTATGGAGGCCCCCAGAGAGCGGCAGGGAGAAGACGACACCTCCCTGGGCTGTCATGACTGCAGTCATGTGGTTGTGGGACAAGTACAGTCATTCTTCACACATTTGCTCTGATGCCAAATCTCAGATTTTCCAGGAAGGGGAGCAGAGAGAGTAAGTCTATGGGTGCACCAGAGGAATACAGCGGTTATGAAAACGGTCCTGACTTTTCATTTTACTTGTTAGAGATGCAGGGATCTCACACACTTGAATGGACAGGTCCCACAGTTTGCTGTCACCCAAATGAATAGGAATTTTTTAAAAATTTTTTTGGTACCTCTGGCACCTAGAGAAAGCAATGTCTTACCAGCTTTCTAGACTCTGACATTTAACGTTCTGGCTTCTACTTACCCTTCCATCCACATATATTACCACCATCCGTCTCCTATCTTCTGGCATCATCCTCCAAAACCTTGTCCATGAAAGACATAATTAATGGATCCCAGAACCTAGTCACACTAAGTGTGGCTGGAATTGGAGAATTCCCCTGAAGACAACACTCAGTAGACTCCAACAATCACGGGCATTAACCTGAGGAGGAAGCCTGCGCCTCGTTCAATGCTCCCTGTTATTTGTGTGCCTTTCCTGGAATTACCTCATGTCTTCCAGCTTTCCGTGTCACCATCTCTTCCTATCAAAAATTGTCTTGTCTTAAACTTACACACCTCCTAGGACTGCGTGAGTATCAAAAGATCAAAAAGATAGTTGTAGAAAGGCCCTTCCCTGAAGTAGCGCCATGTTGGTGACCTCACCCCCTGTGCTCCGCTAGCTCGAGATGGTGGTTCCTGGTAGCCGACATCCCCGGCCATCCTGAGAGCACAGCCTAGTGCAATATCGTGTCCGTTTCTACATCTCCCACAGGGTCAGAGCGCTTTGCTGGTGTTGATACCTGATATTTACTTATGAATCAACTGATGACTGGACAGAAATGGCCGACCGTCGGGCAGAATGTGCAACATGGCATCAGTCCAGATTCCAAGCAGGCTGTGAATACCACAGGGCAGTGCACTGTAGGTCTGAAAGAAAGCAACCTGCGTTTGACAATGGTGTGTGTGGCTGGCTGGCTCACAAACCCTTTAGTGCCCATGTTTCTACAACCTTTCCCTTTTGCTGGTGACAGATCCCGCTTTTCTGAAAAGGGATGATGGTTTGTGAGTAAATGGGAGCCTTCAGAAAGCCCCACATCTTGTCTCTAGCAATTGGTCAGGTGGTCATGTGACCAGTGCTGGACCAGTGAACATAATCCACTGAGGTTTTGTTGTTGTTGTTATTTGTTTGTTTGTTTGTTTGTTTTGGGGGGGTTGTTGTTGTTTTTCTAACTGGAAGTAGCAAGGGAATTTCCTTTTCATATGTAGCTCTAGAGAAGATCAGGGGAGGATAGTTCATCCCCAGAGATCAGGTGTAAATTATTCCCATCTGTTGCAAGAGTTTGAGGGACTTTAAAAAATTTTATGGTGAATGGGATTTGTGTTTCTGATGAGACTTCTATGTTCGTGTGGGCTGTGTGCATACTTAGAGGGAAAATGTGAAATAGTCCCATGGGGGGTGCAGGAATCTTGGTCTTAATTTTAAGACTATATCTGGCTTACCTTGGACCCCACCTTTGTTCTTCTCTCTTTCTGTCTCTTGTTGCACTTTTTTTTTTTTTAAGTAGGCTCCACACCCAGCGTGTAGCCCAACATGGGGCTGGAACTCACGACCCCAAGATCAAGACCTGAGCTGAAGTCAAGAGTCAGACACTTAACCAACAGAACCATCCAGACACCCCCCTCTTGGTGCATTTTTAATTTCTGAGTCACAGTGGGTTTTTGTTCTCATCATCACTTTATCCCCTGAGCCCCTGCTTTCAGTTCTTTTTTCATGTGGTTTTCACACACCAAGTCACATGTATTAAAAGCTCATACACAATCTTGGTTAGTGTAATGAACTTTAATTAAGTTTTGGTGTCCATGGGAATTTGTCCCATTGTTCACCAGAAAGCAAAAACTAGAATGTAACTTGATAATAATAATTACTAACACTTATGTATCACTAGCAGTTCTAATCACTTTATATATAAATACACTTGATTCCCGAACAAACTTCTGAGCTAGTATCCACATGAGTTAAAAGTCTGTGCCATTATCTTTGTCGTTCAATAAAGTTGGATTTAAAGTCCATTTTTTATCCTTCAAGTTTATCCTCTCCATATTGTTCTTAATTTTTTTTAAAGATTTACTTATTTATTTGAGAGAGAGAGAAAGACAGAGAGTAGGAGGAGGAGCAGAGAGAGAGACTCTTCAAGCAGACTCCCCGCTGATCATGGAGCCTGATCTCATGACCCTGAGATCATGACCTGAGCCAAAATCAACAGTCAGATTCTCAATCAACTGAGCCACTCAGGTGCCCCATACCCTCTCCATATTTTTCTAATCAACTTTATTGAACTAAAATTTACGTATCACATTTTATGATATGTGCCCATTTTGTGTGCATGATGTATAGTCAAAGTGAGTTTTGACAAATAAATACTGCCTTATAACCACAACCGTTACTCAGGATGCAGAACCTTTCTTTTACCCTAAAAAGTGTCTTCATGCTTTGTTGCGATCAGTCTCCCAACCCCAGCCGTTACCTCAGACAACCCCTTGTCTGTATGCTGTTACTAAACAGTGATTTTTCCTGATTTAGAATGGACTAGTACATTATCTCATCTTTTGTGTCCTGTTTCTTTCTTTTTTATTTTTTTATTTTTTATTTTTTTTTATTTTTTAAAGATTTTATTTATTTATTCGACAGAGATAGAGACAGCCAGCGAGAGAGGGAACATAAGCAGGGGGAGTGGGAGAGGAAGAAGCAGGCTCATGGCAGAAGAGCCTGATGTGGGGCTCGATCCCAGATCGCCGGGATCACGCCCTGAGCCGAAGGCAGACGCTTAACCGCTGTGCCACCCAGGCGCCCCTGTTTCTTTCTTTTTTTAAAAAAGATTTATTTATTTGAGGGAGAGAGGGAGAGCACGAGCAGGGGGAGGAGCGGGGGCAGAGGGACAAGCAGACGCCCCGCTGAGTGCGGAGCCCGTCACGGGCCTCTATCTCTTGACCCTGAGATCATGACCTGACCCAAAATCAAGAGTCAGACACTTAACTGACTGAGCCACCCAGTCATCCCTGTCCTGTTTCTTTCTTGCATGGGCCCAGACTTCCTTCTTTTTATTGCTGAGTCTACTCCATTGCATGAATTTACCAAAATTCATTTATCTGTTCACTTGTTGAATATTTGGACTGTTTCAAGTCTTTGGATATTGTTAATAAAGCTGCTGTGAACATTCATGAACAAGTCTTTGTGTGTATATATATTTTGACATCTTTTGGATAAATACCTAGGAGTGGGATTATAGGACCATGTGGAAAAGTATATGTTTAATTTTATAAAGTCATGTGAACCCCTTTTTCCAAAGTAGTTGTACCATGTCACATCCCCACCAACAACACGTAAGTGCTCCACTTCCTCCAAATTCTTTCTAACGCTTCGTGGTTCCATTCAGTTTGGAATATTCTCTAACTTCCCTAGTTCTTTTCTTCTTCTCCTTTGAGTGTGGGTTATTCTTTTTAAAAGATTTTATTCGTTTATTTGAGAGAGATAGAGAGACAGAGACAGAGATAGTGAGAGAAAGCATGAGCAAGGAGGAGAGGGAGAAGCAGGCCCCCTGCTCAGGGAGCCTGACATGGAGCTCGATCCCAGGACCCTGAGATCATGACCTGAGCCGAAGGCAGACTTTTAACCGACTGAGCCACCCAGACACCTGAGCATGGGTTATTTAGAACCACATTACTTAATTCTCAAATATTGGGTATTTCCCAAATATCTTTTAGTTATTGGTATTTAATTTAATACTTTTCTGTTCAGAGAAAATACACTGTATGCTTCCAATCCTTTTGAATTGATTGGGACTTTATGACAAAACCGAAAGATAACCGACGGAATGGGAGAAGATTTTGCAAATGTCTTATCGGATAAAGGCCTAGTATCCAAAATCTCTAAAGAGATTATCAAACTCAACACCCAAAGAACAAATAATCCAATCAAGAAATGGGCAGAAGACATGAACAGACATTTCTCCAAAGAGGACAGACAAATGGCCAACAGACACATGAAAAATTGCTCAACATCATTCGACATCAGGGAAATACAAATCAAATCCACAATGAGACACCACCTCACACAAGTCAAAATAGCTAAAATGAACAAGTCAGGAAATGACAGATATTGATGAGGATGTGGTGAAAGGGGAACCCTCTTAAAGTGTTGGTGGGAATGCAAGCTGGTGCGGCCACTCTGGAAAACAGTCTGGAGGTTCCTCAGAAAGTTGAAAATAGAACAATTCCTATGACCCAGGAATTGCACTATGGGTATAACCCCAAAGGTACAAATGTAGTGATCCGAAGGGGCACCTGCACCCCAATGTTTATAGCAGCAACGTCCACAATAGCCAAACTATGGAAAGAGATGTCCATCAACAGATGTCCATTGACAGATGAATGGATAAAGAAGATGTGGTATATATATACACACAGTGGAATACTACTCAGTCATGGAAAAATATGAAATCTTGCCATTTGCAATGATGTGGGTGGAACTGGAGGGTATTATGCTAAGTGAAATAAGGCACTCAGAGAAAGACAATTATCATATAATCTCACTCATATGAGGAATTTAAGAAACAAAACAGAGGATCAAACTGGAAGGGAAGGAAAAATAAAACAAGATGAAATCAGAGAGGGAGACAAACCATAAGAGACTCTTAATCATACGAAACAAACGGAGGGTTCCTGGAGGGGAGGGGTTGGGGGATGGGGTAACTGGGTGATGGACATTAAAGGGGGCATGTGATGTAATGAGCACTGGGTATTATATAAGACTGATGAATCACTGACCTCTGCCTCTGAAACTGACAATACACTATATGTTAATTATTTGAATTTAAATTAAAAAAACAAAATTACCTTGGGATGTTCGTGTACTTGATTGACAGGCACATAATTAATTTATGTAATCTTGAGGAATTTTAGACTGAAACTAATTTATGTTTTTGGCAACCTCATGTGTGGTTTTTCAAACGTGTTCTTGTAAAATATGTGCTTATGCTAAATCAATTTAAACATTGCAAAAGGTTATACAAAATTTAAAAAATAAAGACAAAAATAAAAACTCAACTATAAAAAAATTTAAAAAAATAAATTGATTGGGACTTTAAAAATGATCCTGGATAGGGTCTAGCTTGTCAAACTTGAACGAAATTTTCTTGAAGTTTGATATATTTAATTGTTAAGTCATTTTTAAAAAGATGACAAGTAGCTCGATTTGGCTGCAACATGAACCTCTTAAAAGGTAGACCCGGGACATAAAACTGAAAATGTTTCCTGGCACTTGACAAACTGAAAATGCATCGCTGACAAGAATCAGGAGTTGGAAGAAATATGTGCTGAATCCCTTTTCTTTTATAAGAAGTCAGTAGATCGTGCCTGGTATGGAGAGCTGTGATCTTAACCTGTAAATTTATCATTTAAAGTTATAAAGATAACTACTAAAAATTAAGACTAGAAGCTCTAAACAGTGATTTCCTTCCCCCCTCAAGGAAATGAAACAGGGGGGCTTTTATCTTTTATTTTATGCAATCCTGTGTCATTTGAAGAAAATATTTAAAATCTGTGTGCATGTTACTCCTGTGATTAAAAAGGTCTAACAAAACAAAATGAAGGATAGGGTGGGCCAGGCCATGGAGGCCTTGAATGCCAACCAAAGGTGAGTGCACTTTATTCTTTTTTTTTTTAATGGTATGATTGCATTTTTTAATTAATAATAATTTTTTATTATGTTAGTCACCATACAGTACATACCTAGTTTTTGATGTAGTGTTCCATGATTCATCACTTGCGTATAACACCCAGTGCACCATGCAATACGTGCCCTCCTTACTACCCATCACCAGCCTATCCCATTCCCCCACCCCCCTCCCCTCTGAAGCCCTCAGTTTGTTTCCCAGAGTCCATAGTCTCTAATGGTTCATTCCCCCTTCTGTTTACCCCCTCTTCCTTCTTCCCCTTCTTCTCCTACTGATCTTCCTACTTCTTATGTTCCATAAATGAGTGAAACCATATGATAATTGTCTTTCTCTGCTTGACTTATTTTGCTTAACGTTATCTCCTCCAGTCCCGTCCATGTTGCTGCAAATGTTGAGAAATCATTCTTTCTTTCTTTTTTTTTTTT
>NW_024424786.1:7366026-7421801 GCF_017311325.1 Ursus maritimus
TTTTTTTTTTAAAGATTTTATTTATTTATTCGACAGAGATAGAGACAGCCAGCGAGAGAGGGAACACAAGCAGGGGGAGTGGGAGAGGAAGAAGCAGGCTCATAGCAGAGGAGCCTGATGTGGGGCTCGATCCCAGAACGCCGGGATCACGCCCTGAGCCGAAGGCAGACGCTTAACCGCTGTGCCACCCAGGCACCCCGAGAAATCATTCTTTCTGATGGCTGAGTAATATTCCATTGTATATATGGACCACATCTTCTTTATCCAGTCATCTGTTGGACATCTCGGCTCCTTCCAGAGTTTAGCTATTGTGGACAATGCCGCTATGAATATTGGGGTGCATAAGGCCCTTCTCTTCACTACGTCTGTATCTTTCTAATAAAAGCTTCCTTATGAGTTGAGACCATGGTCCACTGTGGATAATCACAATTTCTAGAGCAAAGCTAGACTTCTGGTTGGAAGACTGAGTCACCATAATTTCTCCCTGGTATGCCTGCCAAAGTAAATTCTAACAATCCAATGCCCATTTCTCTGGGTTAAGGTTTTCCCTACCGTTGGAAAGCAAATTAAGGCACGTTAGCCTCAGCTTGAGTTATGTTTCCCCAAATGTGTCTGATTCACTGTTATTTTCAAATAATAATGTTGAAAACATTAAACTAGTAGAAAATCATATAATCTAGTATTTTAGAAAAATAAGGTTTGGGGGGAGAAAGAAATATTTAATTTAACTGCTAGCTCTTCTATTTATGTATAATTTACTTAACTATTGATCTAGCTATCATTGTTTCTCGTGTATTGAGTTTGAGAAGTTCTTTGTAGATCTGGGATACCAGTCTTTTATCTGTAGTGTCATTTGCAAATATCTTCTCCCATTCCGTGGGCTGCCTCTTAGGTTTTTTTTGACTGTTTTTTTCTGACTGTTTCCTTGGCTGTGCAGAAACTTTTAATCTTGATGAAGTCCCATAAATTCATTTTATCTTTTGTTTCTCTTGCCTTTGGGGATGTGTCATGAAAAAGGTTGCTTTGGCCGATGTCGTAGAGGTTGCTGCCTATGTTTTCCTCTAGGATTTTGATGGATTCCTGTCTCACATCGAGGTCTTTCATCCATTTGGAGTTTATCTTTGTGTATGGTGTGAGAGAGTGGTCAAGTTTCATTCTTTTGCATGTAGCTGTCCAATTTTCCCAGCACCATTTATTGAAGAGACTGTCTTTTTTCCACCAAATGTTTTTTCCTGCTTTGTCAAAGATTAGTTGCCCAAAGAGCCGAGGGTCCATTTCTAGGTTCTCCATTCTGTTCCATTGGTCTGTGTGTCTGTTTTTGTGCCAGTACCATGCTGTCTTTGTGATCGCAGCTTTGTAGTACAGCTCGAAATCCGGCATTGTGATGCCCCCAGCTTTGTTTTTCCTTTTCAACAGTTCCTTGGTGATTTGGGGCCTTTTCTGGTTCCACACATTCTTTAATTATAAAGCCTCCTGGTGTGGGCTCGTGCCGCTTGGGAGTGGCGCCCAGACTCTCCGTGGGCTGCGAAGGCTCCGGAGCAGCAATTTGCTGCAAGAAGGAGGCTGGGTGGGTGGGGGTGGGCAGAGGCTGAGGTTGGGGAGCACCTTGTGATCTTTTGTGTGTCCAATGAATCTGGGCCTCCAGCGGCCAGCAGGCCCCCGGGAAGAAAGTCACAGGGGCTGTCAGGCATCTTGATAAGCTTCCTTATGCACCAGTTTCCCCTGGAGCTCCCGCAGGCACCCTCTGACAAGGCAAAGAGCAAACAGAAAAACCCATCCTTTCCGCACGGTCCCTCCACCCTCTCTGGTGAGAAGAATGGAGGAAAGGTAAGGATTTGCTTAAGCATTTCTCTTACCTTCAAAGCCAGTGATAGTTTTTCCCATTAGTTCATGTCTTTGACTGCACCTTGGGGTAGGTGCATGTGGGGCTCCCCAGGGAGAGGCAGGAAACGTCCACCTGACAGCTTTGGATGCTGGCAAACTCGGCTGTGGGAGATCTGACGAGGGTAGCCAGAAGTTTCTCTCTTCTGGTCCACCTTGGTCTATTGCTTTGTTCCTCCAAACGTTCAAATCTGCAAAATGGGAGCAATAGTGACCACATTTCATCCAGCAGATGACCGACCATTATTTGTGCTCACGGGGACATCAGAATATTCCTGAGCTTGTGTACAACACTCTCACACCGGAGGACTGGCTTCACACCGCGGAATGTAAGAGAGCACAGGCCAACCCTCTAAGGAATGACTCTGCCTCACCAAGAAATCTCATCGCGTGCCCTCGGTGTTTCTGCCAACTTTGGCCTCTCAGACTCTGTGATGTTCTTTCCACCCCAGGCCTCCTTCCTATGATAGTCCCTTGACGATGGCCTCAGTGGCTGCTTTTCTGGAGGAGAAAAAGAATCCAGGATGCTTTTCCTTTTAGCAATGGCCTTCACCCACCTATTTCTAGTTCACGATAATGACCATTCTCCCGTGATGTTCCTGAAATTTGCCTCCTGGTAGATTCAACATCCTCCCTCCCCCACGTACATACGCGCACACACAGACACACAAACACCCACTCAACGTGAGTACAGACACACTCCCGTAACTTTTGTGTTATTGCGGACCAGAAATGGTCACTTCTTTTCTTCGCGTGCAGCCCGGTGGAAGCGCCGCTGGGGAAGCGGGAGAGCACAGCGCCTATGGCTGGAGATTGCGCAGATAGGCTGTCTGGGGATACATCCGGGCTCTGAACCTAATGCCAACTGACCTCGTGCCTCCGTGAATGCTTTGTGCCTCCAATCCTTGTCTGAAAAGAGGCCACCCTGTTAGCACTCACCTCTTAAGGTTATTTTGAACATTTAATGAAAAAAATGTACCCAGTGCCTGGCACATGTTGGGTGTTCCATCATTGTTAGCTGCTCCTACAGGTCCAAACGCCACCTGTACCCCTGCCCTCTGGCTCCTGGGCCTACCTGCCCTCACGACTTTCACGCGTACCAACCTGGTAATAGAGCTCAATGCCTTTTCTCATCCCCATGCTCCTTTCTCAGAGTGGTTGTGAGGGTTCAACGAGGGAATGCATCTCATGATTCAGCCGAGTCAGTGGCAAGTGTTAGTATTATCTCCCCCTAAACAAAAGCGCTCCCCCCAGGACCTGCTTCGCTAGCATAAGGTTCAGCCCCGGGGGGACCAAATCCAGCCTACAGATGGTATTTGTAAATAAAATCTTATCGGAACCCAGCCACACCCATTTGTTTCTCTGGCTGTTGGCAGAAAATGTTTCTTGGCTCCTGTACTAGAGTAAGAGATGAAAGTAGATTAAATTTCATTTGAGGTAGAGATGAGAGAAGAGAATTAGATACTTCAGGTCATGGCTGAGTGAGCTGAGGTATGGGTGTGTGACTGGAACCTGGGGAGACCCAACTGTGGAGCCTTCCAGTGGCCTTCTGAGTGTGAAGCCTAATTGCAATCCAGCTTGATCTTGTGGGTAAAATCTAAAACCAGGAGAAAGCACCCAGAAGGAAAATTACTCACAGCAACCAGAAGAGTGAGTGTATGTACAAGGAGGGCACTGCTTAGAATTGAGTGGGAAGCAGGTGAGAGGAAATCTGATTCTTGGAGACCATGCAAAGGGGTAGAAGGTCTAAGCAACCCAGGTATTCTAAGATCCTGCTATCTGCCCACCCTGAAAGTAAAGAACCATCCAACCCCTGAGTGGAAGGTGTGTGGAGGCCATGTCATCCCAACCCCTCCTTCTGTGGATGGGGATGCCGAAGCCAGAGAGGGCAAGGCTGAGCCTAAGTTTACACAAGGAATTGATGGACGAGGGGCCAATACTTGATCTTAGTGCACTTTGCACCAAGCTAACTTTAAGTCCTGTTCCTACTTCTCTTTCCAGATGCTGTCCTGGGGCTGGGAGAAGGCCCCTCCCCAGAATGCTGAGAGAGAGGACTTCATTTGTTCCACCATAAACAGCCAGCTACAGTTCTCAGTTAAGAGCTGAGCAGGGAGCCCGATGTGGGGCTCCATCCCAGAGTCCTGGGATCATGACCTGAGCCGAAGGCAGATGCTTCAGCGACTGAGCCACCCAGGTGTCCCTGACGCTACCATTTCTAATTTGAGGGCTGTTGTTAGCTGCAACCAATGAGAGGCAGTGTAATAAAGAATTTGGCTGCCCTTTTCCCTGGTTCTTGGAAGGTAGCATCTAGACCCTTGGAATCGCCTGAATAATAGAAGTGGTGGGACTTCCAGACCACACCTGATAGTTTATGGTATTGGGGTGACTCACGGTAGGGCCTAGACAATTAATACTAACTAGATGACTCAGAATGGGTGCTAACCATGTTAGAAAGACCAGCCATGTGGTGAGAGGGTTGGGGCTTTGAGTCCTGGGGAGGGTTGGGTCCATCAAGACCACATGGCTGGTGCGTCAATGAATCATGCCTGCCTAATAGAACTCTGATCAAAACTCTGGATGCTGAAGCTCAAAGTAAGCTTCCCTAGTCGGCAGTCCTCTGCATATTGCTGCAAACTGCCGTGCCAGGGGGGTGACACGTTCCTGAGGATGATGCATGCTGTGTCCCAGACCTTGCCCTATATGCCTCTTTGTTTGCCTGGTTCTGATTTGTATTCTTTTGCTGTAATAAAACTGTAATCATAAGTACAGTGTTTTTCTGAGTTTTGTGAGTCATTCTAGAGAATTATTGAACCTGAGGGGGTAGTGCAAACCACCGAATTAATAGCTGGCTGCTTAGCAGTGAGGTTGGCCAGAGGTCCCCCAAACTTGCAGCTGGTATCTGAGGGGAAGGCAGTCTCGTGAGGACTGTGCCCCTCACCTGTGACGTTCGGCCCTACTCCAGATAGTCGGAGTCCGAATTCATTGCAGAGGCTCACGTCTGTGTCATCTCTCGGGGAGTACTTGAGAATGTTGAGTTATGAGAGAGTCCTGGGGAGCAGAGTCCATTCTGATCTTGAGACAAAGTATAATAGCGGTTCTCCTGGGAAGGTGGCCTATTTATTTATATCATGAATGTGGGACTGACAAGACTTTGGTCTTCAGGCCTGCCAGAAAACCTGGGGCCCTATGGGGTTTGTGTGATAATCACTTCAGTCTCATTCCTGACATCACTTTGTCCCCAACCCTGAGTGTCTTTCTGTTATCTTGTGCCCCATGTTTAATTCATATTGTCATGGATAACCCAGGTGTCATTGAGGGCCTTGCATTCTTCTAACACCTCTGTCTCCAGGATCTGTCTTATACCTGACCCCTTTTTTCTCTGATGTATCATTCTGGAAGAAAGCTCATCTAACTTGATTTACACACACCCACGCACACATCCACACACACAGCTCCCCCTCCCCTCACCAACCTACCCACATTATTCATAAGTGTGATGTAGACTTCACTGAAGATCTGAGGGTCATGGGAAGAGGTCATATGTCAAGTAAACAAATAATCTATGTGTAAATATTACACATTTCTGTTTTCCCTCCTGAGAGATTTCTCACCGGCCTCTTGTCCTACCTGATACCCAGCCAGCCATCTGCCATCTTGCTAGTTCCCCTCTTCCTCTTTCTTCTCTGTTTCTTTTCTTCTTTCTCATAAGCAAAAATAAATTCTTCACATTTTCTCAGTTGCCTGATGTGTAGGAGTCAGTCAACTCCTTTCTGGATTTCTCTCACAGGGAATTGATCCTCTGTGGGAGGAGGGCTAGTCAGAAGCCTCCTATCCAGCCATCTTGCTTTTAATTGTATTTCTATATTCTAGCAATGAGCAACCAGAAAATGAGGTAAAAAATATCATGTACAACAGCATTAGAAAACATAAAATACTAATTTGACAAGAGGTATGCAAGACCTGTGTAGCGGAAACTACAAAAAGTTGCTGAGAAAAGTTAAGGAAGACCTAAGTCAATAGCAAGTAATACCATGTGTATGAATTTAAAGACTCGTTATTCTAAGAATGTCAATTATTTCCAAATAAATGAATAGATTCAACACAATCACAGAATGTTAGAGATGATCAAAGGGTGCAGAGACTGCCCCCAGTATCCATTTTCCTCCATGAGCAAGTGAGAATTCTGAGAATTTCAGAACAGAGAAAGGACCCCATCTCCACCCCCCCTTGACGTGGATGGCTCTGTGTAACCAATTCCTGGGTTAGGGCTCTAATAGAAGGAGCATGGCTTCCTCCATCCCCAGTCCCCACCCTGGGGCTGAATGGGGCTGAATGGGGCTGAATGTTGATGTGGCCAGTAGCCATGTAGGACCATAAGGCCTCTAGGGGAGATAGGAGCAGCAAGTTGGAAGGAATGCTGGTGTCTAAAGGCCTTGGAGTATCAGGCCAGGTCTCATAAACGGGGCAGCAACATCAGGCAAAGTGTGCTTGCCTTGTGAGGTCTTATAACTAAAGAGGAAAGTATATCGTAGGGTGATTGAAAGTTCACCATGGCCTGACCCCACTTTTTTGGTGAGGTTTGTTTTCTTTATCATCGTAGTAATGCATTCATGGGTATGACTTCTTTCCAAATGGTAGAGAAATGTGTACAAAGTGACAGTATCCCTGAATCCCATTCTCCAGAGGTCACTGGTTATTACAATTTCCATTCCTATTTCTTTTCCTATAATTAGCTCAGAATAGTAAGCTTATATTTCCATTTTTAGTTTATCAGCATCAATAAGTGGATCAAGTGACTTCTCTCTTTTTTAAAAAGATTTTATTTACTTATTTGAGAGAAAGAGTGAGTGAGAGAGAGAGCATGAGCAGGGGCGGGGTGAGGGGTGGGTGGGAAGGAGAAGAGGGACAGGGAGAAGCAGTCTCCCTCCTGAGCAGGGAGCCCGATGTGGGGATCGATCCCAGGACCCTGAGATCATGACCTGAGCTGAAAGCAGATGCTTAACCGATGGAGCCACCCAGGCGCCCCTCAAGTGACTTCTCTTATAAAATGTAAAGGGTTCAGCACACGTAACATATTCTCCTTCCTCCACTCCATGAAATTTTTTATTTATTTATTTTGATTTGGTGTAGATATTAAAAAATGTAAGTCTTATCTCCTACGACTTCTTTTTATGTGCTTCATGCTACAGTCAAATTAAGCTACTTGTCTTTTTTCATTTGAATTAGAAACTATTTCAGATATTCAGAAAAATTCTTCAATGGCTTTATTCAGCAAATATTTAGTAAGGATCTTGTCACGGGCTGAGCTCTGTCCCCCACCTTGGCAGCAGTCCGTCTTGCTGCAGGCTCCTTCCTACCACAGCCTGTGAGTTCCTTGAAGATGGGTGTGCTGCCTTTGGATCTCCAGTGCCTGGCACAGGGGCTAGAACATAGAAGATGTTCAGTTATTATTTATAGAATCAACAGAAGAATGACTGAGAGACTTTGCTATGAAAAGCCCACTTAACGATAGATTCAAGCCTACAAGTGGATAGGTTAATTGCAAAGATCTGTGAAATGGCAATTATAAAAAAGGATACATATGTATAAATATTTTATTTTTTCCTAGAGTTCATTCACCAAAAATGCAGGGGAAAGAAGGACTTCCCTTTGAATATGGATTAGCAATTAGAGTTCTACTCTTCCTTGCAGAAAACACATCCATTAAGCCGTGTCTGTGATTTGCAGTTGGACTTATTAAAGTGGAGAGCATAACGTCATATGTATAGCATTCTGCATGAGGAAATTTTTCAAGACTGCTAGATTTTCTTCAATCTAGTAGAGTTGCCAGGCTAATTCAATAATAATAGTTTTGAGACTAGCTTTCATTGACCTTTTAAACATTCCTATAGATTTTCATTGAAATGATAATTCTCCTTTCATTCTCTTGTTCCATTGATTTACATTGTATTTTGTTAAGTTGGGCAATTACATGAGCAAGTCCAGCCGGCATGAGTAGGATTGGAAACAGACCCAGCTGGCTCTCATGAAGCAGGCACATCAGGGTTCTCGTGCCCGGGGGTCCTGGAGGGTTAGTGAACGGCCCTGAGGACTCAGTGTTTCCTGGACATCAATCAATACGTGTTTGAGGTGGAATGAACAGGGTTGGTTCAAAAGATAGAGTCTCTTCACCAGAGACTTATTGAAAAGGTGTCTACACCACACAGAAATAGCGCAGTGCTGATAAAGTAGGTTTAAATAATGTTGGTTGAATTCATACACAAATAAACAGTTGTGGATGTCTCCCAAACGTGCCATGAGGGACTTTCAAATCTTTTCTCTCTCCCTGAAGGAAACTCCTGGATGTCCCGCATGACCCACCCCAAGGTGAAGCTCTAAGGACGTTCATCATTAGCTTTGGGAAGAAGAGGCTCGTGAGCAGACACTTTCCTTTCCTTGTTCTTTGCCCCTCAGAGACAGCAAACAGACTTGCAACGAAGGGAAGAGCCTTCCTCAGACTGACTGACTCCAGAGGACACTTTCTGCTCTCTTGAGTGGGAGATGCTTGCTGGTGCTACGGTAGCGCCTGGTGAAAAAGCCAGTCTTTTCTGGAAGAAGCTGGACAACACCATGATCTCCAGATAGGACTTACTTGAAAAAATATTTGCTGAGCATCTTCAAAATGGCAGGGCAAGTCCCACGCACTAGGGATTCAAAGACATGCTATCTGTTCTCAAGGACTTCACAGTGTGGTGGAGGAGGAGTCCTTCTGGCACAATGTTGTAACTGCTGTCAAAGAGGGATGTCAGGGTCAAGCAAGTTCAGTGTGGGCGGCAGTGGCTAAGCTTAAGTCTCCAGGAACTCTATCTCCTTGCAGCCAATATGAAGAGGAACGCCACTGACATCAAAAGAACCCATTGCCTCAGTGAAGCCCAATAGTCTTTGATTCACACACTAGATGAAACTTCTCTACAGACCTCCTCATGATGGATGTATTCCACCAAAGCTGTACAGTTGAGGCTATCACAAGGCTCCCAGGGCTGACTGTCATCGGAACCCTCAGTCTGTGTCAGTGACATCACAGTGGCATCTGTCTGGCACGGAGGTTACAGCCATCTCTCCCTGCCTCCTCCCCCACCCTGCACTCAGGCTGAGTTCTCAGTGTTCATTGGTTAGCTCCTCTCTCTGCAGGTAAAGCCGAGGGCAGTCTCACAGTCTGTGAGGAGCAGACAGCCTGTTGTGTTGTTGCATCATCTCATGGTGGCCTCTCCCTGTCTGCTGAGTTCAGTGAGGAGTGAGTAACCACTTGCAGAGAATAGTCTGGAATTCTGTACTGACTCTTAGTTTTTATCAATACGACTGGTATAACTATGGAAGGATCAGATGTTTCCAATCCTGCTCCTTATGGGGACTGACCATGAAATGGACGAAAAGTCACAGCCAGAACAATTGGTACAAAATCTTGAGGCTTACAGAGTGTCCCCAAACCTAATATCTGTAAGCTAATAATAAGTGGTTTCCAAGATAATTTCTATTTTGAAATCAATACTGGTTGCAATGGCCAAATTAGAACTGGCGGGGCATATTTCTTGACTCTACGCTGGTTGAGGCCAGAGCTGAACAGCCATTTACCAATTCTCAAAGGCAAAAGCTATGGTTTTCTTTATTAGAACGTAAGGCCAGCTGTCACCATGCTGTGGACAAATGCCACCAGAGAACTTTTCATAGACTGAATTACCTGGACTATTCTTTTTTTTTTTTAATAATAATTTTTATTTTGTTACGTTAGTCACCATACAGTATATCCTTAGTTTTTGGTGTAATGTTCCATGATTCATTATTTGCGTATAACACCCAGTGCACCATGCAATACGTGCCCTCCTTAATACCCATCACTGGCCTATCCCATCCCCCACCCCCTCCCCTCTGAAGCCCTCAGTTGGTTTCCCAGCGTCCACAGTCTCTCATTCACCTGGACTTTTCTTCTGCAGGTAGAGAGTATACCTCAAAGGACATCATTTTCCCAAACTCAGAGAACCCAATGAGATTAAAAGTAGCAGAATTCACTTATTCAAACTTTCTACCTGCAGAATACCCCCAGTCATGGGACCAAACGCGAGTCTTAGGGAAACATAGTCTTAGGGGAAAATAAGGGCTCTTCTTTTCCTATACTATCAGATAGAAAACAATTATGAACAAGGGTTTTATGGTTTTTGGACAGTGATCCCTTCCACTGCAGTGAAAATTTGCAAAGAAAAAAAATGAAAGAAAAAAGAAAGGAAGAAAGCGCATTTGATAAGGAAGATTCGCAAATAAATGCTTTCTCTGAGAAAAACTGGAAGAACCAGAGTAAAAACAATCAATTTGAAGACTCCGGGGAACCACTGAGACGTTTTGGAGGCGAGGTTGAGAGAACATTGGATGATTGCCAAGGCTGATGGGGCAGCGTTGACTCTCAAAGTCATTTCTGAGACTCTTCATCACTGACCTGAATGTACTCCCAGGGACGTCCTCCATTGGTGTCCCTGGGAACGCAAACAAGACTTGATCACCTGCTGGGACCACCTTGTGACATGGAAGTTACTGTCCCCATGTTATGGAGGAGGGAAATGGAGGTTTGCAGAGATTACGATACTTACTGAAGGCCACACAGCTTTGGAGTCCTGGAATCTGAATTCAAACCCAGATCTCTCCAACTTTAAAGCCTGGGCTCTCTCTACTGCAACACAGACCTCCTACTGACATAGGAATGTTCTGTGATCCAAATATCCCCACTGACACGTCCCCTGGAGGCAGGAGGAGATAAGTCTGGATAGGCTGTGTGGAACAACAACAGGACAACAGCAGAAAGGTTAAAATTTGTTTTTCAGAGAACTGTTTCCCCCTAATCAGCTATTGTGTCTTTTCAGACCTCACTAACAAACCCACAAGCTGTCTCTGCAGACGCCTGGACTCAGAGTCAACTGATACGGTTCCAGCCTAGGAACAAGCAAGGTCCTACAGTCCTTACCTGGGATAAGGAGCCCAAAACCACATCTGGCTTATACCAGCTCTCAGAGCAGGCCGATAGCCTCTTCCTCTTGTCCTCGGAGATAACCTCCTAAGGTCAGGGACTGAATTTTGTCTCGTTCTGATGCTATCTCCACCCCAAAGTGAATGTGGGATGTATGTTGCATTGTTTGTTCAATACACATGCTCTGCCTTTCCTCATGAATAGTCATAAGTCTCTTCACTCTTTTCATCAATATGCATGTAATCTCCTACCCTGAATTTCCCCTTTAAAAACCCCACTTGACGGGCACCTCGGTGGCTCAGTCAGTTGAGCGTCAGACTTGGATTTCAGCTCAGGTCGAGGTCTCTGGGTCATGGGGTTGGCCTTGCATGGGGCTCTGTGTTGGGTGTGGAGTCGGCTTGGGATTGTTTCTCTTCCTCTCCCACTGCCCCTCCCCTGCTCCCCCTACCCCACTCATGTGTGCTCTCTCTCTTTAAAAAAAAAAATGCCCACTTGATCCTTAACCCAGAATCTCAAAGAGGTCTTCGGCCATCTGTTCTCAGCCTCTCCAGGTTGCTGGCCTCCTGAATAAAGCAACCTTTCCTTTTCAACCAACACCTGTCTCTCGAGTTTGGCTTTTGAGCGGCAGCCGCTGAAGTTGGATTTTGGTAACAAACCCAGACAGAAGTCTGTGTCAGAGCCCTCACCTTTCCCAAGCCCTGCAGCCCCACCACCGGGGGGGTGTGTCCACTGCACATGGAAGGTGGTGCCGGGAGGAAGCCAGTGACTCTCAGGGACAAATCTAGAATGGCAACCACTTGTGTGTTTTATTAAACTAGAATAGGCAAATTGTGTAAGCAGCAAGGAAGTGAAGCCCATCCAATATGGAAGAAAGAAGAGTGGGTAGAGGACAACTGAGAACCAAGCATAACACCCAGCAGCCCCTTCTTGCCTCTAGAAAGGCTCCATCAGTCCAGACTGGCCAGGGGCTCACACAGGGTAGGAGTATCAGCATGGAAGCAGGTAGACCCACTGGGCCCCAGAGTTAGCATCGCGGGCTGAATCATCCATCGCTCTTAGTTCCTGCAGTCCTGTGTGGTCTGAGCCGATGCAGAAAATCCACAGCCTCTGTGGTCCTCCCTCAGGGCACATGGCGTTTCCACTCATGGAACTGAATACGGTTTGAAGCTCTGCTTTATAAGTGTTCGTGTTTTTCTTTTCTTCATCTCCCTTATTAAACTCAAAGTTTGTAATGCCCAGATCTGTTTGGGTTTTTTGGGTTGACGTTGCTCACCATCGTGTCCCCAGCATTCAGCACATGTCCCTTAGAGACCATCTTTTATCACATCCTCATTGAACACAGGAAAAAGTTGAGGGTTAAAAGAGTCAAAGGGATTTTCCTGAGATCCCATTGTGAAGAGCAGGTCCAATACCAGCCTTGGTCTCCTGGAGTCCTGCCTGAGCCTTTCCCATTGTTCTCTGCTACCTCATTCATTATGAGAGAAGTTCCTCCCTTTCCCCCCAAATCCACATTTGAGCTTGGAATGGGAGAGAGATTCAGGGCTATAGAACCTGCTAGTTGATCCAAACATCCATTTCCCTCCTCTCTCACATAATAATTCTGTGAGTTTTAGACCAGAAAAATGATCCTAATCCCAGCCCCCCTTAACGCTGGATGGCACCATGTAACTTAGCGTTGACCAATGGGAAGTGAGCAGAAGCGATGCCACCAATTCCTGAATTGTGTCTTTCCTTCTCTTCACCTCTGGATGGAAAGCTAAAGCGTCTAGGAGCTGCGTAGAGCCGTGTAGGATGAAGTCACCTCTGGGGATGAGGAGCATCGAGTGGGAAGTACCCTGTGTCTGATGCCGTGGAGTCACCGGTTCGGCCCTTGTAACTTCTCTCTTGTTTAAGTCACGATTGTAACGGATATCTTCCCAAAGCAACAAAACTCATAAATTTAAAACACGTATAAATACCTGTGTACCCAACACTTAAAAAAAATAAACCCCACTACATTCCATTCTCAAGGCATCTATGTTGATAATGAGAGATTATTCCCAAAAAGTGACCTTAGAGAGAGGGGGGCAGGTGATCAAACTCTGAGGAGATACAATGAGAAATTGATCCAATCACACCGAGAGAGAAAGTCCCAGGAAATACTGTGAGGAGGCCATAGGAGAGATGGATTGCCTCCATTTGCCATCGAATCTCATTTCCAAGTTCTCTACCCTCCTCTGCGTCCTCATCGTCCTCATCGATGGGTTCCCCCTCTCTCGGGCTCCTGGTTGCTTTCAGTGAAAGGGAGACAGGGACAGGAGCTGGGGGTTGGCAGGAGGGAGACTGGGGGTCTGCGACTTTCTGGTTCTCTCTCTCTGCCAGGCTGTGAGTTAGCAGGGGACATGTTACTCTGCCTACGGACTCCGCTCCTGTCTAGTGGCCTTTCCTACAGCCACAGCCCTTCTGAGCTCTGGTAACTTCTTCCCCTTCTTCCCCTTGTCTTTCAAGCCTAGTGATCTTAAGACTCCTGCTATTACTTTCCTGAGGGGTGCTGGTCACCATCCCATGTAATTTTCTCTAAATCTGCCCATATTGGTAGATTGTACCTTAATTAAACTCTTCTGAAGTATCCCATTTTAGGCCATCTGTTTGCTGCTGGCATCCTGAGAGATACTGAAAGGAAAGTAAATTTCAAAAAGCAAGTCAAACAGATGACTGGGTTATTCACAGCACTTTAGCTTCGGGATGCGTGCGTGTTCCCAATCTTGCTCCCTAAATTAAGGAAAGCAACAGATTTCTCACCATGACAGCACAATTTGAATGGTTGAGATGGAGGGGTGAGTGGGACAAGGGTCTAATGGTGGGGAGCAAGGTGAGTTTACCAGTTCAGATTTCCACAGCCAAGGCTGCCAGCCAATGCAGCCGGAAGGTGCTCCATGCCTCCTGGTTTTTTCCTGCAGGAGCCCCTGAATACCGCACCCCCAGATCAAGTTACATGGATGTGCACTAGGAGGAAAAACCCAACAGTGGCTTTGGAAATAAATACTTGATGAAGGTGATTTTCTTCTAGTCTTTCTGCAGGAGGCCACACGCTGACCTGTACGGAAGAGAAAGCCTCCTGTGACTGACCGCTGCTGCAGGACACTTCTCTGCCCAGGAGCAGGGGTGAAGCCCGGTGCTGGAATGAGGCTGATCAGATGCTGATCAGCTCCCATGATTTCCTGTACAGGCATGTGCTGGCAAGTGAGTGTGGGGTTCTCTGAGTCATGCCTCCTCATGAGATGTTTCTCGACATTTGATCTGACTCTACTCCTATCGCTTCACCTCTGCCCATCTCCCCACCCCCCCACTCTCCCAGCCCCCGCCCCATCCAGTGTCCATGCCTGCAAAGGAGTGTTGTTTTGTACCCATTTGCTGCCAACTGGGCAGCAATGCCAGGTAACGTGAGCCTGGGCTAGGAAGCTTTATAACTAGAGTAAAGCATACTCTCTGTACTTGTCATTCAAGGCCCTCCAGAGCCTGTTGCACGCTTTTTCGTTGTCATAGTTAGTAACGCACTTGGGTTTACACTTTCTTTCCAGATGACGTCGAAGTGTGCCAAATAAATGGTACAAGACTTCCTGGATCCCATTCTCCAGAAGCAATGACTCATCAGTTTTTCTTCCAAATCATTTATTAGTTATAGCTTTGATCAGTAAACTAATATTTCTGTTTTTTAACTTACCACTATTAGCAACAAGATCAACTGACTCCCCAGATAAGATGTAAAGAATTTAGGATAGGGCTGAGAATTTGGAATTATGAGACTGGGAATTTAAATGAACTGTGATTAGTATGCTAAGGAATTTACTGGGAAAAGTGGGCAACGTGCAGGAGCAGATGAACACTATCAGTGGAAAGGTAGAGATTCTAAGAAAAGGGAAATGCTAAAAATAAAAACATGTAACATAAGTGAAGAAGGCCCTTGATGGGCTCATCAGTAGACGAGCTCTTTTCTGAAGGATCGGTAAGCCTCAAGATAAGCTACTAGAAACTTCCCAAACTGAAAGGCGAAGAGAAAGAAAGTCTGAAAAAATGGAACAGACTGTTCAAGAGCTGTGGGATGATTACAAAAGGTATAGAATACATAGCATAGGGATATTAAAAAGAGAAGAAGGAAAGGAACAGAAGATCTCCTTGAAGTAATAATGGCTAAGAGCTTTCCAAATTATTTGCAGGTACCAAACTACAGATCCAGGTAGCTCAGAGAACCTGAACCAGGATAAATAATAATAATTTTTAGAAAGCCCCTATACCTAGATACTCAATTTCTGGGGCCAGAGAAACCGCTCTATATGATACTGTCGTGGTGGGTACGTGATGTTCTGCATCGGTCAAATCCAGTGAGCGATCCAAAGAACCCTAAGTAAACTATGGACTTCACTTTATAATAACGTGTCTGTATTGGTACATCAATTTAAATAAGTGTGCCACATTAATGGAAAGTGTTAGTAATAGGAGAAACTGTGGGAGGGGTTTGGGGATGGGGAGAGGGAGTATATGGGAACCCACTGTACTTTCTGTGAAATTTTTCCATACATCTAAAAGTGCTCTAAAATACAAAATTCATTAAAAATGAACAGGCAAACCACCAACTGGATGAATATTTATAACACACATAACTAAGGAAAGATTCAGCATAAATAGAAACTCCTACAAATAACAAAAAAGGGAAACACTTAATAAAAACGGGCAAAACTTAGACACTTCAAAAAAATACAAGTAGCCAATAAGCACGTGGAAAGAGGCCAATTTCCTAAGTCATTTCGGAAATGCAAATTAAAACACAATGAGATGCCACTTCACACTCATTAGAATGACTAAAATTCAGAAGACTGGCAATGTTTGTTAAGAAGGGTTTGGGGCAACTGGCACTTTCAGATGTTGCTGGTGGGGATACGGAATAGCACAACCACTTTAGAACTGAGGGCTTCAGAGGGGAGGGGGTGTGGGAATGGGATAGGCCGGTGATGGGTAGTAAGGAGGGCACGTATTGCATGGTGCACTGGGTGTTATACGCAACTAATGAATCATCGAACTTTACATCAAAAACCAGGGATGTACTGTATGGTGACTAACATAATATAATAAAAAAATATTATTATAAAAAAATAAAGATTCAATTCAAAGAAAAATCCAGTTCAAAGTAAAAAAAAAAAAAGAAAGAAAAGAAAAGAGGTTGGAAATTTCTCAGAGGCGAGCATACATCCTTCTGTGACCTGGCACTGTCACGTCAGGTTATTTACCCGAGAGACATAAAAACATATATCCGGAAACAAAGACTCGAATAAGAATGCTCACAGTAGCTTTACTCACAATATCCCATAATGGAATACTACATAGAGATCTATCAATATGAAAACTAATGGTGGTATATCCTCAGCTTTATCACATGGACGAGCTACTGACATATGCAGTGCCATGGCCTGGGTAAATCTTAAAAATATTATGCTGAGCGATACAAGAGAGGAACAAAAGAGTACATTGAATGATCCTAAATAGATGAAATCAAAGGTCAGGTAAAACTCATCTTTGCTGATAGAAATAGGAATGATCATTGCCTCTGGGGCAGGAGGAATGTCTGGGGGGAACCTGAGGGAACTTTCGGAGGTGATGAAAATGTGTTGTGTTTTGCTTGGGGTTTGGGTCACCTGGTGTATCCTTGCTACAACTCACTGGACCATACACTTACGATCTGTGCCGTCACTCTCTCCCACTTATACCTCAATCAAAGAACTGAAAAATTATTAGACGATGCAACGTTTAAACGTCACATATTTTTACAGAACACGTCACTTTAGAAATGCTTTCCTGTAATTGGATTAATGAAATGAATTTTGCGAGCCCTGTGGAGTGAAAGGGGAATCTGACGAAGATCCTGTCCTCGGAGAGCACAGAGTCTAGTAAGACCCACTGGGGACGTGCCGTAAGGATCAGAGAGCTGCAGAGAGGGGGAGCCAGGGCAAAGGCACGGGGGCGGGAGTGAGAAGGGACGCACGTGGGGTTCCACTGGCGGGCGCGGGACAGGAAGTCACAGCAAGACGACTCACCTCCCACCTTGAGCATGCTTTGACGTCGATTTGTCCAGTTAACAAAACTCAACTTTGTGCTTGCACAAACCGAAAATAGTGAAAGAAAGAAATGGATGGTGACTCAAATCTGGTAAATGGACATTGAACACAGGCTTGGTGTAAAAATTCATCATTAATTCATTCATGAAGTCATTTATTCAATAAACATTCATTAAGCTAGGGAGCTATGCGAGGGCCTTCCAAAATCAAAGAAGATTGATGGCTGTTTGGGGCTAGACTGCACTTTTACTTCTTTTAATTTTTTGGAGGCAGATAGCAAGAGGGTGACCACAGAAATTTGTGATGGAATGTCCTTCTAGTCCCTCCTGAGTGCAGTGACCGAAGAAACTGTCGACCTTTCCTGCACCGCGTACAGCCTCCGCTGAGGGTGGGATACTTCAGGAGGGGACCCGAGAATTGGCAAAGCTCGGGATGGTGGGAAGGCCCTGGGTGAGGCCGTCCTTGAGGCGCGGCACTTCAGTGTTTGCTTGACAGGCGCTGTCTCAGTCCTCACGAGAAAGATCATTGTCTCAACCTTAAGCTTTATCTTAAAACTTTAAGGTTTTAAGATCAGGGCACCCGGAGCCTGAGGGAAGTCAAGAAAACCTCCCAAACTGATGGGGAGAACGCTGGCTCTCAAAGCCGCATTTGTCTGAGGGAGGCCGACTCTGAATCAGGACACCAGGCTGCTTCTCGCCCTCCCCAGAGTGTCCCGAGGAAGGCTGGTTTCACTCTCCCCCCCCTCCCGATCCATCCTGCAGAGCTCTCTGGAGGACCATCTTGAGGGTCTTGTGCCGCTGGGGCCACCGCTGTCTACAGGAGCCAACGAAGAAGTAAATGATCGGGTTGACACAGCTGTTGACACAGGACAGGACAATTGCAACCAGACAGAGATGCCTGAGGACTGTATCAGAGCTCGTCTGGATCCAGTGTAAGAGGAACCAGTGAATGCCGAAGGGCAGGCCGCAGAGGAGGAAGACCAGCACTGTGAGAGCTATGGTCACATACAGCCTGGTCAGCCGCATCCGATGGGAGCCGCGCAGGAATCTGGTCACCAGGGCCAGGCTGGACCCAGAGAGAAGCACGAATAAGAACAGCAGCCAGGCGGCAGTGATGAAATCAAACGCCTGACACCAATGATCGTCAATATCCTGGAACAGGAAGCCGCAGTACTTCCCTTCCAGGATGCTCAAAAGCAAGGACAGGGCCCAGAGCAGGGCACACATCAGAGCTGACGTGTGTCTTGGGCGGTGGCAGCGGTACCAGATGGGACACAGGACCGACAGGCAGCGCTCCGTGCTAAGGGCACTGAGAATGCTCAGGCTTGCGATGTAAGCAAAGGTCCACACGGTGGTGAAAAAGCTGGGGATGGAAAGGGGCATGGAATGGAATTTGACGAGAGCCTGCAGGGAATAGACAACCTGGGAGGAGAGGAAAAGGAAGTCGGCTCCTGCCAGGTTGAGGATATAGACGGAGAAGGCGTTCCTCTGCATGCGGAAGCCCAGGAGCCAGAGCACGATCAGGTTTCCTACCAGCCCACCGAGGGCAAAGGTGAGGCTCAGCAAGGCCAGGGTCAGCATCTCCATGGGGAAAGTTTGCAGAAAGTCCCAGTCACTTCCATTCACTGGTGTGAGTGTGCTCTCCCAGGCTGGCGCAGTGGGATCGATGCTCAGAAACCCTCCACTGGTATTCCTGGGAACACAAACAACACTGAGCACCCGCTCTATGCTCACTGATTCTCAGGGCCACTCTGCTACGTGGGGATTACTGTCTCCATGTTACAGAGGAGGGAAAAGGAGGCTTGCAGAGGTTAAGAGATGAAGATACTTGCTGGAGACTGCTGGGTGGCTCAGTGGGTTAAGCGTCTGCCTTCGGCTTGGGTCATGAGTCCGGCATCAGGGTCCTTGCTCAGCAGGGAAGCCTGCTTCTCCCTCCGCCTGCAGCTCCCTGTGCTTGTGCTCCATCTCTCTCTCTTTCTCTCTCAAATAAATAAATAAATAAGTAAAATCTTTTAAAAAAAATGATACTTGCTGAACACCACACTGCTTTGGAGTTCTGGAACCTGGATTCAGACCAGTTCTCTCTGACTCTAAAGTCTGGACTCTCTCCACTGCAACATGGACCTTCTACTGTCACGGGAACATTCTGTGGTTCAAACACCTCTTCTACCCATGTCAGGTCTGCAGGAGGCAAGAGGAGACAAGTCTGGACAGATTATGTGTGGTGACAACCAGACTCTGAGCTTGGCATTCCGTCTGCCTGGGACGGAGATTTCCTCTTAGGGGCCAGGAAGTTGGAAGACCCAGGCATGACCTGTGGACGATCTCAGGGACTGAAGGTGGTCCATCCACCAGAAAAGAGGTCATGATTTGGAGTCATGAAGAGAACGTGACCTCTTGCAATGACAGGTATAAGTATGGCCAAGCCTCTTGGCCAGAAATGGCCCAGCACATCAGTTTTATGAAGGACAGGAAATACTTTCCTCCTGGCCCCCTGCTCAGTTGCGGGGGACACGGTCTAAGTCACTCTTACAATGGATTTCTTCCCAGAGCAGTCAAAATCATAAACCTGAGATATTTATAAATACGTGTCTACCCCCACCTTTAAAAAACAAACAAAAAACCCCTCACAAAACTATGCTCCATTCTCAAAGCATTTATTTTTTTAAAGATTTTATTTATTTATTCGGGAGAGAGAGAGAGCACACAAGCAGGGGGGAGGGGCAGAGGGAGAAGAAGACTCTCGGCTGAGCGGGGAGGATGCGGGGCTCCATCCCAGGACGCTGGGATCATGACCTGAGCTGAAGGCAGACCCTTAACCACTGAACCACTCAGGCACCCCATTCTCAAGGCATTTATGATGCTAATGAGAGATTATTCTGAAGAAGTGACACCACGTAGAGAGATGCAGACAGTCAAACAAACATCTTGAGGATGAAATTGAGAAATTGAGCCAACCCCACAGAGAGAGAAAGTCCCAGGAAATACCAACTGTAAGGAGGCCATGAGAAGAGATGGGTTTTGAGGCACTTGGGTGGCTCAGTCAGTTAAGCGTCTGCCTTCGGCTCAGGCCATGATCTCACGGTCTTGGGATCAAGCCCCGTGTTGGGCTCCCTGTTCACTGGGGAGTCTGCTTCTCCCTCTGTCCTTCCTCCAACTAGTTCTCTCTGTCTCTCAAATAAATAAATCACATCTTTTTATTTATTTATTTATTTATTTATTTATTTATTTGAGAGAGAGAGAGCACAGAAGGAGAGTGAGAGGGAGAAGCAGGCTCCCTGATGGACAGACAGCCCAACGTGGGGCTTGATCCCAAGGCCCCGAGATCATGACCTGAGCTGAAACTAGGCACTTAACCGACTGAGCCACCCAAGTGCCCCTAAATAACATCTTTAAAAAAAAAAAAAGAAGGAATGGATTTTCCATTTGCCATCACATCTCATCTCCATCTTCTCTACCTTCCTCTGCGTCCTCATCATTCTCATCGATGGGCTCCCTCTCTCTCTGGCTCCTGGTTGCTTTCAATGAATAGGGAGGCAGGGACAGGAACTGGAGGCTGGGAGGAGGGCGATTGGGGGTTTGTGACTTTCTGGCTCTCTCTGTCTGCCAGGCTGTGAGTTAGCAGGGGACATGTTGCTCTGTAAGGACTCTGCCCCTGTCTGGTGGCCCTTTCCTACAGCCACAGCCCTCCTGAGTTCTGGTAACTTTGTCCCTTTCCCCTTCAGGCCTTGTCTCTGGACTCTTCAGTTATAGATTTCCCTTAGCTCTGCCCACACCTGTGTAACCGGTCCTTTCATTATTCTTCTCAGTTACCCCGTTAGTTTGTGCCCTGTATTTTCTGCTTGGACAATGTCAGATACAAGGATACGAAGGAGAAAAACCACCTTTGAATAGCAAGCAAATCTGTGAAACCTGATGTTATTAAACCAATTCAGCTTTGGAATGTCGTGCCAGGATGCCATCTTGCTCCCTGAATTAAAATTAGCAAAATACATCTCTCTATAGTAGCAGATCTGAATGTTTGGGGAGAAAGAGAGAGTGTAAGGAGATAGGAAAGAAGCCCGAAGAGTCTGGTGGATCCCGTTTGGCTCTCCCCCAGTCCGAGTTAGCGGCCCGCAAAGCCTCCGTGCGGGAGCTTCACGTGTCCTGATCTGCGGTGGGCTGCCCTGGCTTCCCGCACACCCTCCCTTAAGATGAATTCACAAGCATGCAGACTAAGAGGAAGAAAACAGAACTGCCTTTGAAAGAAGGTAGTTCTCGATCAAATTCTTACCCGAGCACCATTCTTCTTGCTGGGGGTAGGGAATAGGAAATAGGAGCTTTCTTGAGATTGAGAAAGGGCGGAGAGTGCTTCTCTACCCTCCGGATGGCAAGGGGTCTGCGGCAGCGGGCGTGAAATCTGGTGACCGCCTGAGGCTTACCAGGATGCTGAGCAGCCCCTGTGATTTCCTGCCCAAACGGCACCGGCAAATGAGGTCCTGGAGATGTGGCAGACAAGAAACTTCACGAGATGTTTCTCATTTGCCTGGAGTCCAATCACTTATCTCGGCCTCTCCCCGTCCTACCCCATCCGGTCCCCCTCCTTGTCAGGAATGGCTGTTCTGGAGCCTTTTTCTGCTCTCCGTGAGCCTGGGCATTAAACCATCCACCAAGCAGCAAGAGTTTCTGTGGCTAAAGAATTGCTTGCTTGGCATTCAAGGCCCTGCCTGTCCTGGCTCACTTGATCTTTTTAAATTTAGTCACAGAAACAGTATAGGCACATTAGTTTTATTTCAAATGACACTGGGGTGTAGAAAGTGAAATGTGAAGTCTCTCCTACACTCATTTCCCAACAGCAACCAGTATTTCCAGTTTCCATTCTTAATTATTCTAGATGTTACTATTATGGCTTTGTATAATAAAACTACATTTCTGCTTTTGATTTGTCAATAACAGCAGCAGGAAATATCGAGTTCCCTTATGAAAGATAAGGAATTTAGCATGCTGTGCACTTCGTCACCGTTCTCCCTCTACATCACGGTATTTGCTAGCTGGCTTATTTTCAGATCAGCTAGAGACAGCTAATATTTTCGGCTTTATCTCCTATGACTTCCTCTCACGTGCCCCTGCTGCGGCCAAATTGAGTTTCTTGCCATTCTCTTTAAAAACTTAACTGTGAAGCATCTAAAAGAATCAGAAAAATTTATTTACTCACTTATTCACTGACCCAAAACTATAGGTTTGTTGTGAAGAATAATGGAGTAATTATGTAACAGCTTAGAATAGGGACTCATATAAGTCCTACATACTTGCTAATTCTTACCATGATTTTTATTACTAATTCTTTCCGGAGGTCTAATACGTTAAAGTTTCTTTTTCTATTTTTCCATATCACTTAAGTTCTTTCTTATTTTCTATCTCTTTGTGTCCTGGGCAGCTTTCTGGGTAATTTTCTAGGTTACAAGTCTCTTTTGCACTGTGTCTAATCTTCTGTTTAATCCATCCACTGAATTTTAAATTTATTTTTTATGGTATTAATTTCTAGAAGTTCTTTTTTTTTTTTAGATGTATTTATTTGTCAGAGAAAGAGAGAGAGAGAGAGACAGAGAGAGAGAGCACACAAGCAGGGAGAGGGGCAGAGGCAGAGGGAGAAGCAGTCTCCCTACCAAACAAGGAGCCCAATGCGGGACTTGATCCCAGGACACTAGGGATCATGACTTGAGCTGAAGGCAGATGCTTAACTGACTGAGCCACCCAGGCATCCCTAATTTCTTGAAGTTCTACTTGAGATTTATCTCTTGATGCTGGTTCACACTGTCAATTCTCCCTTTTATGTCTTTAATCCTATCGGACGTGGCAATATTATACTTCTCTGATAATTCCAGCGCTGAAGTCTATGTGTGTCTGATTTTACTGCCCATTATGTCATCTATCACTTTCGTATGGTGCCTCGTTTCTTTCTGTGTTTGTGATTTTTGACTATGAGGGGCTTACTTTCTTTTCCCTTTTTTCTTACGATTTTATTTATTTATTTGTCAGAGAGAGAGTGCACGAGTGGGGGTGGGGGGGAGCAGCAGGCAAAGGGAGAAGCAGACGCCTCGCTGAGCAGGGAGCCCCATGCAGGGCTCCATCCCAGGACCCTGGGATCATGACCTGAGCCGAAGGCAGATGCTTAACCGACTGAGCCACCCAGGGGTCCTGAACTGCTCACTTTTCTTGGGACTTTATCTGTGGGAATCCTTTGAGGCTTGAATTATAGCCAAGCTCCTCCAAAGAGGTCTTTTGTTTTCTTTTGCTAGTTGACTGGGGGACCTTCCCAACATGGCTTTCATTTTTCAGGATGTCCCCAGAAATCTCATCTGTCATTTGAAATGTTAGGACCACAATGTAATACTGACTTGTGGCTATGAATTCTCGAAAGAGAATGTTTCTTCACTCGGAGCCAAGCTCGATCAAGCAATTTCTTGGTAGTTTATTTCTCACCAATGAGAAATACACCAAAGGTTTAGTCTTTGGAGGTCCCAACTTTTCATGGGGGCACTTCTCTTAGATTTCTGACCTTTGGGTTGTCCCAAAATTCTATCTTCTAGAAGCCATAATAGGAAATATGAATCTCCTTCTGAGAGCAAAGGGGATTCCATTAAAGGAAATAACTTTATCAGCTCTGCGCTTCAGAAAAGTCCCTCAGGCTGCTGAGAGAATAATATAGAGAATATAAATGAAAATATAAATCTCTAGTTATACTTCTACAGTGGAAACAACTGAACAAATACTTTGGTATATTCACACAAAATATCCAATATGTTGTTTTGTAATGTATAGTATATTTCCAGTTTAATAATTATTAATTATGGAATCTGAATGGTCTCAGTTCCTTCTCTGTAAAATGAGATGCTTTCCAGCTGTGTTGAGTCTAAAACTAAAATCCCTGGTGCCTGTGGAGGCCTGTCTCCCTCCTGTACCCTCCTCCACCCCTCTTAGATCTGTTCTGTAGCAAAGAGAATGGAGACTACAAATAGGGCTCTCTCCCAAGGCCAAACTTGATCCCAAAGTGACTCTCAACTATCAGGTCCTTCATGGTCCCTGGAGGCTCCCCTTTCCATCCCTGTGATATACTCATCAGTCTAGGCACCCTCTATGGCCCCAATTTTGTGTTATGAATTCTTTTCATTAGAGTTGAGCATGCAGGGCAATGTCATTTAGAAAGTCCCTATAAAGAACAGTTTTGTTGTGTGGCGTGTGTGTGTGCGTGGTGTGGAAGAGTGTATGTGAGAAGGTATGTATAGCCAATTTTACTATGTGAATTTGGAGTTATATTTCGCGGGGGGGGGGGTGCGGCTCATCCCTGTATCTGAGGCTCTTCTCAATCCACTCCATGCGGTATCACCAGCAGCTGAAAGCCAAGCACGTACAATGAAAGCAAGATGAGGGAGGAGGGGGGTGCATCCCGCTGGCATCACCCGAACTCTGAATCCCACTATGCCTGGAGCCAGGTTGTCTCGCTGAATCTCAGTTGTTTGAACCAATAATGTCTATTTTTGCTAAAACTAATTTAATTTGGGCCTGTCTTTTGCTCGCACAGCCACAAATATGTCCATATGAAAACACCGATCACCTAGTACTTTAAGCATCGGAGGACATATCTCTCTCCTATCGCACTGTGAATGCTTTGAGAATAGGGACCATGTCTTTGAGTCCCAGTGCCGGGGACAGTGCCTGACCCAATGCTCAGCAAAAAAATTGTTTTGTGTGTGCACTTGTGTCTGCAAACATCAGTGACTTAGTGATTGAACAAATGACTTGGAAAAGTGAGGATGGGGAAGTCCTTGTAGGCAAAGAATTTTAAGGCCTAACTGTGAGAAACACCTGGCCATAGAACAAAGCAAAATGGAGACGAAGATTTGACAGGGTACAGTCCGCTTTAAAACTTGACACAATATTTAAGAAGCCCAGTCCTTGTGGGAATGGAACTCATCTGTAGTTGACTTAGGTTCGGTTCTCAATTACTCTACAAGTCGGGGAGCAGTGTTTTGAAAGAGTGGGGAAGCAGGCCACTGTGACACAGAGAATCACAGGGGAGTCCAAGAATGTGGAAACAGAATAAGCTGGAGTTGGGAGTGGGGTCAGACAAGTCACTGGGTTACAGGATCCGTTCTATAAAAACCCCACTGGAGAGTGGGCTCCACCAATCTCTTGTGACTTCATGACCTGGACTGGAAGACTGTGGGTGCGTCATCAGGACGATGGTTGACTTATGGTGGCCCAGCCAGGGGCTGTAGGAGGAAGTGGATAAGATTAACCTGAACTGGCTGGATGGAGGGAAAAAGAGTCACAAGGCTTCGGAGCAGGAAAAAGAAGCCAGTCTGGAGAGAGCAGAGAGGACTGGAAGTAGGAGACTCCCTGTGAGAGCGCTGCGCTTTTCTCATTCAGTTATGGTTGTTCACAGTCCTTGCATAGGAAATCACATGGCTTCTCAGGCTCTTGATAACAAACACCAAACCAGGCAGCCACGTCTACAGGGCTTTCCTCAGCCAGAGGACCAGGGGTTCATTTTAGAGTCAGGAGCTCCGGGAAGGGTCTCCTGCTTCAAGGCAGCTCGGAGCTGACTCTCTACTGGAAGCAGAGGAGAAGGAAAGTAAGGACTTATTGGATTCTGTTCTTTCCATTCCTTGCCTTGTTAGGTGAAACTGCTCTTGCTCAGACAAGATCTAGCTCCTCAGAAAGTCAGGAGATCATGGAGATAGGAGTTGTAGGACTTCTAGCAGCTGCGTGATCGGGGAAGCCTGCCGCCACCTTCATCTGACTGAGGAGAGCCAGCTTCTTTCTCCGTCTGATTCTTTGTTCCTTCAGATCTGCTGTCATGACGAGAACATAAAATATGGGTCTGGAAGCTTCTAGGAATAAAACAGTTGGGATGACCAATGCTCTAGTTTTCCTAGTTGATATTTCTTTTTCCTCTAAGAATCACTTGAGTTCATTCAACAAATATTTATTGAACGTCTTCTTTGTGCCAGGCACTGTTGCAGGCACTGGGGATAAGGCGTGAACATCACAAAAATCAGATGAAGGGATAGAAATGTGACATTCCATGTGGTGCCACTAGGTGGCAGTCAATGATTATTGTGGGGATCATGTAACCCTTGGCTGGCCGTAGAGGGTCCAGTCAGTGAAGTTTGGGAAGAAGTCCGACTTCAAGTGGGAGAGTGAAGGGGAGCCATGTTATTTCTGGATGGCTGGTTATTCATGGGTGGCAGTGTAGGGCAGTGTCTGTGAAATCAAACTCTGGAATGGTCATTCCTGCTCTCAAATCCTGGTTCTAACAGGATTACTAATTAACTGAACCTTACTACCAGTTACATTGCTTAATCTCACTAACCCTCGGTTACCTCAGTGAAATGATGACGTCTGCCTACAGAGGAGTAGTGAGGTGCTCAAAGACACAAGTGAGTGCTTCGGCTGTGGTAGAAGCTCTATGACTGTCAAGAACGTGCTTCTCGTGGTCACACCTTAGTAGCCCGTTCCTGCCCTAGGATCCCGCGACGCCTCTGAAGCCTGGTCCTGACATCCAAGGCCCCCAGGCCAGCAGGGCCTGAAGCTACTCAGTGCCCATCAGCCACTGCGAGTCCCTGGGGTGGAGCCGTGGACTGGAACGTGGCCCTTCCACCCGCCGTTGTGTGACTGGGTGAACCCCATTTCCACTCCGGTTGCTGCGTCTCTGTTAGACACCTGGGGTAAGCAGGCGCTGTGAACTCTACAGCCCTATAAAGATGCAAGGGCTCGTGGTGACTACTATCGCTCTCTTCACTCTCACGGGAACATTTGTTGCGGAGCCAAAAAGGCCAGACTCCCTGCTCTTTACCTTCCAGCAGATAGCAGCTCCTCTCCACGTCTTTCTGGCTTCAGGGAATCCCAGTGACCTCCATGTCACCCTCTTCTTCCTGGGCTCCTTAAGGCCTGGCTGGCACCTGGTGAGGCCTGCCAGTCTGGTTTTCTCCAGCTTCCTCTGCCAGTGTTTGGCCAGGGCAGGGTGGGGAGAGGTGGTGGCATTTAGCCAGGGAGGAGCGGGGAGAGGTGGTGGGGCCTTGCTGCCAGGGAGTGTGGAGGGGGTGTGTAAACACTGTGGTGGGGGGTGGGCAGCCAAAGAGCAGGACAGAGGTCCAGGCCCAGTCCTCCCTGAGGGCTGGGTTGGTCCCAGGCCTTGTTATAGTCACCGGATGGAGACCAACCTGGGGGCCTGGGAGCTGAGAGATCTCTGTTTTAAACCAGCTCCTTGTATGAGGCCAAACTTTAGAAACCCAGTGCCGGGGAGCTGGGCCAACTAGCAGATAACTGTACAGTTTGGAGTTCTGCTTTGGGAGAATGGAGGGAAGGGGCTAGAGCATCTTTCAGATATTAAGCAGCCCCTGCCTCTAAGCCTTATCCTTTTGGCTTAGTCAAGTTCCCCTTTTTGGAATGTACCCTAGTTCACAGGGGCTCTTTCCCGGACTGAGTCCACAAGCCCCGTGCCCTACGCTACAGGCTTGGCACAGCCCATGCTGCTCTCTACAGATACTTACGAGCGCGTCCTCCCAGGTTGGAAACTCTCTGAGAGCTGGGACCATGTTATTCATTCATTGGTTCGTTCATTCACTTGTTCAGGAATAATCATGGAGCTCACATTGCTGGCAGGCCCCAGACTGACTGCTAGAATTTGTACAGGGAGCGAGGCCTGAAATCCAGGTCCTGACTCCTGGCCCAGTGCTCTTTCCAACAGACCCCCTACTCCCCACCCACCTCACCTGGAGCCCAACCACCTGGTTGTGCTTTAGGGAAGCGGGCCTCAGGGGCTCCCCTTCCTCTCACAGCCTGACAGGTGATCCCCTGTGGCATTTGTGGGCAGGGACAGGGGGCTGGGAGGCACCTCTCTGCTACCTCCCTCTTCTTCCTGGACAGGATCAATCAATTAGCAATAGAAACATGCCCTTCCCTTTCCCACCTCTGCAGCCTCACACGGTGGCCCCAGGTACCAGGCTCAGGCTCAGGCTCAGGCTCCGTGGGTCAGGCCTGATCAGCCACGCTTGGTCGCGTGATCTTACCAACCTCTCTAAACCTTGGTTTCCTCATATCTAAAAAAGAGGTAGTAAGGGTACCTTCTCCCCGAGGTGTTGTAAGAATTCTCTGAGTCTCTGCACCTTCAATAAGTGGGATTCTTGTCCTTCCTGTCCCACTCCTCCCACCCCTGAGGCCTGAGGGCTCAAGTCAACTCCCATCCATGGCAGGTCAGGCTCCAACTTGGCAGACTCAGAGCTAAGAAGCCCAGTGTCCCTCTTCTGGCACCCAGCCCTAGACAGAGTAAGAATAATGATACTTACGATAATAGTAATGTCTATCCTTTTATGATTCTTACTTCGTGCCAGGCACTGCTATACATACTTCGCATTTATTATCTCATATAATCCTCACGGCAACCGTATGAAGTAAGTGCCATTATCATCCCCCTCTTCCAGATGATGAAACTGGGACACAGAGAGGTTAAGGGTCACAGAGCAGTAGCTGCCAGAAAGCAAGAGGTACTCTGCACAGCTGTATACAGCTGGTTGCCACAGCGATGGCTAAATTGAAAAGGTGAGCCTAGGCTATGTGAAGTGGAGTATACGGGATCTCCGACACACCTAGGAACCTTTCCAGCGACGCCCACATGCCCTGTGAGCCGGGCCTCTGCTGGCTCATCCTCCTACTGGGCCCACCACGTATGGTCATGTTTTTTGGGGGGGGGGTTTGGGCGGGAGGGGCAGAGGGAGAGAGAGAATCTTTTTTTTTTTTTTAAGATTTCTTCATTATTTACTTATTTATTTAGAGAGAAAACACCAGCAGGGGAAGGGGCAGAGAGAGAATCTCAAGCAGGCTCCACACTCAGCCCACTGAGTGGCTTGACCTCCTGACTCCAAGATCACAACCTGAGTTGAAACCAAGAGTCAGACACTCAACCAACTAAGCCACCCAGGCGTCCCAGGAGAGAGAGAATCTTAAGCAGGCTTCATGCTCAGTGTGGAGCCTGACACAGGGCACGATCTCATGACCCTGAGATCATGACCTGAGCCAAAGGCAGACATTTAACTGACTGAGACACCTTGGCACCCATGTTTTGTGGATTTTTATGTTCTTGAGAGTTAGAAATATTTCTCTCTGGGACTTGAAGATATTACCTGGAGACAGGAGGAGGGGAGATGCGTGGAGACCCTGTCTTCCCCCTCTGCTGTCCTCAGGCTGACTTGTTGGAGACAACCTGTAGTGATGTCTCTACTGACTATAAGCAGAGATGGATTATCTTCAGACGCATGGAACATAAATTAATCTTTCCTTGAGCATAAGTCTGCATTTGACAATGACCCAGAGATTTCCCAATCAACTGGGTAAGACTAAGAAGATGTCAGTTCAGTTCGAGGAAGGCTCGTAAGGGTTTACCATAATCAAGGAACAGAAAGTGCTGGTTGGTTCTTGGTCGTTGCTCTAATTGGATATAGCTGTGGACTACCGAGCCCTGGGCCACGGGCAGGGGAGTGAGTCCTGCCTGGAATTCTGCTTCTGCAGATTTCTAGCTCAATGACAGGAACTCTGAGCCTGTGTCCTCCGTCTGTGAGGATGACAGTTCTCCAGCAGACAAGAAAGGCGCTTTGTAAACCGGTATGCGGGTTGTGTGGTGGAATGGGGCATGATCATAACCGCCGTGAACACAGTCATGTCCGAGACCCCCCCGCCCCCCACTTAGACCGAAGGTGTCAGCGTGCAACAGGGACTCATGTGCAGCTGAGAAGGGAGGGTCTGGATATGTCGCCTACATAAGGAGGAGGGCCAGAAACTGGGAACTGGAGAAGAAAGCCAGAGCACCCCAGAGCTAGGAGAAGTAGCACAAGAAGATGAGTCAGGCAGAGGGATGATTCTGGAAAAATATTTTTGATAATGTTCCCTGCTGCGACACTGGGCAGGTATGGGCATGTGGCTTAATGGCCAGGGATGGTGCAGACAAATTCCAAATGTTTTTCTAATAGAAAGTGTGTTGGCTTTAATACAGGAAGCTAGGGGTACTGATTTATTATTAGTAAGTGCTTTGATTATTTTTTCAAAACTACCTGTTCATTTTTGTACAGTAGTCCCCTCCTTTATCCGAGGGGGATACGTTCCAAGACCCCCCAGTGGATGCCTGATGTGAATACTACTGAATCCTATATATATTGTGTTTTTTTCCTATACATACATACTTATGTTAGAATTCAATTATAAATTGGGCATGGTAAGGGATTAATAACAACAATAATAAAATAGAACAATCATAACACTATCCAGTAATTAAAGTTATGGGAATGTGGACTCTCTCTCTCTCAAAATATCTCATTGTACCATACTCACCCTTCTTCTTATGGTGATGTGAGATGATAAAATGCCTGCGTGATGAGAGGAAGGAGGTGAATGACGGGGTAGGCACCATGACGTGGCATTAGGCGGCTACTGACCTGACGCTGTGTCGAGAGGATTGTCTGCATAGCCACCGCGGCTGACCACGGATGACTATAACCGTGGCAACCAAAACCATGGATAAAGGGGGGACTACTGTGGTCTCTTGCTCTTTACTCACTTTTTAATTCTTTTGTTTCTTTATTTTTTTTTAAAGATTTTATTTATTTATGTGACAGAGAGACAGCCAGCGAGAGAGGGAACACAAGCTGGGGGAGTGGGAGAGGAAGAAGCAGGCTCCCAGCGGAGGAGCCTGATGCAGGACTCGATCCCGGAACGCCGGGATCACGCCCTGAGCCGAAGGCAGACGCCTAACGACTGCGCTACCCAGGCGCCCCTCTTTTGTTTCTTTAAACATATTAAATATAATTGTTCTATATTCTATATCCCAGGATCTGAAATCTTTGAGGGCCTGATTCTAAGGTTTGCTGTTTCTGCTGCCTCTCACTCACAGCAGTCTGTGTCCTTGTATGCATTGAGCTGTAGGTTGTGAATTCCTATTTCTAAAAAGCTTATGATAATTTTATATGGCCTGGTTTGAGGTACATTCCTGAGAGGAGGGTTTGGGATTGGGCATTGGGAGGTACTGATAACAGACCAGGGTCCACTTTAGATTTATTATTTTTTAAAAGATTTTATTTATTTATTTGTACAGAGAGAGAGACGGAACATAAGCAGGGGGAGTGGGAGAAGAGAGAGGGAGAAGCAGGCCCCCCGCTGAGCAGGGAGCCCGATGCAGGGCTGCATCCCAGGACCCTGGGATCATGACCTGAGCCAAAGGCGGACGCTTAACCGACTGAGCCACCCAGGCGCCCCTCCACTTTATTTTTTATTTTTTTATTTTATTTTATTTTATTTTAAGATTTTATTTATTAATTTGACAGAGAGAAACAGCCAGCGAGAGAGGAAACACAAGCAGGGGGAGTGGGATAGTAAGAAGCAGGCTCCCAGTGGAGGAGCCTGATGTGGGGCTCGATCCCAGAACGCCGGGATCACGCCCTGAGCCGAAGGCAGACGCTTAACGACTGCGCCACCCAGGCGCCCACACGTACTGCGTATTTTTTAAGCAGGCTCTATGCCCAACGTAGGGCTTGAACTCACAACCCCAAGATCAAGAGTCGCATGCTCTACTGACTGAGCCACCCAGGCGCCCGCCCCTCCACTTTAGATTTAAATGATCATCTGGGGGTTTTAAGACCATGCAACCAGTGTCATTTCAGACTCTCACATCACTCACGGACCATCTGGTTGCTCTAGAATCTCAGGGACTTTTCCCCCCAACTACTCCGAATCGGGGCTGACATAGACACTTCTCTGTTCTTGGTTTTATTTATATTGCTCACCCTTTTTCTCATGGTGTAGGTCTTCCTGAGTCCTGGCTTTATGTGGAGGGGTCTCCAATTTGACTCCCCACCCTGCACGGGTACAAGAACGAGTGCCAAGTGTCACCCTCCCCTTCCTACAACGTTCTATGCAGAACAGGTCTAGAGCACAGGACTGTGTAGAATTCCCTAGAAGATGTGACCATTTCTTTTCACACGTATCCACTTGGAATGAGGTCTGGCTTCACTCCTGGCCCCAGGCTCCCCCCTTCCTTGAAGTCTGTACCATTGACTGAAAAGCACTTTTTTTTTAAAGATTTTTTCCCCTAACATTTTGGTACATTTCCTGGGCAGAGAGTTTCGGAGCAGTCTCAGCAGCACCTGGGAACTTTCCAGACACGCAGAATTTTGGGCTCCATCGAGATCCATAGAATCAGAGTCTGCCTGTTTGCAAGACCCCCGGTGACTCAGAGAGGTGGAGAACCATGGCTTTCCTTTATCATATTGCCTAAAACAGAAGTAGGATAGGCACTTTTTTAAGAAACATTTTTTTATTGGGATGTAATTGACATAGAACGTTATAATAGTTTTAGGTGTACAACCGAATGACTCAGTGTTTGTATATATCCTCGCGTGATCACCATGGTAAGGCTAATTAACATCCATCACCACACAGAGTTGAATGTTTTGTGTGTGATGAGGAATTTTAAGATCTACTGTCTTAGCAACTTTCAAGTATGCAACACAGAATTATTCACTGTGGTCACCATGCGGAACCTTGCTAGGACGGGCACTTTGCATGGCTGTTCTTGACAGCGACAAAATCAAACCTGTTCCTTTCTCCTCCACCTGTTTCTTCCTGGGTCCAGTGTCTCAAATGCAGAGAAAGACTAGGATTAGTAGTGACATCTCCGTCAGCTGCTGCCTTTCTCAACCCCACAGAGACCCTGAAGTGGCAGACTAAGCCTGGGCAGCTCCCAAGCTAGGCATGCCCCCCCTGCCCCCAGGAGATGGCCTCAGAGGTCTCAGTGCTGTCCTCGCTTGCAGGCCCAGGGAGCCCTGGTGCTTACTGAGTTTTCTTCTCCCACCCACTCCCCTCCCTTATGTTGTCGCTGTCTACATGACTGATCTTTTGCCTTAGTTTCTCTGCTCTGATCAGAAGCTATAGTTGGCCCTGACCCCCAGCCCTGACCCCTTCTAATCGCAAAGACAGCTACAATTTGTCACCCTACTTCTCATCGCAGGTTGGGAGCCTTCTTTCTGGGAACCTTCAGGTACCAGCCCCTCATACCTTAATGTAATGAAACTTCTTAAGAGTCAGAGACACGGCTAGGATGGTGTTTGGCTGATTGGTACTGTTTTCATCCTTATGTAGAAGATTCCCATGGGTGTCCATAACACAACAAAGCTAGAGGACTTTGTCCCTGTATATTCAAGAATCTATCCCCTGGGAAAATTAATGGGAAGAGGAAGGAGCCCAGAGTTCATTGTTAGGAACCATATAGATAAGATTACTTTAAATTTCGTATTTTATTATATTATTGTCTTGTTTGAACTGAGCCTTAACTCCATTATGTATTAACTCCAACATGTATTCAGTATCCTTGACTCTTTCGATATGCTGGCCACTTACTGAGCCGTCATACTGAACCACGTGCTGGGCCCAGTCTTGGTGTGCATCATCTCATTTAATCCCCGCAACATCCCTTTGCAGAGATGGGACAGGTAAGGCTCAGGAATACCTGTGCAGGGATGAGATGGTGAGGCTCAGTCAGTCCATTGTCTAAGGTCATGGGATTGGTAAATGGTAGAGCTTGGATTAGAAGCCAGGTCTTTGACAGCAAAACCCATTCTCTTTCTGCTTCCTTTTGGGCAGTACCCAGCAAAGTCCTTGGGACAAAGTAAGCCCTCAATAAATATTTTAAATATGAATGAATCTTGCCATATAAAGACTACTGCTTATTGAATGCCTGCTATGTGCGAACACTTTCTAAATTAGTTCAAATCCTTGTAACAATGCAGAGAGGTATTGATAATTATTTGTTTTAAAGATAAGACAATAAAGTTCAGAGAGGTGAAGTAAATTTCCCAAAGTCATGAAGCCAATGAGTTATTGAACTGGGATTTGAACTCAAGGCCTTCTTTCTGATGCCCAGAGCCCTGCACTTTTGTCTGTATCACCCCATCCCTCTAACATGGGAAGGGGTGTCTTGGGAAGGGGTGTCTCAGGGCTGACACATTACCAGTGGTGTTGGAGAGGGGCATATCTCTCCCTGGGGCTCCAGAGGACAGACCCTTACACAGTGAGTGAGCATTACGTGGAGGCAGATGGTTGCCGGATAGGGAGGGACTTTTAGCAAGTGTCTGACAAAGTGAGGGAGTGTGTGCCCCATCACTGGGGTGTTAGATGACTGTCTCTCCAGAAGGCCCAAACACTGGCAGAAGGGGATCTGGGTTCCCTTTAGCTCTGGTGGTTGGAGGCACTATTGTTCTCTTGGTCAACTCTGGAAATCCCTGGAGAGGAGAGCTCTGAGTGAGAAAGAATAGTTCAGAAGAATATGGTCCTGGTTATTCTAGTTTCTAGAAGGTCTTTGGAAAAGGTTTGATGGATGAGGAAATCATGGGGAGAACAACTCAAGGTCAGCTTCTTCCCTCCTTCGCTGGCCTTACCCAGCAGCCTTTCATAGGGGCCAAGTTTCTTCTTCACACACAGAAGTAGAGAATGTGACATAGTAGGTTCTGATCTTGGGATTCAGCTGTGAAAAAACTGAAATCTCAAATGAATGGAGCTTATTATGATTTACACTTGAATCTCAAAGGACTGGTCCCCTAACATGCTCTCTTCCAACCAAATAATCTGAGCTTAGAGAGAAGAATGCTCTGAACTGTCCTTTGGAGAAAAGTGCTGAGTCAGTTCTTCTGAAGTCCACCGACCTGGGGCTTCCAGCCACCTCCTGTATCACTGCCAAAGCTTTGTGAACTGTGAATAGTAACGGTAACAATTTACCCTTGTAAAGGGGGTTGCAACTGACAAAGTACATCTGTGCTCATGCCTCCAGTCTCTGAAGATTCCATGTGAGGGGTAAAGTGGGCAGTGTCATCCCCATTATACAGACCAGGACCATGAGACTCCAAAAATGGAGAAGTTAAGAAACTTGACCAAAGGCATGTGGTTTCTAAGGAGCAGACCCAAGAGCTGAGTCTAGATTTCTTTTCTTTCTTTCTTTCTCTCTTTTTTTCTTAAGATTTTATTTATTAATTTGAGAGAGAGAGAGAGAGAGAGAGATAGCCAGCGAGAGAGGAAACACAGCAGGGGGAGTGGGAAAGGAAGAAGCAGGCTCCCAGTGGAGGAGCCCAATGTGGGGTTCCATCCCAGGACCCTGGGATCACGCCCTGAGCCAAAGGCAGACGCTTAACAACTGAGCCACCCAGGCGCCCTTGAGTCTAGATTTCTTGATTCTAAATTCAGTTACAGTTACTATTTTTCTTGAGGGGAATCATTTGACTTCTTGAATCAATGCAGATGCCCCAAATAAAAAATTTTAGATAAGGAAACGAGTTTAATTTTCATACCCTTGACCACAAAAATGCTTCAGTGGGTCATTCTGAGTTATACCTGCTCCCCGATGTCCTCCACCACTTCTCTCCAGTATCACGGCAGAAAACCCTCTGGGGGCTCCATTGTGGTTATAACAATATTTATGCTTCTTTTCACAAAGACAGGCAGTGTTCATAGTGGCAGAGAGCATGGGTTCAAGTCCTGCTTCTCTTCAGCTGTGTGGCCTTGGATGACTCAGCTAACCTCCCTGAACCTCAATTTCACACAGCTAACCTCATGGGGATGTGGTGAGGATTCAATGAAATAAAGTACTGGAGAGCTTCGCACGGTGATTTGCACATAATAGGGGCTCATTAAATCTAGACTAAACATAGGTGTGTAAAGCAAGACCTGTAGGTCAAGACTCATTCTTGCAGTTCTCATTCAAGCAGCAGTGACTGAACACATGCTCAGTAGCAAGTGCTTCGGGGTGCATTGCTCGTTCCTCACAGCAACGCTCTGAGGCAGGTATTATTATTCCCATTTTACACACAAGGAAACTGAGGCTCCCTCGCCTCGCACTGTCTGCCATATGCGTCAGAGCTAGGGTTTGAACTCAGCTCTGTCTGACTCTTATTCCAACGCTCTACTATGCAATAGAAGGTCCCCAGTATGCACAGGTTGGATAGAGTACATTATTGATTAGGAGTGGTGATAGGAGCCCCCACCCCCACCCCAATGGGCGTGTCCAGGGACTGGCCCTCCAGAGCCGTGGTTGTGTTACACTTGCTGTGCGATTTTGAGCAGTCACATCACCTCTCTGGGCCTCGCTGTCTTCATCAACAAACCAAGGAAGTTAGATCATCTGAAAGATCTTTTCCAGCTCTGGCCTGCTGCAATGCTTCTCAGATTTCAACAACGATGCAAGTGAAGGATCCTGGAGTGGAGGAAGCATAACAGTGGCCTCTGAAATCTCAAATCAGTTTCGCCTTTTGAACCCATGTGTTTCTGCACGGATTCAGAATCTGCCAGAGGAAAACTCTCTAATTAACCTACAGGGACTAACCCAGCTAGTAATTACCCCTATTATTTTTAATTGCATTTTATAAGGTGCCTTTCATCCAAGATCTCAAAGGGTTTCTCAAACATTCATTAGCGGAGCCCCACCCCCTCCCGTATGGATATGAAAGGCAAGGACTGATTTTAATGTCGGAAAGAAGAGGTGGGGCAGAGAGTAGGGGACTGAGATCCTGGGAGCAATTTCACCTCTGAGTTCAAAGGAGAGAAGAGATAGGTGCCAGAGAAATGCTCACTTTCAACAAGGAATTCAAGGGCTATTCAGTGAAGAGCGGATGGACCAGGATCAACTTCTGTCTTGCGAGTGCCCTCAGGAGGGCCATTCAGTTTGGCTTGGTTCAATTTGATTTGCTTCATTTCACTTTAGACTTTTTCATCATTTGTCCTTTGAGCTGATCCCCAGTACACAGGCCTGTGCTCAGTGATGGAAGAATATAAGCGAAGCAAGGTTTCAGAGTGTACCCATTGCAGGTTTGGGCACACTGGTGCAAGCAAAGGGTACAGGAACCTCCCAGGAGAGCCCTGGTTGATTGCCTTAAATGAACGGCTGAAGCCAAAGCTAAGATGCCCCAGCATGTGGCCAGCTGCTGCCCCCACAGCCTCCTGGCAGTTGGTGGGGGAAGAATGAGTCTGGGTCCACATGCTAAGTCCAGGGACCTGATTGACAAATGACATAGAAGGACCATTTCAAATAGCTCACCATGAAGCCCACTCTTCTCCTTCCTTCCCCACTCCCCTGCACTATAACCAAGCCACCTGAGGTACTTGTACCAAGTTCCTTTCATGCCCAGTCCAGTGAATAGATAGAAGAGATCATTATAGATCATAAGAAGCTTCCCTCTCCCAGAGTTGGGTCTGTGAGCTCCTGGAGGACGGAACCCTGTCTGCCTATTCACCAATTTCCTTCGCACGTGTTCTGGGCAAGGTAGAGGATGCTCAGCACGTGTTTGTTGACTAACAGAGCAGATCACGCAGCTGCCACCCTGTTTCTAGCATCGCAGGATGGTCTGGTAGAAGCTAGAGAAGGATCCTTTCCCTCCTCAGCTTGCAGGTAAGTAGAGCCAAAGGAGGACAGCCAGACCCATGCAGCTCCAATGACTTTAGAAGTCAAAGACTTCCAGAAGACACTGTTTTTTTTTTTAAAGATTTTATTTATTCATTCGACAGAGAGAGACAGCCAGCGAGAGAGGGAACACAAGCAGGGGGAGTGGGAGAGGAAGAAGCAGGCTCCCAGCAGAGGAGCCTGACATGGGGCTCGATCCGGGAACACCAGGATCACGCCCTGGGCCGAAGGCAGACGCTTAACTACTGAGCCACCCAGGCGCCCCTCCAGAAGACACTGTTAAGCTGAGGGTGGGGATGCCAGTGATGTGGTGACCAAGGACCCCAGGCTGAGATGGTGTGAGGTAGCAAAAACGAGGACTGACCTGGGTGTTGGGAGCACAGGGATCCTTTAGCAAGAAGGTTGGGACTTACAGGTAAAGCTTCAGATCATTCACTGATGGGAGCTCCAAGGGCCCATGACAGGTACTCCCAGGTTGATACAGCCTGGAGGGATGTGAGTGACCTGAGAGAAGGAGGAGGCATGGCCTTGCCCACGAGGAGCTGGCAGTTTGTTTTGGAGATTAGATTTGCACACAAAGCTATTAGAGAACAATGCAGGGAGATTTATCACTGACTAACTTGGGAGTTTCCCATGGAGAGAGGGAGTCTTATTCATTGCCGTATTTCTTGTTGGGCCTGATGAAGTTGTAGGTACTTTTTACAAAGTACAAAGTGTACCAGATACACTTGATGATTAGTTCTCAAGTTGGATGGCATGAAAGGTTAAATGGCCTAGATCAGAAAAGGGAGGAACCTGGAGGCCAAGATCCTGGGGAAGACTTTAAGAGGGAGGAGGAGCCACGGTGGTTACTAATAAATGACAAGTGAAAAGAATAGCCACCGACCTTGTCAAAGGGCTTTCCCATCACATGAAGCCTGTGCGGTGAGGACAATCAGGGGAGCTTAGTTACCCAGTGAAAGGACATCTTGCTGGGTTTTGCCTGCCTAGTGTCCATTCCCTTCTCTTCTGGGAATGCCACCTTGTTTTCACTCTCAGTCTATGTGTTTCATGGGAGCTGCCATCATCTCTAGACCCAGACCCAGCCAATCAGAGTGCTGCACCCTCCTGGCCACAGAATTTGCTCAGAGATGACCACATGACCCAACGTGGGCCAGTGAGGACCCTCTTGAGGACGTCTTGTAGAACTCCTGGGGGAAAGGCACTCTTTCCTTTGGGTTGTAAAGCTAGAAGAATGTAAGCATGGAGCTGCTGGTTGTGAAACTGGCTACCAGGTGGGAAAAGACCATCTAAAGATGAAGCTAGAACAGAAGAAAACAGAGCTACAAGATAAATGGGACTTTGGTACTCTTGATAATTTCTCACATGTGTAAGTCAACACATTTCTTTTTAAAATTTCCTCTTAAGCCACTTAGATTAAGGGTTCTGTCACATGTAACTGAAAAAAATCCTGGCTCATATGCCCATCTGAGATGGGCAGGAGTGATATCGTGAACCAGATCCTGGGTTTTCTCATCCATCATCCATCAATCTATCACCCATCCATCATTCATCATTCACCCATCCATCTTCCATCCATCCATCCATCCATCCATCCATCCATCCATCATCATCCATCCATCCCTTTAATCTTAGTGGAGATTGGTCAACAAAGTGCAAACCAAGTTTTGAACTCAGAACTTGGAATTTAGTCAGGAACTCAGTTCCCCGAGGCAGGGCTGAGTTTCATCAGTGTCATCAGCACACAGCCAGACATGACCCTTATCTTGCTAAACATGATTCCATCATGCTGGTGCCACAGCCCAAACAAGAAAGTCCAGAATGTTATTGACAAGCATGTGGGTTTTCCTGTTGGAGCTGATGGCAATACTTCGAGCTCTGTGGTGATGTCATTGTGAATTGCCAAAGAGGACTTACTTGCTCTAGCCTCACTTTTGTTCCTTGTACCACAGAGGCCACATTAAACACAGAGCTGCTCAAGAATCGTGGAGACAAGCACCAACTCTTTCAGGATGACTCTGTAACCCTCAAGAGTCAGAAATACCTCAATTTCCTATCTTGAACTCCTATCTTCCAAGAAAAACGGCAACTCAGAGAGGAAGGGATGTGCCCAAAGGACAAGGGCACATAAAGACTTACAAGGAGAGACTAGATCCAAACTCCTGACTCCCAATCGTGTTCTTTTTCTACGATGTCACTCTCCTTCTTTGGGACACATTCCAAAGCAGGTAGAGTTTGTCTCAAAGGGCTCATTTCCTCTTTGATCAGTGATTGGCATTGGTAAGTCAAGAAACACTGCAGACACTGGACCACATTTCACAGATTTTTTTCACATTGTCTCCTATCATCTGCTTGTGGGCCACATGGTGCAATAAGGATGGATGGACGTGGTGGTCACACAATTGGTGGGAAGAGATATTAAAAGTTGAGTTGCCCAACCCTCTTCTGATGTTTGGACTCCCTCGATGTCCCCTGGTTATACACCTGCTATATACCTTTGTAGGTGGCACAGTTGGAGAGGAAGTTGTACTCTCAGTGCCCTCTTCTGACTATTCCAGGACATCAATCTACTGATGGCCTCCTCTACCGCTCTCTAAAATCTTTAGTCTCTTTCTTTTTCGCTCCTTACTCTTGGTTAACAAATATTTTGGGTCTCCTTTTCTTAAAGCAAAGAAACCAATAAATGAGCAATGATTTTTCTTTCAATGTTACCACATGCCTAGAGACCTTTTTATCTTCCTGTGTTCTTCCACCAAGAACACTCCAGCAAGAAGTCAGTTTCTTGACTCCTTTACGCTTTCCGTCCACACATCACGATCCACCCATTTCTTAACTTTTAGCAGCCTGACTTCTTTCAGAAGTCACCAATGACATCCTAATTATGAAATCTGGTGTATGGAATCTTATTTATTTATTTATTTATTTGAGAGAGAGAGAGAGAGAATGAGCAGCAGGGGCAGAGGTTGAGGGAGAGAGAATCCCAAGCAAGCAGACTCCATGCAGAGCACAGAGCCTGACATGGGGCTTGATCTCATGACCTAAGATCACGACCTAAGCCAAAACCAAGAGTCAGACACCGAACCAACCATGCCACCCAATTGTCCCTGGTGTCTTTTTTTTTTTAACCTAAAATTTTAAAATTTCCTTTGTATTATTTGAGATGTTGGTCACCCAGTACTCAATCTCCCTTGATACAATATTGCCCTAATTCTCTTTCTTCCCCTTGCACGTTATTCTGATTCCTCTGATTATATCTCTGTTTTCACTTCCTTGTCTCATTTGTTTTAAGTTTCTCTCCGGGCGATGTTGTCCATCCATTGATAGCTCTGTCCATTCAACACATAATTGAGTGCAAGGTGTTGTGCCAGGAAATGGAGATTCAGAGATAGATTGCAATCATTCTTGATGTCAGTGAGCCTACTTTCTATTGATGGAGACAGATAAACTCATCTCAACACCAGGTGATGACAAATGCCGGACCAGTGGTACTTCACAGATACAAGGAAATGGAGCCCTGAGAGCAGAAAAGGATCTTGGAGATCATCTTGTCAATTCTCAGTTTTTTCAGAATGGGAAACTGAGACATAAGGAGAGGAAATCAGGTGCCTGTGGTTCTACAGAGAGCTGGCAGAATAGCTGAGAGTAGACCCAAGTCTCTTAAATTATATCCTTGTCAGAGAATGGCCAAAGGTGACTTTTCTAGTGAGGTAGGAAGGTATTAGGATACAGAAAGGTATTTGGAGTTTGCTCTGAGATACAAATGCATTTTACTGAGATTTTTCTGCAACACAAGACCCATCATTGGAACCTGCATCTTCTTTCAAATACTCCAGCAAGAAGCCATATGGTAGAGATCCAACAATTGGGATTTCTTTATGGAAAGAAAGAAAAATAATATTTACTGAACACTTAATATAAGCCACAAAACTAAGGTCCAAAAGTGACTCACATCAATTTTGAAGCAAAACCAGGATTGGAACTCAGATTTCCTATCCCTTGTCTATTGTTTTCATGAAGCTAACAGCCATATGTTGACTGCCTGAGCTAGAATGTTGGACTATCACTGCCCAGAAAAAAGAGCGAAATGACTGGCTGTGGGTCTTCTGAATCTGGGAACCCCTTGCAAAACCACTCTATGCTTTTGGGTAAGAACCTGCCCTCATCTTTATCTTCAGACAGAGATGATATCATGGGCATCCAACCTGGATGCATGCACAGAATAAGGGTGTAAGGACAGGACTCTATGCTTAGAAGGGCCCCATGTTTGGTTTGATGTTGCCACTTAAAATTCTTAATAATTTGTAAGCAAAGGGGTCCCCCACATATGGGTCTCACTCATATGAATAGTTCACTGTTCTCTCTGTCCTCATCCCCCTAGGAAGGGCCATTGGAAAGATTACCCAAAGGCAAGCTAAAACTAGGCCAGCTAGGTGCTTCTCTGCATTTCCTGGACCACTTCCTAGAAGGGTTTTATCCTCCCTAGACATCATGAAGCTCTGTCTTCCTGGGTCACAGCAGAGTGTGGATTCATCTATCCAGCTTCTCCAGATCAGAAACCAAACCACCAGCCACTTCAGTCATCCCCTTGGCCATTCCCTCCCTAGAAGAGAGCCCAGCCTCTATTGCTGGCATCCCAGTATGGTTCCAACTTACTTTTGCAGCATTTTTTCTCAATGTTCACATATATAGAGTCTCTGCTTAGACCACAATATCTGCTCCCCCCCTCCACCGCCAGGTCCACCTTAGACACTTTGACCTCTGCATTTCTCCTTTCCATCCTAGTGCACTGCCTTATTTTTCTCATCAGCTGATTTTTCTCCTGTCCTTCAAGGCCTAGCTGTGGCCCCATCTCCTCTGTAAAAGGCCTTCTCTGACTGCCCATTCTATATCCTCTCTCCCAACAAAGCTGTGTGGTTCCTGAAGTCAGAGCTAGTATCCCGCATCTGTTTTCCTCACCAAGCCACACACCCAAAAGGGGTCAGTGAATTGTTGTTGGTGCCTTGATTCTCGGCAGAAGAGAAAAGGCAGGAAATCCGTTTCCACGCAGGGTTGAGTCATGTGCTCCCAGACCCAGTTTGCCTGATACTACAGGTGAGCCAGTGAGGGTCTCATTAAACCTGCTTCCCCAGCTGAGGCTCTGGGCCCAGTCCTGAGCCCAGTGCCCATGGTGACCACAGATCTCACTGGGGGATATTGACTCATTTGAGACCAAGGAAGGGAGGCCACTTTCCCAACAAGGGCAGAAGTGTGTGAGGATGCCAGGGGTAGAATGTCCAGGCTCCAGAAGGCAATGCTTACTGTTTTCTGACTGACCAGACTCTATCCAGAGTTTGGCCACCACATGATTTAATAAAAGGCAGGAGGTAGAAGGATTACCAGGAAGAGGAGGGTTGAGAACCTGTGCCAAATGGGAAGCAGTTGTAGGAACTGGACGTGAGTGGGAGAAAAGAAATCTTGAGAGAATGTGACCCACGTCTTTAAAATGGTCAAAGGACTGACCTAGGCCAGTGGAGATGGACTCATTCTGTGTGGCCCCTCAGGGCTGCAGCTGGACAAGGACAGGAAAGTGACAGGGACACAGAGATCTGCTCAGGCAGGACTGTTCACCATGGAAGGGGCTCGAGGGGGAGGGAATAATGCGTCGGCTTTCCTGACTAGGAGTGTCCACAAGAAGGTTCCTCCTCAATCCATCCTCAACTCAGCCACTTAACTTCTATTTCTCCATACAACTCTTCATCTTTGGTCCTTAAGACTCAGATCCTACTCTGATGTAAATGCATTGAACATTCTCTACTGCCCCCACTGTAGTTTCATCATCTCTTGCAACAGTCCCCTAATCAACGCCCCAGCCGGCCGCCTGCCTCCATGTTGCCAGAGTAAGACTTCTAAATCACAGACGAGCATCCGTTACATGCCTGTTACACTCCGTCCAGTGGGTTCCTGGTATCCTCATGAAATGGCTGCATCCCTTACTGTGACTTTCAAGGCCCTTCATGGTCTGACATGGGCAGCTTCATCCCTCGTGCTTTCCCCTCGCACCTTACACACCAGCAATACTGGATGCTTCGGATCCATGCGCCACCACACTCACTCCCACCCCTGTGCCTTTGCATGTGCTGCTCCCCCTCACCTGGGAGACTCTTCTTCCTCGCAACCACCCCCCTCCCCACCAGTTCCATTCTACCTGCTACTCATTTATTAGGTCTCAAGTTCAGTGTCCCTTCTGCCAGGAAGCATTGTCAGGCTCTGCAAGTCCAGGTTAGATGTCCCTGCCACAGATCACCTCTGCATCCTTTCACTAGTTTTCGGCATACGGTATTGTGTACGTATATATAATTACTTACACTTCCCCCCCCCCCCAGAGGGCAGGGACCATATCTGTTCTGTTCACTCTGCGTCTTTATTGCCTAGTTCCTCGCACATAGTAGCTGCTCCGTGTATATTTCTTGAATAAAAGATTGTCCTTCCCAAGAGGCTATAGGAGGGATTTCCTACTTTGGGCCCTTTCCACCTCAGGGACCATGTTTCTTTAAGACACGCCCTTTCCTGTCCTTACACATAGTATGTTATCAGGTGCAACAGGAATTTGCAAACAGGAATGTTGACTTCCTGCTTCAAACAGAAATATGCTCTAGGCTGTGATGCAAGGGGCAGCAGGACTCTCCTCGGGGATCCAGTATGAACGGTATTCGGTTGCACAACACGGTTTCCAAAGACTCACGGGTGGAGTGTTTGGCTTCCAGAGCATCAAGCTCGTTCTAGCCACACAGGGGAGGGTGATTAATTTCCTGCAAGGGATTGTGTTCAGACGTCCCACCTTCCTGGGTATCATCTTACTTCTGTGACTCCTGTAGAACCTGACACTGTTATCTCACTTGATAGAAACGAATAGAACACCGATAGCCAATAAAATGCACCTTGGCCCACACCTCACACCTTATACAAAATAAACTCAGAAGGGATCATAGATTTAAATGTAAAATATAACACCATATCACACTTAGAAGAGAACAGAGGAACAAAACCTCCATGAGTTAATAGGAAAAGAGCTTTGAGACACGGTACCAAAAGCACAATCCATAAAAGAAAAGAATAAACTAACTGGACTTTATTAAAATTAAAAACTTTTGCTCTGTGAAAGACTTCGTTGAGACATGAGAGGTCAAGTATCAACTGGGAGAAAATATCTGCAGATTACGTATCTGAAAAAAGACTCATTTTCAGGGTAAAGATCTTTCTAAACTCAACAGTAAGGAAGAAAGGAAGTTTGAAAAAGAAAGGAAAGGTGAATTTCCCTTTCTCCTCCCAGGAAGTTGCTCCGCGTATTCCATTCTCAGTTCTGGGCTCCTCTGACCTGGATGGTTGTGGGGAGGCTATAGCTTTTCTGTTCCAGCTTCAAGGTGTGGGGGGAAGGTAGATGGGTCCCTGAGGGAGGGGCTAGAGGCTTTGAGGGAGCAAAAGTAAGAGGAGTGTGGCCCAGCCTGAGGGAGCTGGGATGACACGATTGGGATAATGGAGGGCTGAGAGAAGCCCCTGTACCCTCTCTTCCCACCTCCCTGGAGGAAGCAGGATTTCTGACAGGGGAGGAGGGCTACGGGGCTGCCTGAGTACTAATCACAAAGCACTATGCCCTTGGAGCCACATGAAGGCCCAGTGGCCAAGTGTGCCTGAGAGGGCATGGTTGCCGCCAGCAGAGCCACCACCTGAAATGGACCACACACACACGGGCTTGGTCACCAGCGTCTGCATGGCTATGTGAGAATCTAGGTGCCTCCTCAGAACTCCAGGTGCCAGGTCCAAATGCATGCCTAATCAGAAGTGACAGGGCACAACCTTCCAAACGACCAAGATTGTATCTCCTGGCTCTGCCAACCAGGCAGGTGGGAGCTTAGCAAGAGTTGAGTTGATTGAGAAAGATTTAAAAGTGATGCTTCTATTTGAGTCTTATGGGTTATATTGATTCTGTGTGTGTGAATATGAGAGAAAAGGGGGGTACCGGTCATGCATTTAACTCAGCCCTTGCTCTGCGTGTCACTTTGCAGGGACGTGTCAATTATATAAGATGACAGATATATTGACTGAATTTTAGCACAAAGTGCCCTCCAACAAAGTGCCCAACCAACATGAATTGGTTTAAAAACTCTGTGTTAAAGAACTCATATGTGGTAGAGCCAGGATGTGACTCTGGGTCTGGATGACCCCAAAGCCCATTGCTCAGCATTACAGTGAGGTTAACTCACCAAATAGTGCCTGGAATGGGGTTGCAATTGGGGCTCTAATCCCAAACTAAGAGATGCCGCCCCTCCTCCTAACAGGGGACTGGAAAGGCGGGTGATATCCAGCCTCACCCCTACTCTGCGTGTCCCTGGGCCAGTCACGGCTAGACTGCATGCACTAATGACTTCTATGCACTTTTGTATGTGACCCCTGCCTTGACCATCCATTCCACGAAGAGCCCTGAATCTTTTCTCTTTGAGCTGCTGCTAAATCCCATCTCCCCAGAATGTCCTTGCACAACTGAGAATCCTATTGCCAAGGGCAGGACGGCAAACCCGTCTGGTTTTCTTTTTGTCTGCCCCACGGTCCCAGCCAGCACTGGAGCACAAAGGCAAAGGTGTTGGAATGAGAACAAATTTTTTTTTTCCCATTTGGCTGTTGGCGTGTGTTTTTTTTAATGCAAGACTTTGAACACCTTTATTATAATTTTAAAATCAGTCATTGCTAAAAAAACAAAATTCAACGGAGTAAACTTGAAGATCTAATTGGCTTTATGAAACCGTTCATGAACTGGGAGACATCCCATCCACCAAGTAGAGGGGAGCTCCAAAGGGCTACAGAAAGGAGAAGGTTTTCTAAAGCAGGACAAGGACATCATAAACAGAAAAAGGAGTATTTCAGGTGAGGTCGCCTTCATCTGGGGACGGAAGAGTCTTCATAGGTGGGATTATCTCATCTTCCTTTTGGCAATAGAGAGGGCCCATGTGACGGATTACTGTGTTGGTGCTGGCCAGAAAATTCCTGACTGACTGGTTAAGACTACCTTTTGGGGGAAGCTTAAAAGTGCAATTAGTTTAGGTCTTAAGCCCTGGTTTGGTGACTTGGCCTAAGTAATGCCATTTTGGGGCCTGCGGTTTCCTTTTTAATATTATGATAGCCAGAAGTTTTTCTCCTTCCGCCTCTTACGCTCTCTCTCTCAAATAAATAAATAAATAAATAAATAAATAAATAAAATCTTTAAAAGAAGTTGATTTTCAACAAATATTTCTGTAAGTCAAGAATGAAGAATCATTTAAAAGGTTCTATGGAAAGAACGTTATATTTATAAAAAAATAAAGGTTGTGATGTTGGGTTTATTTTATATATAAGGGAATTGCGCCCCTCTTTGTGCAAGGCTGCATCTGCTGGCGGTGACCTGAAGTAACTTGGTGTAACCTCTGTGGATGACAGTAACGGGGGGGTGTGCAGAACTGTTGCCCTCCATTTTGCATCCTGATTCGGATCTGGCTTATTCATGTTCCCCCCTCCCCCCGGCTTGTGTCACCCAGGGATGTCCACGTCTCCTCCCCAGACCTGCTCTGCCAGAGTCCCTGTGCCCCCTTCCCATGGTAATTAAGTATATTGAGATGTCTGAATGTTGATGTCAACCTGACCCTCAGGATAGGGTGAAACAAAGGAGTTAAACTCATGATCACTATTATGATTTATAAGAAAATAATCCTACCAGTTCCAGTCATCAGCAGAAGACAGACCGGGTCTCCCCAGGGGCACCCTGCAAGCATCAGCATGTTGTTCCCTCATCCTGAAGTTTCTCTTTCTGTTTTCCTTTCTCCGAATAGTGATGGCTTTATGGTATTTTCTGATTTTAAAACAAGAGACGATTTTATTTTTTTAAAGCATAGAAAAGCACAGAGACTAAAAATAACCATAATCTCACCATAATCTTCCAGATACGTCATTATATCCTTCCTTTTTCTAGACCTATGTAGCAGAAGCCTTTTTATCCAGCATTATTGGGACAGTGCTTAGTGGGTTAAGCAAAAAAGTTAGTTGAAATAATAAATGATAATAACCAAAAAACCAAACATACTTTAAATCTTTTATTTTTAACTTAAAATGTATCAATGTTTTAATAGAGCCTTTTATGTTACTATCACTCTGCTGAAGGAAGTTCACCTTTGTCTTTCATATACTGACACCATCATAGTTTGTCTCCAAATTCCTGTTTTGGCTTCTTTGAGGAAGAAAGCATACTGAGAGCAGAATCTTGAATTTTTCCGAACCACATCTCCCCACCTCGCCAATCCGTTTTAACTATGTTATTACAATAGCAGATGAATTCTTCAAAGCGTTCAATTTAGTTTTTTTAAAGGAGCTTTTTTTCTGTTTTCCCTCATTTTTTTTCAATTTATATAATATTTAACTACAAAACTATACTAACAAGGACATTGGAATAAAGAGGCTAGAGAACCTTAAAACTGACCATGTGAGCTGTCTGGTGGGAGCAGAAGTGGGGGATAAAAAGGCACAGCCTTCCTTCCAGAGCCTTCCATGGATCTGAGAGTCATTCCTGCGGGTTTTCAGGTGGAAGGGGCGGGTTGACTCAACTGGGGTCAGCTAAGTGGTTGGATGCCAATCAGAAGAGATCACACTGTATACACACACGAATATAATTTATTTACAAAAGATGAGATCATACTACACATACGGCCTATTTTTTTGTTTACCATGTTGCTTATTTACATAACAATAAATATGGTCCAACATCATCCTTTTGAATGATCGATAGTATTTCACTGTACGGCTATACTACCTTTGCCTAATCCCTTACTAAGACTTTTAGACGTTGTTTTGTTTTTGTTTTTTTTTCTTTTTGTACTTGTTTGTATTTTTACATATTTGTTGGATTACTTCCTCAGATTATTTCTAATAGTGGAATTGCTGCATCAAAGTGTATCTATATTATTAAGACTTTCGGTACATATTGCTACCTACTTTCCGGAAAACATGTACCAATTTATACACCTCCAGCAATGTAACCCTCAAACTGGCCCCCAAACTGCTCCCCTCCTCACGCAGCTTCCAGGTGAGCAGTAAGGACTCTCAGGAGAAAAAGGTGTGCAGGGTGAGGTGAAGGTTCCCCACAGCGATACTCCTGACCAGTGATACGAGAGCAGTCAATCCAGTAGAGACAGAAAATGCTTGGGGAGGGGAGAAAGTGGAGTGGGTGTACCCCTGTCTTTCCTGGAATCTCAGGATTGCGTCATGTAGCAGAGAGAGCCAAGGATGAGACCCCAAAAGACATGGAGATGATGGATGGCTCTGTCACTTATAGGTTATGTGACGTTTAGGCAAGTCATTTAATCTCTCTGAGTCTCAATTTCTGCATCTGTAAAATAGCATCATCTTCTGTTAGAACATTTATCTCTAGGAAACATCTAGGTAGACATGTTATAACCTGACTTTCACCAGGGGATTGCTGCCTTAGTGCGGGGAAGGGGCTGACCTTGGACTTCCATGAGTATAACTGGAGTCCTGTTCAGCTCCTAAGAACAATTCCTTGCTTACAATCACAGTGAGGTTCCTCACCTTGTACTTGATACCCACTCTGTGCATATTCTTAATTCCTATCAGGCTGGGTCCAGAAACACCTGGAGTCTTGAGTGGAAGGTAAGGGGAACGGGAAGAGAGTTGCCAATGCCTTGGACAATTCCACCATGTGTGTCGATTGTTACCATTACGATAACTTCAGCACAACCTGCCTGATCTTGAGCTTCAGACTGAAGATCCCCCTTCCTAGACCTGCCTCCTCCTGAGCTCCCTGTCTAGTCCCAGATGCCTCTGTTCTGCCTAACTGTACCTCTAGTTTGATACCATTTCTTCCAACTAAAGCGGTTTCTTTAAGATAACAACTCTTACTAACATGCACTGAGCGGTTTCTTCCAACTAAAGCGGTTTCTTTAAGATAACAACAGTTACTAACATGCACTGAGCACTTACTAGATGTCAAGTACCGTACTACGCAATTTACAGGTATTATCCTCACTGATGGTCCTAGAAGGTAGGCATTCCCATTTTATAGGCGAAAAAAACTGGCTCATTGAGGTTTAGCAACTTTTCCAAAGTCACACAGCTGGAATGTAAACGAGCTGGGATTTGAACTAGTCTGTCTGCAACAAAGCCTGGGTTCTTAGTCATGACCAACAACCCTGAGAGGCAAGGAGGGCAGTGTTCAACACCCTTCTCATTTTCTAGAAGAGCAAGCTGAGGCTCAGAGTTTGTCAAGATCACACAGCTGGTCTGTAGCAGAATGAAGCCTAGAACCAGATCCCAGGGAAAGCAGACCAGCTGGACCTAGCATCCAAAGGGGTCACCAAAACGTTTAGAGGTAATTTCCTGAATCCAAAAGTGGAAAGGAAGAAGAGACACTTTGACATCTTGGTTGGGGATTTAGGGTCTTCACTTAAAAGCTTTTTGGCAAGAGCCCATGAAACATCTATGCAGACAAGAATGAGTTGTCTCTTTCTCCATCTAGGGAAGCTTGAAATGCAAACGCAAAGTGACAGAAGTGCATATGGAGTTGGGAGAGAGCCTCTTCAGCCATATCAGGGAAGACGCCTTGGAGGGGTGCACTTTAATCGTCTCTGAAGGGTTGATATACTCTGAACAGAGTTGGTGGTACTGGACGCCCAGTGAGTGCATAGTCCTGACTTCAGGCTGACACATACCACGCGGCTATTGTGAGCCAAGCAAACACTAGTGTAAGATTTCTATGCTCAGCGATGTCATTTTAAAGCTATCCTTACTGAATGCATAGGCTGTGTTTGCTTATGTTATTTGATTGGATGAAACAGAATAATGATCCTCTATCCTCCCTACCCCTGAACCTGACCTTCATAATCTCCTTGCACTGACAGCCCTCTACCTTTCTAGGCAAGGCTGTCCTCGACAGTCTCCCCATGAGCAATTGTTGGGCACGTATCTTCTTTAGTTACCTACTTTAAGCATTTATAAGTGCTTTCCCATCCCTTATGGCATTGGATCCTTACACTGTCCTTAGAAAGTAGATGTGCAGAGAGTATTCCCATTTTACACATGAGGAAACCGAGGGTTCAAGATAGGGGTGGCAAGTAGGTTTCAATTCACTCTGACTGTCTGCAACATCGTATTGAGGGTTCTGAGAACAAATCCAGGGGTTTGGCAAAAACTAGTGCTGTGATCAATGAGCAATGTCTGCCCTGGGCACCAAAAAGGAAGGTGACGGCACCTGTGTTGGTTGAGTTAAAGAACTCAGATTTCCCGGGGTGCCTGGGTGGCTCAGCTGGTTAAGTGTCCGACTTTTGATTTCAGCTCAGTCATGATCTCAGGTGGTGAGCTCGAGCCCCACATCAGGCTTCACGCTGGGCATGGAGCCTGTCTAAGATTCTCTCTCCCGCTCTGCTCCGTCTGCCCCTCTTTCTTTCTTTCTTTTTTTTTTTAAAGATTTTATTTATTTATTTGACAGAGAGAGAGAGATAGTCAGCGAGAGAAGGAACACAGGCAGGGGGAGTGGGAGAGGAAGAAGCAGGCTCCCAGCAAAGGAGCCCGATGTGGGGCTCGATCCCAGGACTCTGGGATCACGCCCTGAGCCGAAGGCAGAAGCTTAACGACTGAGCCACCCAGGCGCCCCTCTGCCCCTCTTTCTACCCCTGTGCATGTGAGTGTGCACTCACTCTCTCTCTCTCTCCCTCACTAAAAAACAAAAATGAAACAAACAAACAAAAAGAAACCTAAAAACAAATAAAAACAAACAAACAAACTCTCTTGACTCCCAGACCCAGGTCCTTTCCCTGCAGCACGCTCCTCAGAGAGGGCTTGTGGAAAGAGATGCAGGTGTCCAGACACAGGTAGGAAATGGTACAGAGTAAATGCTCAGTTGGTGGCTGCAAACGGCCCTCCTAAAGATATCCATGCCTCATCCCTAGAATCTGTGAATGTTACCTTATATGGCAAAACAAAAATGGGGGGGGTCTTTGTAGATGTGATTCAGTTAGGGATTTTGAGGTGGGGGATGATTCTGCATTATCCAAGTGGGCCCTAAATGCAGTCATGTGTGTACTTATAAGAGGGAGGCAGAGAGAGATTTCACACACCGAGGAGAGGGTGATGTGAAGATAGAGCTTAGAGAGATTTGGAGATGTGTCCACAAGCCAGGGAACACGGACAGCCACCAGCAGGTGGAGGCAACAAGGAATGGATTCTTCCCTAGAGGCTCTGGAGGGCGTGCACCCCTGCCAACACCTTGATTTTGGCCCAGTGACACTGGTTTAGAATCCCTGGCCTCTAGAACTGTCGGGAGAATACATTTCTGTTGTTTTAAGCCGTCAAGTTTGGGTCAATTCGTTATAGCAGCCCCAGGAAACTAATATACTCAGTAAGTATTAATTTTCCCTCTCTTTGAAGTCTTTCTGGGCTCTGGAAAACACACATGCACATGTGTTATCTAATAAATAACATGTATTTCCATATATATTTCATTGCAGGGAAGAAAGACCACCATTATGAGTAAATATGGTCAAGGCAGAATCTAATGCCCATTAGGACCATGCTTAGATGTTTCCTGCGCAAGGATGTTTACTCTACATGGATACTAATTAAGAAGTAATCAGTCTGCTCCATTTCCTACCAGAACAGTTATATTTATCTGATGTTTTTTCAATACATCTTCGAGGGGCCATGGATGGGAGAATAGCATCCTGAACAAATGGGGAGCCTTTGTTCTAAGGGAAACGTGCGCCTCTACCTTTCGGCGGTGCTTCTGGTTTGTTTGTTTGGAAGGCATTAGGGGCTGCAGTTTTTCTCCCTTGGGAAGAAGCTGGTAATGAAGCAGAAGTTCAGCCTGCCATAGAATTAGTACACAGACAGAATTAGTATCCAAGGCCAGCAAACCGGAAGCAATAAATCATGTCATCCTGGCACCTAAATTAGAAAGAAAAAAAAATTCATTGTGAGAAATGAAATTCTTAATAACGAAATCTTATTCATGGATGGATGTGCGTTGGGGAGGTTATGAAATATGACTCAGGAGAGGTTCGGAGTGTTAATATCTAAGGATTCAGAAGATGGCTGTCATAGATAATCGCAAAGCAAATATTAAAATGTGAGTCACCCACCGTGCCACTTTTTTTTTTTTTTTTTAATATTCTACACACACCGCACTCAGGAGAAAACACCTGCTGCCGGAAGACACAGAAGAGCCATCAGGAAAATCATGGCCAAAAGAGCCTCAGTGAAGATTTTCACCAGCCTGGACATCCTGGTGGCTGGAAGGGAGTTCTGGGTGCTCTCCTGGGCTGAACATATTTCATCCAATCCCTCCCTACCCCGTTTCACAGATGAGGAGCCTGAGGCTTGGAGAACCCAAGTTCAGTGGTCTGTGGGGAGTTAATGTGTGGTAGAAACCGTCCTCCTAGGCCTCTGCCCCTCCCCAGTGACCGCACTACCTTCCGGGACACACACTCTGCTTGCCTTTTTAGAGCCAAGGAGGGCCTCAGCTCCAGCCTTCCTCATACGCCTATGGAATCGGGTTAATCTGCAACAGGCATTTGCTGGGTACGATGAAGAAACTGGCCACTTTATATTTGATTGGGTAAGAAAAAAATACCGTTTCGAGTGTGCTTATCGGGTTCGTTAAGGGCCTGCCCCAGTTACCCTTGGGAAACAAAGTCCAAATTGTACTGGGGCACCAGAACAGCTGGGAATGAGCAGGACTTCAGTAGCCCTTTAGTTGAACCAAAACTTCTTCTGCCTAACGTAACCTCAAATCAGTGCTGTCTTTATATACAGAAATCCTAAAGAACCCCACTTCAGCCGCCCTCCTGGAGAGATCAGGGAAGCTTCCAGAAGTGCTATCTGGTAGCGGCAAACGGTAGAGATATGGAGGGTGTGAATAGGGAAAGAGGGTTGAGTGGAGATTTTTATTGTCTTGGCTAGCTCTCTGGTACATATAAGAGGTAAAGTTCAAAGAAGACAAGCAACTTTTTTTTTTTTAAAGATTTTATTTATTTGTCTGAGAGAGAGAGAGCGAGAACGAGAGAGCACAAGCGGGGAGAGGGGCAGAGGGAGAAGCAGATTCCCCACTGAGCAGGGAGCCCAATGCAGGGCTCGAAGCAGGGCTCCATCCTAGGACCCTCGGGTCACAACCCCAGCCGAAGGCGGATGCTTAACTGACTGAGCCACCCAGGCGCCCCACCTTTTTTTTTTTTTTAAGATCACACAGTGAGTTAGCCAATCTAGAACCTGAAAGCAGACCTTCTAAGTCCTTAAGCCAAGCCTTATGTCCCACAAAACCCAAAGGTAGTTTTCTAATTAAAGAAATCCCTTTCAGTGTGTCAATGGACAATGGAGAAGCAGTACAGTATTCCTCCTAAGAGTCTCTGTTACCCTCTGGAATTAAAATTCCATGACCTCAACAAATAGAGAAAAGAAATTCCCAAGAGTTGAAGTATGTGTATAACTTGCACCCACAACCTTCTCTGAAGGGTTGCCTGGGAACTGACTGACGCAGGTGTACCAAGCCCAACTCCTTTGCCTCGAGGCAGGGCAAACTCTGTGGTGCAATTTACACTGCAGAGCTCCCCATGGCATCGGGCTGAGATCGCATCCTTGCTCTGCTTCCCCTCTCCCTTGCCGTAGTAATCAGAGTTCTTCAGAGAAACAAAACCGAGAGACAGGGAGAGAGAGAAAGTTTAAGGAATTGGCTTGTGATTGTTAGGGCTGGCACTCTGAAATCTGTAGGGCAACTCAGCAGCATGGAGATTCAGGTAAGAGTTGAGGTTGCTCTCTTGTGTCTGAGGATTAGAATTTCTATGTTTCTGTCTGGAAGCAGAATTCCTTCTTCAGGAAAACTGTTTTTGCTCTTAAGGCCTTCCACTGATTAGATGAGGCCCACCCACAGTATATAAGATATCTGCTTTACTTAAAGTCAACTGATCATAAGTGTTCATCACATCTGAACATATACCTTTATAGAAATATCTGGACTAGTGTTTGATCAAACACCATGGTCTGGACAACCATAGTTTAGCCAAGGGGACACATAAAATTAAGCAATACGTCTCCTCACCTTAATACAACACTTTTATATTTATCCTTATCTCATACTCAGCTTCTAAGAAACCTGCACTAAGGTTTGTGTCCTGCGGACTCCCTCGTTTGTCTTCGGCTTGCTTTTGTATTGTCTACCCTCCCCCTGCAGAAGTAAGCTCCTGGAGAGTGGGGTGTTTTCTGTCTTGCTCACTGCTATAACCCCAGTCTCTAGAACAAGACCTAGCACGGAGCACCTTGGCTGGTGTTTTGCCTGGTTGCTCTCAGTGTCCATTTCTACTCTGCTTTGTCCTGCTGTATATTCCAGGGAGGCTTGGACCCTGTAACTGCATGTTCCAGACTTTCTCGCCAAGAAGCTTTCACATAGGCTCTATCAATGAGGCAATGGTGGGAGATTAGCAGGAGGGAGGAGACCAGGGAGGACCTTTTCCTGCTTTGGACTTGGGTTGGCGTCTCCCCAGCGGGCACAGAGAGCAATAGGGAATTTTTGGCCCTTCCAGCCCCTGCCTGTGAAGCGTCCTCCTCAGAGTCCGAGTAGCTCTCCAGTGTGGTCCTAGCACCAGCCTGCAGTGTAGCCCCATCATGGTCTCAGTTCTGGCTACCTTTGGAAACTCTCTATGGCTCAGAGCACCAGCCCAGCCTCCCCTCCTACCAGGTTCTGGACTCTGGTAACACCACCTTACCCTGCTGTTCTCCTACTCTTTTTTTTTTTTAAGATTTTATTTATTTATTCGACAGAGATAGAGACAGCCAGCGAGAGAGGGAACACAAGCAGGGGGAGTGGGAGAGGAAGAAGCAGGCTCCTAGCGGAGGAGCCTGATGTGGGGCTCGATCCCATAACGCCGGGATCACGCCCTGAGCCGAAGGCAGACGCTTAACCGCTGTGCCACCCAGGCGCCCCATGCTGTTCTCCTACTCTTAGGGACGGCAGCTTCTTCCCACATCACTAAGCTCTGGGTTAGCTCGAAGTCCCCCCCCCCTTTTTTTTTGCCTCCTCAGCCCTTCCAACACTATATGGCCACTTTCCTATATTAAATTCCCTCTGTTTAAAATATCCGGAGAGGTCTATGTCTCATGACTGAATTCTCTCAACCCTGACTGATATTTTGGTCCACATTAGACACTTGTTGAACAAATAAATTGTATTGTCAGCTAATGCCTTAGAGCTCACAATTCTAAAGAAAGAAACATCTTTTCCAGCATCCAAAGATCAAATTACATGGAAGGACTCCGGTTGGCCCCTGTTGGGCCACATGCCCCCC
>NW_024424786.1:7421807-7421941 GCF_017311325.1 Ursus maritimus
CCCGTGCCTCGGACCAATCTCTCTGGACAAAGGACTGGAGCACCCTGATTGGTCAGGCCTGGCTCACGGACTCAGGCCTACAGCTCACAGCAGGCAGGGTACTGACGTGGACTGCCCCATCTGAACCCCCTTAG
>NW_024424786.1:7421946-7517264 GCF_017311325.1 Ursus maritimus
AAATACTTTATTGATGAAAGAGGGAGCTGGGCAGAAAAAAAAAAAACCCCAACATTTTCCCACTATGATAACTTTAGAATCTTCAAGAGGAAATAGCCATATTGACAAATGGTTATCATATGATGAGGTGAAGCACTGGTATTCTGGGAACACAGGGAAGCATTTATTCTACAAAACACCTTCACATGCACTATATCGTTTGTTCCTGATGATGCCAGCCACTGTGAAATAGGCATTTTCATCTTCATGTTCCAGAATCTTCTTTGGCCTCCTGTGACTGGTCTGTTCTTTCATTTTTGACTCAAAGCCCCGGCTGCACAGCTCCCTTGGCCAGGTCACATCAGCTCTTGTTATCTTTCTACTTCTAAATATCTGAGTTCCATTCTTTTTTGATGTAAAATTCTCCTAAAGGAGGAGTGATTACAAGCAAGTTTTCCCTGGTCCCATGACAACCATGGCACGTACAAAGCACCCACCGTGAAGCAGACGCCATACCAGATGTTTCATACACGTTTCCGCGTTTACTCTTCTTCACAACCTTACAAAACAGCACTAGCGTCCCAGGAGGATTGTGTGACTTGGCCCAGGTTTGTAGCCACCTTGTAAGGGTCAGGATATAAAGCTACCTCGATCTGGCTCCCCCAACAGCAGCATTTCCCCTACATTGTCTTCACACCAACGGAGGAATAGTTGAAAGAACTGGGGATGTTTAACCAGCGGGACAGCACACACAGGGGTGTCATTATTTATCCAAATATCCAATGAGCTACGAGGTGGAAGAGAGAATTCATTGGATTTTTGTGGCCCCCAAGAGCCAGAAACAGAGCCAACTATGTAAGTTAGAGTGAGATAAGGCTCCGCTCAATGTAACCCAAATGGTAGAAGATACTGTGGGTGTTCAAGGAGATAGTGATGGGGCGGCTTTCGAGGGATGTGGAAGAGTGAGAAAATCCTGACTCAGGGAGCAGGTTAGGTGAAGGGTTTTTAAAGATCCTAGACCATGAAACTGCTCACCCCATTCCCTGAAGCTGCAATTCTCACAAGCCTCCCCCCAAATTCTGGGTCAACTCCAGATGGTAAATGGATTAGAAAAAAAACAAAAAACATGTAACTCAAAATGACACATTGGTTGTTTAAAACACACACACACAAAACCATGTATTGGTACTATAGACACACCACAGGGATGTTTTGCAAATTTCATGCAACTTGAAGCATTTTAGTCTGCCTGGGACTTCTCTAGACTTCTTGGTTTCATTTTATCATTTAAAAAGCACTCCATGCTTACCCAGTTAAGACTAGACAGCTTGTTTGCAAAAATTTTACTGATTTCAATACTCTCCTCAGACTCTACGTGAATTGCCGGAGAAAAGGACCCAACGAGACTGAGACGGGGTGGGGGGGTTTGCTGACAAGAGTGGGAGGTGTCTCGTCTGTGCCTTGTCTGGGAGGCATCTCGGCGCGCTTCCTTCCTGGGGCCATTACCCCGGCTCTGCACCAAAGCAATGAGGCGGTACTGTTTCTCTCTTCCCGAGGCAGGAGTCCGGCTTGCCCCTCACCACGAGGAGAATCACCCGTCAGTGTCCACAGTCCCATGTTTGGGACTGGAATCAAACTAACTTGGTCTTGGAACTGAGGACTCCCTTCTTTCTTGTCTGCGGCATTCGACGAGCTTTGCAGATATTAACATAGCACGTACTTCTAAGGGCTGCTCAGGTGTGCTATGGCCCAAGTTCCATTTGTAGGCGAGGAAACCTATGGAGGTTCGATGTCTTGCCAGAGGACACGCAGCCAATAACCGATCACTTGAAAGCTGGCCCTTCTGAATGCTGGCCTGTCTCCTTCACAGGCTGCTCAGGGGCATGGTGGAGGGACAAGGAAGCCGAGCTAGGGAAAGGCCAGGCTCTTGCTTTGGGATTTCTGTGGGTCTGTGACCCAGCTCTGATCATAGCTGGAGGCCTGGCCTCTGGTGCCCTGTATTCAAGTCACCCATCTGGATTCTCCTTTCTGATCTGTCCCCCCTCCCTAGCCTGCGTAGATTCCAGCCTTGAGAACTCTTCCTGGTCAGTGACGAGCAGATCCAGGTGCTGGGCCTGTAAGAGCTTGTAGAGTCAGGGCTGGAGTCAACGTCACATATAAGCAGAAGTTGTAGGAAAGTAGGAGTTGTGAGTACAGAGTATGCAGGGGGCCCCGCTCTACAGTGAGAGCAGGACAGCTGTCCAGAGGCACATAGAGACAAGAGAGAGAAACTAGTGACCATGGAGACCTTGGTTCTTGAGGGCACCTCACTGGTCAACTGCGGTTCCGCAAGGGACTTTGCCACAGGCAATAGGGAGCCACAGAAGGTTCAAGGGAATGGCAGAATTTCATGTGATCATTTTATTCCGTGTTCTGCCTCTCCTGCCATCACACCTACTGCCCTTGCCGAGAAACCATACCTCCAGCGGTCAGATTCATCAGGAACTCAGTGGCTTTGGGAATGACCTCAGTGCCTTCAGCTTGGGAAATTCAGATTTTGTCTGGATTCACCATCTATCCAGAGCACAGTGTGGAATTCTTTCATTCAGAAACTGAGATGTCAGTTAACCAATTAGGCCTCCCCTAGTCTCTTCTATATTCTTGAACAACTTACACCACAGCAAGCCAGCTTGGCCGGTTACCATGGACACCACTGTTGCTATAATTGGAGCCCACTGGGCAGCGGCTAACAGCAGACTTAACCAGTTTCTTGTCTTCTGAGTGGTGTCTTCAGAGTGGTGATGGAAAGAGAAGCGTAATTACTTCTTTAAAATGTCACAAACTAATGTCTTTTGTCGAAACAAGGACTAAATTTTGATCAGTGGAACTGTGGTCATTATATTTCTATGAAGTCATGAATATGTCAGAGTTGGATCATAATCAGTGTTAAGACTGAGTTTTCCTAACCTCTCAGCTTTTCTCAGTTGTCTTAGTGCCTAATAATGGCCAACATTGACAGAGCACCTATTGTATATACATTCTTTCATTTAATCCAGACAACTGCTCTATGAAGTAAGTTCTCTTACAATTCCCATTTTATAGATGAGAGCACGTAGGCTCCAAGTGGTAAGGTCTCTTGCTAACAGCACACAAAAAGTGAGCCTGAAACTCAGGTCCCACCTTGATTCCTCCAGGTAGGTGGGCAGTTTGAAAACACTTTTGAAAAAATACCCATACGAAGTTTGGAAAGTTCCTGAACCTGTAGATAGTTCCTAGGCCCTGAACTTATTTCTTGTCAGGGCCTGTATTGCCAAGGTCACAGCCTTGTTCCACAGGAGACAGCCCTGCCCCTGTCACCTGAAGCTCTGGGCCTGGGCTCTTCCACAGTCTCTGGCCTGACACCCCAGGGAAATTGCTGAAGCTTCCCGAATCACAGTCTATAAAGTGGAGTGTTAATCCCCACTCTGCTCGCTTCACAGGGGTATTATGAGTCTCAATCTAAGTAAAAGCAAACGTGTTTTTGCAAATTGTATAAAGCCATAGATGGGATTCTTCAACTCAACATTTTCTGAACACTTAGCCTGGGTTGGGAAACGTGCTAGGTGCCAGGGATAGAAATGAAAAGGAATTAATATAGGATGGTTTGCTATTCAACAACAGTATCGAGCTGAGTTCCCATGGGCCAGGCACCATGCTATGTGTTGGGAATGCATCTGTGTTTGAATCAGGGCCAGGTTCTATGCTCACAGAACCATTCACGGTGTGCAGAGAAGATAGTTTTTCAAAACGTGAATTCATTAATGTTCCATAGGTGCTATTAGGAGAACTATAGGTGCTATGGGAGCACTTAACATGGAGTCCTAACCTGATCTAGGAGTCCAGCCTCCCTGAGGAAGTGATATTTAAGTGTCCTCTAGGAGCACAGAGACTAAGGGGCGAGTGGGTATATAAATGAATAAATGCAGAGCTATGATAGATGGATAAAGAAGGTAGAGAGGTGAGTCTTGCCACACCTGTATTAAAGTCAAGGTGAATTTATTACCCAATCCTGAGTGTTGCTGTCGCACTTTGGAAACATCCAGAAAAATTTCCATAGGAATAGATAATTAAATATATGACTGTAAGTAGGTGACTAAGACTCAAAATAGCAACCAGCAACAAAATAGTAGGAATACTTTCTGCTTTACCTCCTCTCTCTCTCTCTCACACACACAGACACACACAGACACACACGCACACACACACACACACACACACACATGCACACACACATCTGGTTAATCTGGCAAGTAAAATGTAAGATGTACACCATGGTCTCCTAATCTAGACCATATTGACTTAGAGTATCTTATTACCGGATCGCAATGATTTATATAGGTTTATGTATAAAATAAAGGTAAAAAGTCACTTTCACATTCTAACTGTGTAGCTTTCCATGCATAGAAGACAAGAGACCAAGCAAGACTTCTAAGTAATCTCTGCCCCATCCTGCAGCTCCCAGCCCTGAGAATCTGTGAGGTTGGTTACAGTTAGAAACTGAGGCTCCTTGAGGGTTGGTGAGATAGCCTTAGAGCCGGGCCAGAAGAGTTGCCTTAATCCTATCTTCTTCACTAACTTGTAGAATGGTCCTGGACAAGTCACTTCCCTCCCCAAGCCTCAGTTTCCCCATCTCTAAATAAAGGAAGTTGGCAAAGTCCTTTTGAGCTAGTTTTATGAATTTACGAAAAGGACACTTTATCTCCCCAGGCTAAAGTGGTCGTTGTGTTCTATTTCCTTGTTAGCACTTATTCTTGTCTTTACTTTTTCTCTTTAAAAAAAAATCTATTTATCTATCACTGATAGAGATAGCAAATACTGATAGAGACAGGAAATACTGATAGAATTTGCTCTCCCCCAAAGACTTAACCTTCAGGACAGCAGAGACACTGCTGTTCGCCACTATACTCACGTGTTTTAGCCTGTACCTGGCACATAGTAGGAGCTCAATAAACATCTATTGCCCGAATGTCCCCAGGGAACCCTCATCCCACACCCCAGCCCTGCTAGTTTGATACCAGTGAGCACTGGGGTTTTCTAACTGGTGTCTGTGAAAAGCTGTGTGGAGCTTCGTGACATTCCAAAAGATCATGACGGTGCCATTGAAATCCTTACAAACGCAAGCCCCTGTTCCAAAGAACACTCCTGTACTTTCCAAGGCCATGGGAGAAATGAGACCAGAGTCAAAAGTTCAGTTAGAATGAAGTCAGCTGCCATCCATTGTGTGACAGTGGGAATTAGCAAACCCTCATGGGGAATTTTTCTTCAAAGCCAAGAGTCGTTAAACATTGTGAAATCAGCACTTCTTATAGTGATTTATGGAGCTGAACCACTTTTGATTTCCTTTTGTAAACCAAGACTTTCGCTGTATTCATTCATTTGTTCACTTGTTTGGACAGCACTTCTTTGTAGGCTCTACCCTGGGCCAGACCTTGAGCAGAGCATGTGAGGGGCGTACGGAGGGATGTGTGCCAGGAGCCCCTGGCCAAGTAGAGGGGAGAGCATCCACCCAAGAAGTGCAAGGCTGATCTAAGAGGTCAGTATCTGTGAGCCCGTTGGATTAAAGTCTGTCTCTTGCTACTCAAGCAACACTAAGCCCCAGGAAACCAAGGACTAAAAATTTTTTTTTGTCTTGCTCAATATTGATTGGTGCTTGGTACCTAGTAGGAACTCAGCACAGCTTAGTCTCAGCGGGGGAGGTCACCTGATCAAAACTGAGAGGGACCATTGAGGTTAGTGCTTCCTGCAGCCAGTCTCAGCCCCATTTTACAAATGAAGAAAGTGTCACAGGGAGAGAAAGTGATTTGCTCAGGGTCACACGGTTGTCCTCCCCCCTAGTCATATGTCGAAGTCTGAACACCCAGTACCTCAGAATGTGACAGTATTTGCAAGTACGATCTTTCAAGAGGCAAGTAAATTAAAATGCAGTCATATGGGTGGGCCTTAATCTATGTGACTAGTGTCCTCATAAGAAGAGGGGATTCGAACACAGATACATAGAGACGGGAGAACTTGTGAATTCACAGGGAGAAGATGCCCATCTATCAGCCAAGGACACAGGCCTCAGAAGAAACAGCCCTGGTAGTATAACACGGTGATCTTGGACTTCTGCCTTCTGGAATTGTGAGAAAATACACTTCTGTGGTTTAAGCCCCCCCCAGTGTGTGGTACTTTGGTATGGCGGGCTTAAGGAAACTGATACCCCAGTACGGGATGGCAGAGTCAGGATGAGAGGCCAGGTCTGCTGATTCTCTCTCCTAAGCCCTCTGCGCGCACCACCAGGCTGGTCCAGTCAGTGTCCCCTGCAGCTGCTCCTGAGGAGGGTGATACCGATGATGTTAACGGCTAACCCATGCATAGTGCTTATCACGTACCAGGCACTCTTCTGCGTACTGTCTATACATAGGCTCATTTAATTCACTCGACACTCTTGGGAAGTGGACACTATTATTGTCCCACTTGTACAGATGAAGAAACTGGAGCATGAAAAGATTGAACACCTGGCCCAAGAGCAGGCAGCTACTCAGTGCTGGAGCTGGGATTCAGGCCCAGGCAGGCTGCTCCACGACCTGCTCCTACCCATCTTCTACTGTGGTATGTCTACACACCAAAGACGTTTTCAAAGATGGGAGGTGATGGTAGCACTTAGGGCCTCGCTGGGTTTGCTTTCATAGAGCCATCAGTGGTGGCTACACTGGTCCCAATCTAAAGTGGTTCAGCGCAGGCATCAAACAAATGAGCAGAGGGGAGCAGGAAACTTACTAAAGAGTAGAGTGTTAGCATTTATTTGTTCCAGAATCTTCCCATGTGTTAGGCTATTCATGCAGAAGTACTGAGATAGCAGACTTCAACTATCCACAAGTTCAAAAACATCTCCAAATTCAGTCTTTGTTTTTTTTTTTTTAAAGGATTTTATTTATTTATTTGACAGAGATACAGCCAGCCAGCGAGAGAGGGAACACAGGCAGGGAGAGCGGGAGAGGAAGAAGCAGGCTCCCAGCAGAGGAGCCCGATGCGGGGCTTGATCCCAGGACTCCGGGACCACGCCCTGAGCCGAAGGCAGACGCCCAACTACTGAGCCACCCGGGCACCCCCCCCCCCCAATTCAGTCTTTGAAAGCAAAACAACCAAACTGCTTCAGTCAAAGCACTTTGCAGTAAGAGACCTGGGTTTGACTCTTCTCTAGCGTACTTACCGGCTGTGTGACTTGGGGTTTATATACTCAATTGGAACCTCAGTTTTTTCTTCTGGGAGGTGGGGAAACTAACACTCCTCTCATGGATTGGGCATAATATATGCAAAAACACTGTCACAGGTGCCAATACATGGTAAGTGATCCAGAAACACAGCTCTTATAAGGTAAGCAAAATGACCATACCCAAAGGCTTTCTCCTCTATGAAGCCTTGCCCAATGTCTCATCCTGGTGTGTCCAAATTAATTGCTCATGGCTCTGGCTCTCACAGGAAGTTGCTTACACTTCTATTTGTCCTTCCTTGTATCATAGGAGTTGATGACATACCTATCCATCTGTCCATCCACTCAATAAAATTATGCTAACCATTGTCCATGTCCCAGTGCTATGCTGGGCACTGAGAGTTCAGAGATGGATGCCTGGGCACCCACTTTTGCCCTAACCAACCCTATCTTAGCTCTTGTTACCACATCTTTCTTACTCCTTCAAAGAATTGAAGCTTTAGTTTAGGTTGGGGAAAGGTGGATGAAAGAGAGATACATGATAGTTCTCCGCAAAATCCCAAAGGACACTATTCTGTGGAGGAGATGCTACCAGAAGAGGGATGTAGTTCCAGAGAGCAGAATGGGCTAGGGGGGCACATTGCAGGAGATAACAGGAGGACGTTCCAAGACAACAAGGTTTTTGTCTTTTTTGCTTATGGCCTCAAAGAGGTCGGGCTTTTGGGGCAACTCAGGGCTGCTATGCCCAACAGGCAGGAACAACAACAACAATAATAATAATAATAATAGAATTTTAAGAAATTTTACAATTCTATTGTATTATGGTATTTATTATGGGAAAACCCAGCACTTTGTTGGATTTCTAGACACTGATTTTATGATTAAAACTATTTTTATAGAATAAGGGAGTGCCATTACTTTCCAGTTAAGCTTTTAAAGGTCTTAATCTGGTTCGGTTTGGCAACAGATACATCAAGGAATAATTACAAAGGCTGTGTTAAGTGCTGGGCTAGAAAACTCCAGTGTTTTCTGAGGTCTGAGGTAGGAGAGCGCATTGCCCCACTGGAGCTACCCAAGGGCAGGAAGCCGAACAGTTTAGATGCCAGCTCCTTCAGTCCACAAAAGTGCATGGAGAATGCAAGTGGGGGGCTCTTGCCCAATCTTCCCCTAGCCCAAGCAGTGAAACTCACGTATTTTCTCTTTTGTATGAAGAAAACAGAGGCCCAGATGGTGGCAGTGGCTCACTCAAGACCACAAAAGTGGAGTGTGGCAAATGTTTTAATAGTTAACATTATTGACTCCTTACTATATGTCAAACATTGACTGAGGAGCTTTGCGCGTTTTCTCTCATTTAATCCTCCTGACAATCTGTGAAGTACCCTTATTTTTCCCCATTTCACAGATGAGGAAATGAAGTAAAATAAGAGACTTTCACGAGGTTATCTAGCTGTCTCGTAGCCAAGTTTGCATTTGCTCTCAGGAGGTGGTGGGGTGACTTTGGAACAACAGCGTGATCCTGGACCTGTGGGGGGGCCAGGACGAGGTCTGAAGGACAGGTGAACGCCCACCCGGGCGAGCACTGCGCGGTCTTGGCCTGGGGCTGGAGGCACACGGCGGGGGCGGGCCAGGGGCGGGGCCTCCGACTCGCGGTTCCCCAATAACTTCAGCGGAAAAGTCCCGCCCCCAACCTACGAAAGCGCAGGGATTGGCTCTCCCGAGGGCGATTGGCGGCACGGGACGCGACCTGGGCCGCGGCGGAGGCGGGGCCGCAAGCAGGAAGTGGGAGTAAAGACGGCTCGAGGCGAGCTGGTCAGCGGGTTGCTGCGGCCACTTCGCCGTGTCGCGGCCGCCAGTGGCGAGATGGAGGGGTCGGGGCTGGGCTCGCAGGTGAGTGCAGCCGGGCGCTGGCCGTCATGGGGCGGGGAGAGCAGCGGCGGCCGTGAGGGAGGGAGGGCGTAGGTGTGAGGCGGCTCCCTAGAGGGGCCTCCGGGGGCGGAGGGGCCTGGGCTGGGGAGGAGGAAGCGTGGAGACTCCGGGAATGATGCTGGCAATTCTCTCCGAGGCGACCGGAAAGAAAAGGCGAGGACGTACGGGTGAGTGCCCTACGGGCGCTCCGTCCTCCACGGTGGCCCAGGGCGCCCCCTGGGGCCGGTACCCCGGGACTCGGCAGGGACCGCTGAGGGGCCTGGGAAGGGAGTGTGGCCGTTCTTGGGAGAGGTGTCAGGTGACACACCTAAGTTGGACCAGCCTGTCTCGACCTTGGCCTGGAATCCGTGCGGTTCTCTTGATTTCTTTTTCGGTGGAGTTGCCTGGACACCTGCCTTCGCCCCACGCAGCCCTGTTCTGGTTCTTGTTCCCACATCCTTGCGTACTCCTTCAAAGAACTGAGGCTCTTGGTGTACGCTGGGGAAAGGTGGGTGGAAAGAGAGGTGCGTGATGGCTCTCTGCAGAACCCCAAAGGACGCTGTTCTGTGGAGGAGATACTACCAGAAGCCCGAGGTAGTTCCAGAGAAAGAACGGGCCGGTGGGGGACGTTACAGGAGATAACAGGAGGACGTTCCAAGAGAAAAAGATTTTTGTCCTTTTTGCTTTTGGCCCTTTTCCAGTTCCTACAGTGCTGGCAGGCATATTGTAGCTGTTCACTTAATATTTGTTGAATAAATGAAGAATATCCAGATTCTGCCAATATGTAGTGAGTGCTTAGCTTATGCCACATGCTTTTATATGCATTATTTTATTATGGAATTGAAGCATCCTTAAGAAGATAATATGATCTCCTTTTTACTGATGGGGAAACTGAAGCCGTCTCCAGTTGGAGTGAGTTATGTAGTAGATTTTCTGTCCCTAATGGGATCCAAGCAGTTTGAGATGACTGGATGAGTTGGCTTCTAAAAACAATAGTCTTTCCAGCTCTTAGGGTGTTTCTTATGCTCCCCCATTCCTGTCCTTCTTTCAACGGTGATGTAGGTTTAAGAGAAAGAATAAAACGTGGAGAATTTAAGTTGTTCTTATGGTATTAGGTGTTCTTACTCTTTGACAAAAAAAAAATTTGTAAGCTCACTGAATTTTACAAAAGGGTGTAGAATCTTCACATGGAAACTATGTCTCATTTTTTCCTTAGAGAATCTCAAGGAAAAGTTGATAGGAGTTAACAATCATATCTTAATTACTGCCACTTATTTACAAAAGCCTTCAAGTACTTAGTGTCCACTCCCTCGTGCTGAAGGGAAGATAGCCCTGCCCCAATTTCATGACAGATGGAGGAAGAGAATGATTCAGAGGTTGAAATTAATGGGACAAAGTAGAGTAGTCATTGTTCATAATAATTGTTAATAATAATAATATAATAATAATGTTTTTTAGTAATAAAGATTTCACCTGTATATGGTGCTCTACGGTTTGCAAAATATTTCCCCATTCTTGATCCCTGTGACCTTATGAGGTGGGGAGAGATTGTTATTCTAGTTTTAAAGATTAGAACTGAGGCTCAAAAAATCGGAGTCATTTGTTAAAAGTCAAATAGCTGCTAAGTGATCGAGGCAAGACTTCATTCTGCTAGGTGTTAGGCACTGTTCCAGGTGCTGGAGATGAATCAGTGAATATAACAGACAAAAACATTCCTGCTCTGGTTGAATTTGGTCCTCCTGATTCCAATTTCATTGTTGTTGGGTTTTGCTGGAATTTGCTTATGCCATCTGGCCCCCAGTTTCCTCTCTGGCCTCATTTTTTTTTTTTTTACTACTTTCTTGCCTGCTTAATCAACCCCAGCCACACTGGCCTCAAGACCTTTGTACTTACTCTTCACTCTGTCTAGAGTACTCTTTCCTCAAATAGCCACATGGCTTATTCCCCCACTACTTTAAGGTTTTGACGCAAATGTCACCTCAGTGCGGCAGCCCCTCCCCATCATTACCACTACCAGCAACATTCCCTAGTCTTCTTTCTTGTTTTATATTTCTCCTCAGCAATTAATACCATTTAACATACTTCTCTGTTTTGTTTGTTGTCTCTTTCCTTCCACCGAATGTAAGTTCTGTGCGGGCGTGATTTTTTACCAGTTGTGTTGACTGCTGTGTGCCTAGCATCTAGAACAGTGCCTAGCACTGGTGGGTGCTCTGTAAACAATTGTCCAGTGAATGAACTTGGAAACGGAACTCTGGTACTTCTGTTAACGTCATGAGAAATTTTAATGGTTATCTGTTGGATCTCTCTTTGTTTTATTTGATAATCTGGCACGACAGTGACCCTCATCAGAGTCTGAGTATGATTTTTTAGATCTTGGGTTTCTCTTCAATTAATGCCCACTGTAACTTTAACAACACTTATTTACTATTTAGAAAAATAATATGATTCATGATATCCATGTGAAAAATACTGTACGATCCCTTATATCTTAAAATTGTTCTAGTTTTCTTTTCTTCTCTTTCTTCTTTTCTTTTTTCGTTTTTCTTTTCTTTCTTTTCTTTCTGTCTTTCTTTGTCTTTCTTTCATCCTTCTGGTTTTCTATTGCTGTGTAAAAACTACCCCGAAACATAGTGGTGTAAAATAGCCATTGTCATGCTCATGGACTGTGTGTCAGGAATTTGGGCAGGGCGTAGCATGGATGGTTTGTTTCCGCTTCACTGTGTCTGGAGCCTTTGCTAGAAAAACTCATAAGCTGGGACACTTAATAGCTGGGGTTGGTATCATCTGGTGATGTCTTTACTCACATATCTGGCAGGGACACCTACATGTGGCCTGGGCCTCTGCACAGCATGGTGGCTGGGGTTCCAAGTGTGAGCACCTCAAGAGACAGAAAGAGGAAGCTGTCAGTTTCTGAGGCCTGAGCCTGCAAACTGGTGGAATATCACTTTTGTGGTATTTATTAGTGAGTCACAGAACTCAGATTTGAGAGGAAGGGACACAGACCCTCTCCTCTTGATGGAGAAGTATCAAAGAATTTAGGGACTGTGTTGTAAAAATCACCACAGGTGTATTGGTATCTCTCTTACATAATTTTCATAGTATCTTGTTCTCCCCTGTGAAGGAGGGTGCGTGTTAGCTACATGTTTCTTTCTTGACATCCTTCCTATTTTTTTTTGACTCTTGCCTGTTGTGTTCACTACCATATCCCTGTGTCTAGAGCAGTGCCAGGCACGTAGAGTGCATACAGTAAATACCTCATGAATGAAAGAAAGAATGAATGAATGAATGGATTGCAGCAGGAATTGTGTCTTATTCCCTAATTACCTCGTACAGACCTTCATCGAGTTACAAAGGGGTTACATCCAATAAACCCATCATAAGTAGAGAATGCATTTAATACTCTTAACCTCCAGAACATCATAGCTTAGCCTAGCCCACCTTAAACGTGTTCAGAACACTTACGTGAGCCTACAGTTGGGCAAAATCATCCAACACAAAGCCTGTTTTATAATAAAGGGTTGAATATCTCATGTAATTTATTGAATACAGTGTTGAAAGTGAAAGAATGGTTGCATTGGGTATACAATGCTTGGAAGTGTATTGGTTATTCACCCCTTGTGAGTGCATGGCTGAGTGTCATAGAACATATCACCAGACCTGGAAAAGGTTAAAATTCAAAGTATGGTTTTTACAGAATGCATATTATTTTTCACACCATCATCAAGTTGAAAAATCCTAAGTTGAACTATTTTAAGTTGGGTTGTATTGTGATTGGCATATAGCAGGTGTTCTTTACATTTCTCTGAATGAATGGTTGGTGAAAACTCTTAATGAGTTTGCTGGCATCATGAGAATTTGAGAATTTGCTTAGTCTCTTCTGATACTTTTTTTTTTTTTTTAAGATTTTATTTATTCCCTTGAGAGAGTCAGAGACAAGGAGATGAGTGGGGAGCGGGACAGAGAAAGAGAGAGAGGGGAAGCAGAGTTGGCTTCCCCTCCCTACTGAGTATGGAGCCTGGTATGGGGCTCGATCCCAGGACCCTGAGATCATGACCTGAGCTGAAGTCAGAGGCTTAACTGACTGAGCCACCCAGGTGCCCCTCTCTTCTGTTACCTTAACATTGAGCTTCTACCTCCATGAAGGGTGTTTGTTTATGTGAAGTCTTTGTCAGTGCACATTTTAATAATGACTGTTGTAACAGCTCCTCTTCGACCCATACAGCTTTAATGTGGAAGGAACTTTACAGTTATATTGACCTGCTCTTCCATTTTACAAATGTAAAAACTGAAGCCAAAAATAGGGTAGATGATTAGCCGCCATCCTTCAGCCAGCATGAAATCTGAGACTTTGGCCTTGTTCTCAAGGGATTTGCATTTCAACATGTAAAAATGAAACTAGAGAATACTTAAAAAAAAAAAAAATTTTTTTTTTTTTTTTGTAACTGGAGATTGATTTCTAAGAAGGATTTAGCATCTTGACGTAAACTTTGCTTCAGTCTTGGCGATGGGAACGCATGGTTGTTTTCCTTAAACATCTTTATGTGACTTGTCTCCAGTTGACCTTCCCAAAGCGGGCCATTCCTTTTCTCACCTATAGGTCTTGTAAAATTTCGGGAGGGTGTGCTATCTAGAGCAAAGGAGATAGCTTAGAGCTGTGGTCTCTAAGCTGTTTTGATCATGCGTTCCTATCAGGAACAGTTTTGAGCTTGCACCCCTAGAATAAAACCCTACCACAATGTGAAAAGTGGGATCCCAAATTTTCATTTTTGTAACACATCGTGTATTGTGAGATTAACAGAATGCTAAACGAAGCCTGCGCTACAAGCTGCCCAGGAGCTTGGCTCCTGACACAGCCCCAATCACCCAGGTACTGACTGCAGTTTGTCATCACTTGTTGGCAGTTGCTCACTCTAACTTACACGCTGATTTTGTGTCATGTGGTCGGCTGGGACTGAGAAAGGTCAGCTTCCGTCTGTTTGAGGTACATGGGGCCTGAGGACAGGAGCCACTTGCCGAATTTGTGTCATCACAGGGCATGTTATTGTAAGATTTGGCAATATGTTTCTAAATTATATTCATTGACCGATAGCTCAATATATACTTGTGGTAAGGTTTTGAGTTAAAGATAATAAATAGAAACCTGTTTCAAATTAGCCTTTTTGATAATTTTAATTTTTTTTTTTTGGAGGGAGGCTGGCTTTTTGTTAGATCACATTAGATTGTCTTTGTTTTTACTTCAAGTGATACTGAAGCTGCTATGCATAGAATTGTCAGCTTTGCCATTTTCTTGTTTGCTTGGACTTATTATTATTGTTCCATTTTACGACTTCTTTGTAGGAATCAGTTTAAGCCACTTGCTTATTTTGGGAGGTGTAACTTAGTTAAAATTAGAGAATTTCACTTGAAAATTAACTTACCCTCCTGTATACTGCAGTATGCTGAAGGTCCCCCTGTCAAGCCCTTTGGGTGGTAGAACTTGACTCTGCCCCCAGGTCACCTTGTAAACAGACCGTTAGGAGTGACTTGCTTGACATACAATCAAAGGAGGCTGGCAGTGCTAAAATTGGTAAAGCTTAAAGAACCGGATTTGTAAATTTTTCCGATGTTCCCTTTCTTTAGAAAAACATAAAAATCATTATAGTAGAAGCTTTAAGTTGTTCTCCCATTACCCAGTGGGTCACTGCATATATGGCCTTGAGTGGCCTTGCCTGGCTTTCGAGGCCACTGACGTCCAAAACAGGCTTTGAGTTTATATAATCATTTTTTAGGTTTTACTCTGATTTGGATTTTGGCAAAAAATGATGATGTGAACAGAAGGTACCTCCTGTTCTTTAGTCTTTACCACCCATTTCTGCCACTTAACCACATATTACCTTCCATTATCATTTTATTCTGTTTGTCTCTGTTAGGTTCTTTTAGACTCAGACTCCTGGCGGATAGACACCCATGACTTTCCTGCCTCTAGCATAACACTTTGTATGCCGTAAATACACAATAGTTAATTGCTGAAAAAACAAACGCTCTTAATTGTGGATATTCTTTACATTGAAAGACGTAATCTTCAACTTTCAACATGAAAAATGAAGCTGATGTCCTTAATGCTTTAAGGCATTATGAGAAGCAGCAAATTGGTATCTGTGGAATGCGTCAGTTTTCTGTGATGAAAAAATCTGTGTATAAACAAAGGGTTAATCTTCCTAACATAACAAATGGGAAAAGATATACCATCCAACTAGAAAACCAGTAGACTATGAAAAAGTTGTCCACGAAAGAAAAATACGAGAGCCAGTAAACACAAAAAGTATGCTCAGATTCATTAGCAGCTAGGGGCCTGCAGATGAAAACCGAGATGCCATTTTTCAGCCATTGGATTGGCAAGACTGTAACGTGATTGAGAATGTTTGGTTACGGAGAAAAAAGAATGTTTACATCCTTGCTGTTTGGTGTGTGAAATGGGGAAGGTAGTTGAAAGAACATTTACATCCTTGCTGTTCGGTGTGTGAAATGGGGAAAGTAGCTCAGTATCTATTTATGTTTATATATTTTCTGACCCAGCAGTCCTCCTTCGGGCAATCAGTGCTGTAGAACGGACAGGGTGTTCATTGTAGCATTCTTTATAGAATGAAGGCTGAAATCAGCCTGCATCTCTGAACAGCACCAGGTGTAGAGGCACTGACCCCCTACGCAGTGAAAAAATCCATGTGTAACTTTTGTTCCCTAAAAACTCAACTGCTAATAGCCTGCTTTTGACCAGAAGCCTTACTGATAATGTGAACAGTTGATGAACATATATTTTGTATGTTATATATATTCTGTATTCTTACAATAAAGTAAGTTAGAGAAAAGAAAATGTTAAGAAAATCCTAAGGAAGAGAAAATACATTTCAGTACTATATTGTATTTATCAGCAAACATCTGTGTGTGCGAGGGCCCGTGTAATTCAAACCCATGTTGTTCAAGGGTCAACTATACACACAGTGAGGTAGGATACACCAAACTCCTAATAATAGTATCTTTGTTGCTGCAAGATTAGACGGAAAATAGTCCAGATTTGCTTACCCTTTGTTCGCTTTCATACTGCTAGATCTTTAAAGTGGATGTGAATTACTTTATAATTAAAAAAATTAATGCTGATGTAAAAAGTAGACTGATCACTCTGTCAGTTTTAACTACATCTGCTATTTACTGACACTCCGATTTAAGACTACCCAGACCTTTATTAAAAAATAGGTTGTCCTTGACCCTCAAGCTAGAAATTTAATAATTAAAAAAAAAAGTTGAATTGTCACAAGATGTGGGGGGAATGACTCTAAATTGTAGTAATTCTGAGTGCAGTTCAACTCTTCCTCGACAGCTCGTCTTCTTCCAATTGGACATAATTATAATTGCTGTGATATGATGAAAAGAATCCTAAAGTAATGTTCTTATTTATGTTTTAATCTAACTACCTATATGTTTATTTTTAGCTGTGTGTGAGTGTGCTTGTGTGTAAAGAGTGTCAAGTAGGGAGGTCGAATTCTCCAGATAAAGCAGAATTTACCTATTCAAAAGAGCATTTGTGGTTCTCGTTCTGAGTAAGATGGAGTAAGTCATACACCACCCTGCCTATCCCACTGAAGACACTGAGCAGAATGTAAGTAGCAGCTATTTAAGGATTTTGGAAAGTAAATTGTAGCAGGGAGATTGGGGGGAAAGACCAGAATTCAAGAAACCACTGAACCAGGAGCTAATTTACATTTTTCCCCCCACTGGGTCCCCCTCCCTGTTCCCCGGCATGCCTGAACTTGAACTATGGAGGTGAGCATCAGTGCAGACAGAGCGCTCCAGGAGAACCCTCTAGTTCAAGTTCAAGGAACAAGGAGGTCTCCTGGCAGCACAGGTGCCTGAAACTCTGTGGAAGGAGAACTTCCTCTTTGAACAGAGGAGTTGTGGTGCCAAGACAGCTGTTCTTAGAAGTGACACCAAAAGCATGATACATAAAAGAAAAAATTGATAAATTGGACTTCATCAAAATTAAAAATTTTTGCCACATGAAAGACACTTTTAAGAAATGGGCAGATAAACTATAGCCTGGGAGAAAATATTTGCAAATCTAGACACAAAGGACTTGTGCTTGGAACGTATAATGTTAAGAACTCTCAAAACTTAACAATAAGAAGAAATCAGCCCGATTAAAAAATGGGTAAAAGACAGCTCACCAGAGAAGATACACAGATGACAAATAAGCACGTGAAAAGATACTCAACTTCAGCTCTTAGGGATATGCAAATTAAGACCATGATGATATACTGCTACCTGTCTATGTACTGACCATACCAGATGCCAGTGAGCATGGAGAGCAGTTGGAACTGTCATATGTTGCTAGTGGCAATGCAAAGTGGTACAGCCAGTCTGGAAAATAGTTTGGCGATTTCTTATAGATTCAACATATACTCAACAGATGGCCAAGCAATCTCACTCTTAGAGAAGCAAAAACATACGTTCATACAAAAGCTTTGTACATGAATGTTTATAGCAGCTCTACTTAAAATCGCCAAAAGCCGGAAACAACTTACCTGGGTTGTTTGAATGGATAAACTGTGATGTATTCATACAATGGAATACTATACAGCAGGAAAGAGCTATTAGAAACACAGAACCACTTGAATGAGTCTCAGAAAGCATTATGTTAAATGGAAGAAGCCAGTCTTAGAAGATTATATGCTGTATAATTTCATTATATGACATTCTGGGAAAGATTAAACTCGTGATGAAGAACACATCAGTGATTGCCAGCAGTTGAGGTAGGGGGAGGGTGTGCCACAAAGCAGTATCCCAGCGCAGTTTCTTAAGGTGTTGGAGCTGTCCCGTATCTTGCTTTTGGTGGTCCTTACACAACTCTATACGCAATGTATTCAAATTCATAGAACCACATATCAAAAAGTCAATTTTATTGTAAGTTAACTTAAAAAAAGAAAAAGCATTTGCCCCTTCAGTAAACCATTGAGGGGTTATAGACTTCTTTCAGTAAAACTATCATTTCTTAAACCTTTTTTCGAACTCCTGGGGAATTGACTTAGGCACATGATATCAAATATCTTCAGCTTTTCTATCGCTAATGTATCCTTTGAGGATGGTGTTTTTGTTTTTGTTCTGTCTGTTTGTAAACAGTGAAAAGCTGTTCAGAGTGACAGGTCTGATGAATAAGGTGGGTGAAGGCTGGGTAACAACTTCATGGTAAAGAACAAGAGGAAATGAATTAATTAGCCAGTTTCAATTTCTAGGAATGGTGTGCTAGATATTTGATGTGAACTTCCCCCTTGAACTAAAAATGCTGGATGTGGTATTTTATTCTTTTTTTTGTTTTTTTTTTTTAAGGATTTTATTTATTTGAGAGAGAGCACGAGTGTGCCTGCATGTGCATGAGTAGGGGGAGGGTCAGAGGGAGAGGGAGAGTGAGAATCCCAAGCAGACTCCCTGCTGAGTGTGGAGCCTTACAAAGGGCTCCATCTCAAAACCCTGAGATCCTGACCTAAGCCGAAATCAAGAGTTGGATGCTTAACAGACTGAGACACCCAGGTGCCCCAGTATTTTATATTTTATATTTTTGATGCTATTGTAAATTTTATCAAAGATTCCTTAGATCTTCTATATGTGATCATGTTGTCTACAAATAAAGATGGACTTGCTTCTTTTCTAATCCATGTGCATTTTACTTCTATTCCTTACTCTGTTATTCTGTCTAGAGAACTTCAGTGCTGTGTTGATTAGAAGTTGGGTTCCTGGCTGGCTTGGTCCGTGGAATATGGGACCCTTGATCTCAGGGCTGTGGGTTTGACCCCCACGTTGGGCATAGAGCCTACTTAGAAAAAAAAAATGTGGCGATAGTGAGCATCCTTGCCTTGTTTTCAGTCTTTAGAGTTAAAGCATGCAGTCTTTTGCCACGAAGTGTGTGGTAGCTGTAGATTTCTTACAGTGTACCTCTTTATCAGGTTGAAGAAGTTCCTTCTTTCTCTGGTGTGTCAAGAATCTTTATCCAAGAGTTTTTATAATGCTTGCGTGTTGAATTTTGTCAGCTGCTTTATTCTACTGAAATGAGTGTATGTTTTTTTCTCCCTTTATTTTGTTAATATGGGGAGTCCCTTGATTTAAAGTGTTTAAGCTTGGTCATAATATATATTATTCTTTTTTCATATTACTGGATACACTTTGTTAATATTTTGTTTAAGGATATCTGTATCTATGTTTATGAAGGATATTGAATCTATAGTTACTTTTTTGTTTTGTTTTTTTACTTGTAATGTCTGTTGATTTTAGTATCAGGATAATGCTGCCTCCTAAAATGAGCGGAGAAGCATTTCCAGTAATTTCTGAAGGAGTTGGGATCCGTTCTTCCTTAAGTATTTTATAGAGTTCGGCAGTTAAAGGTTATATGGGCTTGGGGTTATTTTGTTTTGTTTTTTTAATGGGAAGTTTTAAAATTATGAATTCAATTTCTTTAATAGCTAGAGTGCTATTCATTTCTTTTTAAGCTGGTTTTGATAACTTGTGTGTTCTGAGGTATTTGTGCATTCATTCCCTCTAGGTTGAATTTATTGACATAAAGATATTCACAGTAGTGCCTTATTACCCTTTTAATTTTCATAGGCTCTTGTAGTGATAGCCTCTTTTTAAACTTGCTATTTGTCATCGACCTCTTTCTTGATCAGTTTAACTAGAGGTTTATCAATTTTATTGACTTATTCTTTACAAAGAACAAGTTTTTGGTTTCAGTGATTTTCTACATTGTTTTTCTTATATTTCATGTATTTCTTCTATATTTACTGCTTTCTTCATTCTGTCTACGTTGATTTTAATTTTCTTTCTCTAGAGCCTTTTTTTTTTTAAAGACTTATTTATTTTCAGAGAGAGAGAGAGTGTGTGTGAGCACACGCACAAGCAGGGGTGGGGATGCAGAGGGGGAGGGAGAGAGGGAGAGAGTATCTCCAGCGGACTCTGCACTGAGCATGGAGCCTGACGTGGGGCTTGATATTACGACCCTGAGATCATGACCTGAGCCAAAACCAAGAGTCTGATGCTTAACCAACTGACCCACCCACGTGCCTCTCTTTCTCTAGATTCTTTTTTTTATTTAATTTAATTTAATTTATTTATTTGACAGAGAGAGCACAAGCAGGGGGAGTGGCAGGTAGAGGGAGAGGGAGAAGCAGGCTCCCCGCTGAGCAAGGAGCCCTATGCAGGGCTGCATCCCAGGACCCTGGGATCATGACTTGAGCCGAAGGCAGACGCTTAACCAACTGAGCCACCCAGGCGCCCCTATGTATGCTTTTATATTTAAAGCAGCTTCCTTGTAGGCAACATATAGTTGTAGTATTTTTGTTTTGTTTTTTAAAATCCAATCTAACAATCTCTTTTTTTTTTTTTTTGACCATTTGCATTTAATGTGATTATCAATATGGTGGTTAGGTGAAAATATATCACTTTGTATGTTTTTCTTTTTCTTCTCTGTTCTTTATTCTTGTTTCCTACTTTTCTTGCCTTTTTATTTTATTTTTGTGTTTAAAAAAGATTTTATGTATTTATTTGATAGAGAGCACAAATAAGGAGGGCGGGGGGAGAGGGAGAAGCAGACTCCCACTGAGCAGGGGGCCCAATGTGGGGCTCCCTCCCAGGACCCTGGGATCATGACCTGAGCCAAAGGCAGAGGCTTAACTGACTGAGCCACCCAGGCGCCCCTTTTCTTTTCTTTTTAAAAAATATTAATTGGGTGTCTTTAGCATATTTCGTTTGTCTCTGCTCTTGGCTTATTACTTATACCTTTTTATTTAGAGGTTGCCCTTGGGTTGACATTATACACTTTATCACTGCCTACCTGCAAATACTATTATAGTATCTCTTGTAACTATTATAGCATCTTTTACAAGTATACTTGCAAGTATACTTCCATTTCTCTACTATCATTAAGAAATTAAAAAATGAGAAAAAGTCTGTTATGTTTACCCACGTAATTATACATATTTACTCGTGTGGTCTGGTACTCTGTTCCTTTGTATTGTTTTAGATTTCCAGCTGGATTATTTTCATTTAAGCCTGAAGAACTTCTTTTATCATTTCTTTTAGTATAAGTTTGTTTGTAATTTTCTCATCTTTTGTTTGTCTGAAAAAGTGTGTATTTCACCCCCATTTTTGAAGAATAGTTTTGCTGAGGTTTCAGGTTTGCAGTTCTGTCAGCTCTTTAAAACTGTGTTTTGTATTCTGGCTTGCACTTACTGATAAGAAGTCTTAATTCATTCTTATCTTTGCTTTTTTGAACATAATTTGTCTTTTTCGTTAGGCTGCTCTTAAGATTATCTCTTTAACGTTGGCTTTTAGGGATTTGATTATAACGTGCCCTCATGTACGTTTTGAGGTTTATCCTTCTTGAGTTTGTTGAGTTTCTTAGGAGCTGTGGGTTTATAATTTTCACCAAATTTGGAAGATTTTGGCTATTATTTGGTCCAAATATATTAGAGGAAGCTTGCACGCGTGAGCCAGGGGTGGGAGGGGCAGAGGGAGAGGTTCCATGCTCAGCACGGAGCCCAATGTGGGGCTTGATCTCATGACCCTGAGATCATGACCCGAGTGCAAATCAAGAGTTGGACGCTTAACTGACTGAGACACCCAGGCACCCCAGTCAAATATTTAAAAACATTTCCTCCTCCTTTCCTGAGACTCCAGTTACACATAGTCAAAAACTTGATTTATTGGAAGGTTAGGGGTATCCTTAGGGTGTGTCTGCCACAACTCCCCAAAGCAGAGGCTTGGCGACCTTCCTACTGTGTCAGTAGCTATAACCCTCCACCTGCTACATGTAATAAGGTCCATTTGTGCCTTTGCAGATGACCTTTGTTTTATGACAAAATATATAATTTGAAATTTTCTCGTAATAAGCATCTCATCTTAGTGAATAGAATTAAGATGAAAATCTTCCCTAGGATATACCTGTAAGACTGAAAGAAATTCTAATTTGATGATATAGATACCGTTGACAGTAGCAGATGCTTCATTATGTAATTAAATGGCGACATTAATTTTCCTACTATGCTTTGTCAAATTACTCTTATTCTTCAGTGCAGGAATCACAGCCATGGCCCCCACCTTCCAGGAGTTGGTCGACATGGACTCTGTGCATCTGAAAGCAAAGAACTTGCCAAAGCGAGAGAAGCTCTTCCTCTTATAGAGGACTCTAGTAACTGTGACATTGTAAAAGCTACTCAGTAAGTCTCCCCAGTGTTTCATTTTATCCTGGGTTCTGTTGAATTATACTAACATTTGTGCGTTTCACGGCATCCCAGTGCATACCTTCCTCACTTTATGCTTTAGCTAGCATGTTTGTCCTACCAATATCAGAGCACTAAATGCAGTGCACTTTATTAGCTGTTGATTACCAGTGTCGCCCATTAAGTCACGAGCAGCTTCTTAGCAAATGCATGTAGTTTTCATCCTTGTCATCCCAGTGCTTTTGCATAGTTTTTGTCTTGTATCAGGTGCTGAATAATTCTTTGTTGAGTGAATGAATGATTATAAATGATACTAAAACTATGAGTTTGAAACACAAATCTGAGTTTTTAAAAATGTACTACTAGGTCAATGGGATGGAAAAATATCAGCTCACACATTTATGGATATTTTAAACAATTATTTATTGAGTACTTTCTATGTACCTATTGTGCTGGATGCACTGGAAGAACGTCAGTAAAGTAAAATAGGTTTTCTGACCACTTGAAACATCGAGCAAGTTATTTGCTTGCACTGAAAATGAAAGTATGTTTTGAAAGTTTCCCCTTAAGATCTCCATATGTGGGTATTTGCATTAAATCATTTCTAACATTTTCACCCTCGCGGATCTCACTGTTCATTAACATCCACCCCACCTCTTGCCACTGAACATGTTTTGAAATATTTTGTCTATCAGACTTCATTAATTGACTACTACATTTTCTTAATAATCAAATACAAATCTGCCCATCAGAGCTTCTAATCAACATGTAAGGAACTAATTGTTACCACACTAACTTGATATAATTTCTGTCAAAAGCAAAGATGTTTTGTGATTAATTAGCCTGTTAAGTCTTAACAAAGACTAATGTGTTATTTATGTTAAAAAATAATTAACGATTATTTGAGTATTCTGATTACTAATTTATATGAACTCTAGAGGCCCTTGGAACTGCTACTTGAGGTGAATATTATTTGGTATTATTTATATTCTTATTTTTATATGAAAGTAAGAGTGTTCTTAAGGTAAATGTTTGCTTTAATTAGCATAGAAGCATTTAAATGTTTCTCTGCTGCCAGTAAAGCCTCTGTTATGATAAACGTAAGAAGTTAGGCTACATTCACAGGGAATCTCAGTAAAAACTCACATTTTATGTCTTTCCTAAAATTTCCTTCAGGTCTTGGACCTTCTTCAGTGGTTGTGGGAATATCATTAGGTAGTGTTTGGAAAGGGCAGAAGAGAACTAGGATACGTACATTCTCTAAATCACTAAAATCCTTATTAGTGTGTACTCTTATATTTCTCACATAAAGGGAGTATTTCTTTTTCAGTAAAATGTTAAAGTTAACATTTAAAACTTGGAGAATGTGAATATACGTATCATCATCAACAGTTCCCTCACTTATTACTATTTTCACTTAGCATTGTCTAACAGGTATCTCTGTCTTTTAAAAAGTGCCATAAAGTCAGACTGAGAAGCACACGTTTTGGTAAGGAAGCACACGTTTTCGTAAAGCAGAAATTATTTAATCTAAAATGTGACATTGACCCTTGAGGACCTATTGAAACTTTCGGGTCCCTCTAAATAGAAATAAGTCTCAAAGAAAGTGCTAAATGGCCTGTTGAGTACTTAATAGTTGCTGTTAGAAAGAAATAAAGCTAATGAATGATTTTAAAAATTACTCTAGCATTGAAAAGAGACATTTCTCATTCTGATAGTCAGTTAAGTCACCCTCTTAAATATTCCTCAAGTCCATCCCTCCTTTTCCATCTCTTAGTTTAGGTTCTCATTGCCTCTCACCTGTATTTCTATACAAGAGTCACCCTCTTCTAATTAGCTTCCATACCACCACTACTGTGATCTTTCTTAAAACTCAAAGTGTGTGTGCTTTCTTCTTTAAAACCTTCAGTGGCTTCCCTTTGAGCTAACAAGTCTAAACTGCATAGCATGGCCTAGAAGGCCCATACAGTCTTTGCCTATCTCTTCTAGCCTTCTCTTGCCATTTCTTTTTTTTTATGCTTTATGTTTCTGCCGTGTTAACTTGCTTAGATTTCTCTGAACATCATGGAGTTTCACATCTCTGATTTTTTGTCCATGCTACGTCCTTGGCCTCAAATACCCTTCCTTTAACCTGTAAAACAGCTCACGTATATCATGCTTCATCTCCTTCAGAAAGGGCTAATCTCTCCTTTCTTTGCTGTAACTATACCATGTCCACGTTGTAGTGTTGAATTATCCCATTCCAAGTTTGCTCTTAGTCTGTCTCCCTTATTAAGGGATAGGATTGCGCTCAGGGATCAGCACTATGCATTTCCGGCATATAGTAGAGGATAAAATGAAATTTATTGAAGGTAGGGGAATTGTGAATGTTGAAGTTAAGAAAATCACGTTCAACTCCAAGTGGGTTGATCCGATGAGTTAGTAAATAAGGTTTACTTTTGTTGTTTGGCTTAGCAGTATGCCTCTGTGTGTATTTTTGTTAATTACTGTAGTTCTGTGTCAGCTGAAAGACAGATTGGATAAAGACATGGTAAAAGGAAGAAATTTTGGTATCTGAAATTATTTTAATGGTATCAATTATGCTTTTTTTCAAAAAAATTCTTATTTCAGATATGGGATTTTTGAACGTTGTAAAGAGTTGGTAGAAGCAGGATATGATGTCAGGCAACCAGACAAAGAAAATGTGTCGCTTCTTCATTGGGCTGCTATTAACAACAGGCTGGATCTTGTTAGGTAAGATGGGATATATGTGTATTAATTAAGTGCGTATTTGTTATTCTGGATCTCTCCTTATTTGTCTTTTTCTTCAAGTACAAGTATGAATGTTGTACCATCTGTCATCTTTTATCGTGAATGAATACCTGAAACTCTGTGCCGCACACATTGGTTATCATAGTGTTGAAAAGAACCTTAGTGATCATCTATTCCAAGACTCTCACTGGCCTAAAAAGAAAAATTAAAGATAAAGCCCTGGAGACCCATTGTAAAGATAAAGTTCAGGCAATGAAATTGAACATTTTTGTTTGTTTGTTTTTCTTTTCACGTGAGCTCTAGGCCCAGTGTGGGGCTTGAAGTCACAACCCCAAGATCAAGAGTTGCATGCTCTATTGACTGAACCAGCCAGGCACCCTGACCTTTTTTTTTTTTTTTTTTTAAGATTTATTTATTTTAGAGGGAGGGAGAGGGGCAGAGGGGGAAAGAGTTTCAAGCAGACTCCACACTGAGCGCAGAGCCTGATGCGCGGGGCTCAGTCTCATGACCCTGAGATCACAACCTGAGCCAAAATCAAGAGTTGGGTGGTCAACTGACTAAGCCACCAGGTGCCCCACCCCGATCATATTTTGAAAAGGAAAAGCATAACATAAACTGTCTCAAACTAGAACAGAAAGTTTCATCTAGTTTAGAAGAAACATTGAAATATTTTACTTTGTAATAATCCCAGTAGGAATGGATTGGTAGGGGAATGATTTAAGCGTTTTTTAAACTACATACGGAATACACTTTTTAGTCTATATGTATTAAATTGTGTGAAGTATTTCCCCTTCATAAAGCAGTGCTGCCCACCCAGGGTTTTTTTGGTTTGTTTCTTTATACCTTAGCATGTAAAATATATGTGTGCATGTGAATGTGTATATATTTTGTATTATATAATATTTAAAAACCCTGGAGTTTAAGAAAATAAAAATGTGCTAATGTTTAAAATATACTGAAATAAACAGACTTTATACTCACAGTATTTTTCTGTGGAAATAAACTAGAATATTATTTGTATAATATGATATATGAAGCACAACTTTAAAATAGTGAGACTAATTCCTATAAACCACAGAAGAAAATGTCTCTCTACCTTATAGGTATACTTGATACACTGTATCACACCTGTGACCCCGAAATAGAATGCCAAATACTTTTCTGAAAAGGTTTTGAATTGATTTTTTACCACTTACTTTTAGAATTCAATCCCACCTAGCAATTCTAATTCTAAACTGTTAAAAGTGACATAATTCCACCTTTCTTCTTGCAGGTTAAGTAGAATGTCTGTGTGATCCTAAATGTTTTGAATATAAACCATTTTAAGAGTGCTGGGTAATTAGAGTATGTGGAAAGTAGTTATCGTGCGTTTGGCAAGTCAGTTATAATGGAATGCTCCTGACAGCAGGAGTAATTACTGATATGCTGAGAATATTTCACCAGGGATCTGTTTGATGCTGTTGTGTGAATCTCAGACTTCTGTAGGTCTGAGTGCTTTTAGAGAGGGTTATTATAATTTCTGTTTTCATGTATTTATTACTAAGAAGAATTAATGTTTTCTTTCTCAGCATGAATTTTAAGTTTTAAATCTTATTTTCATTTATGTCTGCTTTTAATAGGTTTTATATTTCAAAAGGTGCTGTAGTAGATCAGTTGGGTGGAGATTTAAATTCTACTCCTCTTCACTGGGCCATCAGGTAAAGATTTCTTGAACACTGAAATTGCTATTTAGAGTCAAAGTGACTTAAGTTCATTTTCTGAATCTTGTAGACCAGCACTTATTTACAGAATTTTCTGTGATGATGGAAGTGTTCTGTTTTGTGCTATCCAATGTGGTGGCCACTAGCCACGTGTGAAACGTGGCAAATGCAACGAAGGAAATGAATTTTTAATTTTATTTAATTTTAACTAATTTAAATTTAAATAGCCACATGTGGCTAGTAACTACCACATTGGAAACTGCTGTTACAGACCATTCGAAAGGCTTTCTTTCCCTTTTTTTCCCCCTTCATTTAAAAAAAAAAAAATTATAGTTTTAAAGAGTTTCTAGAGACAGTGTTTTTTTGTGTTTAATTTAGGGTTCCATTGTGATGCTAAAACTCAAATATGTGTATTATACTTTCTTTTGATCAAAATAAGTATCTTTTATATCTGATCACATGGATAAAGTGATAGTTCATAGAACTGTAAACTCAGTCCTTTTTTTCCAAATTTTTATTTAAATTTTAGTTAGTAAATGTACAGTGCAATATTGGTTTCAGGAGTAGAATTCGTGGTTCATCTCTTACATAAAACCCCAGGTACTCATCATAACAAGTGCCCTCCTTAATACCCATCTCACTCAGTTCTTTTCTCTGGCATATACTGGCTATTTGAAGCTGAAGTTAATATGTGCCTGTCTTTATATTTAACAATTTCTTCATCTGTTATCTTAATCCCAGTCTCTGGTTGGTGGGGTTGGCATGAACCCAAAACTAAAATGAGTAATTGTTGATTTAAGAAAAGGAGTGGAATCTTTTTTCCATAGCCAAGGATTTTGAAGAATCTAGGTTAACCCATCCCTTTTAAGCTAGCCAGGTACACTGCTTTACATGGAAAAGGAGCCATATTCAAGTGTAAAAGTATGTAGTTCCTAAGAATAAATAATATTATCACCGTATATGTGTAGTCTGTGAATGTTGTACTTCAGTGTATCTGGCTCATGATTATTCCTTGTTTTTAAAATAGCAACAGTGAAGTCTAAGTGGTTTTAAAGTTTTCATTTTGGTCATTAGTCATGTAAAATGTTATTGTATGTGGTAGCAGCATAAGGTTTATAGTAGATTGGGGGGTTATTAAGTGTATTAGCAGCACTCAAGAAGGACTTTCCAGATAGCTCTGAGTTTGGAGCATTAAAGTGAAATATAATTAGAGAATCTCCAATGTTTTAAAAGTCTGTTAGGGAATACTCATTATATTGAACCCAAATCTCTCAATGTCTTAGGGATATCAGTTTCTCCCTGAAATTTTTTCTCTATGCTACAGAAAACAGTATAAGTTTTATCGTCTATTTACAGACAAGGACATTTGCCTATGGTCATATTACTACTACAGTATGGAGCAGACCCTACTCTCATTGACGGGGAGGGCTTCAGCAGCATCCACCTGGCAGTATTATTTCAGCACATGCCCATTATAGCATATCTCATCTCAAAAGGACAGGTATGTTTTGAAACCAATCCTATACTCCAGCTGTTGTGAATCTGAAGAGATTGGGAGGATGATTAGTAATAGTCTGTCCTCATTTTTAAAGTAGAAGTTATAGATATCCAAATACTCAAATATTAGCCTCAGTAAGTCTAGCTATTGAATGCTGCTTTTCTAGCTTCATCGGAGCAAAAAGGGTAGGTCATTTAGCACAGTAGCATATAATAGATACTTTTGAAACTTGTAAGCCTATAATAGTTTTCCTTATGATCCCAGTAATTTGCAGAGTTTCTCAAAAACACGACTTCAAAAGCCTGTATTTTTCTTCTGGTTGAATGTAGAAATGGTAGTCAGATCACTAAATTAACCCATCATTTGCTTTCATTATTTGAGTCCAAATGGGAGACCAATTTGAATGTGTACTTCTTATTGTTCTCTAAAGTAATTCCATGAAAAATGACTTGCCTTAAGAGGCATCCATTTATGGCACAGGTTAAATTATAGGGTATCGGCGGTGGGAGTTTCAGTGTCAGCTGTACTTGTCTGGGATGTGCTTTCTGGTAGCGAAGTAGTTTATATATCAGCAGACTCGCCTGTAACAGGCGTGGAAACATGTTTGCACAAATGCTCTTGGAATGATTGTGTTCTTTTTAAATAAGCGCTTTCTCTCAGACTTAGCCAACTGAAGTAGAATAATTATAACCTCTTGGGTCTCATTTTGGGAAGACATATGAGGAGGAGCCCTGTCTGCTTCTCTGTGGGCTCTTTCCTGAGTTGTATTCCTTCAAGGCCCAAAAGCCTCTTCGGTAACTGAAACTCTTTCTTTGATTTGGTTGGAATCATTATTGTGTGCCTCAAACCTGGGCCCCTTTTATTAAAAGGAGCATATCCTCGTGGAGTTAGGGTTTCCTTTTTTTCCTTCTATATTCTAGAAAATAGGAAAGAATTTTTCACGTTTTACTCTTTGAAACGGAAGTCCAAAAATACGGTGAGTTGCCTCAGAAAAGATGGCCGTGTCACTATTGCTTGAAGTGTGTTTACATAAAGACTCGATGCCGTTGTGTAAGACACGATAGTTCGAAATATTGTGTCAGTTAAGGTGTAAACTAGATGACTCCTGAGTTCTCTGTCATCTCTTATATTTGATGGCGATTATCAGTATTCTCCCCCTTCCCTTAGCTCTCTTCCATTCACATCATACACTTGAAACCATATATTCAGATTTTCCCGTTAAGAATATTTTGTAGAGGGGCACCTGGGTGGCACAGCGGTTAAGCGTCTGTCTTCGGCTCAGGGCGTGATCCCGGCGTTATGGGATCGAGCCCCACATCAGGCTCCTCCGCTATGAGCCTGCTTCTTCCTCTCCCACTTCCCCTGCTTTGTTCCCTCTCTCACTGGCTGTCTCTATCTCTGTCGAATAAATAAATAAAATCTTTAAAAAAAAAAGAATATTTTGTAGAGATCAATGGATTTTTACCCTGTGGATGTGAAGCAGAACATTGTTTTGTTCAAATGATATTTGAACCCTTCTTGTAGACACAGTGGTAATGTTGAGTGTATTAGAGAGCTGCTTCCATTAGAGAAGAGAGAATTTTGACTGTGTTTACAGTAAGTCTGATTGACTCTTCTTTTTGAACAGAGTGTGAATATGACAGATTTAAATGGGCAGACACCTCTCATGTTATCAGCTCACAAAGTACTTGGGTAAGTACATTTAACTGAATTGACTGAATAAGACTGAATTGTCTTATTTCGATTCTTGCTTCTAATTTCTGTGTATATAGTTTTAAGTTTCTTAGTCTATGTTGAGATGATACTACCTTCTGAAGAAGAAAGTAAGATTTTCTACCCTGTGACTGATCGGAACTTTAATGTAGTTGTGGTTAGAAAGGCACCACTGAAATAAATTTTCTTTTTCCTGATAGCTTTGGGGAAAAGTTTGAAAGCTACAAATAAGAAAAAAGTTTCCTTTCCGAACAGGTGGAGATTCCATAGCGTATACTTATTAATGTGACTTATATTTCTCAGTTTGCGTTTTTTAAAAAATGGCTACAAGTTTAAACGTTCTCATAATTTGAAATCTAGATGGTAAAATCTTCAGAAAACAGTACATTTTGAGGTTCTCTGACATTGTTGATGGCTCTGAAAATATTAATTGTAACTGATCTTTGAATATAGTCCGTTGATATGTTTATATCAAGTATTTACATTTTAAAGTTTTTCTATGTGAACTTATGTGATTAATGACCACCATACAGTCCAACTTCTGGTATTCTTTCTGTCCAAATACTTGCTACAGTTTTACTTTTATGAATTTGTTTCCATTGTTATCCTTAATTTCTCATTCTGCTTTTACTTAAGACCTCTCTCCTAGGAACTGAGTTAGTTGTGATGCCATTTCTTTTTTGTTCCTGGAGGGTTGGGGCTGGGGGTTGAATTTTGTTAAAAAGCATTTCATCTTTTTTGCTGATAACTCTGAAGTCAGATAATAGTGTTTAAAGATGTTGATAGAATAAGCAGAATACTGCTTTTTTAAAAGAATCTCTTGAGTAGTCATGAAGGAAGGGAAGGTATTGATGGAAAAGTAAAAATAGTGAATTCCGGCTTCTAGTTCATAGGTTTCTAAGATAAATAAGTACTTTTGGACATTATTTATACCTGCTTTATTTAATAATTGGTTAAAGGGAACATGGAAAGTCAGCTTTTGGTTTATCTCCTCAAAAATAATGTTGTACATTCAGTTTTTAATTAGGTGAATAACATAGCATTGGCCAAAGTTAAATTCACAATTAAAAAAAAAATGTTAACCAATAGAACAACAAGTGAAAGTAAAAGTTTAGAAAACAAGAGCAGTTATTCCACTGTATTGACGTTGAGATTATATTATCTGTATAGCAGACCGTCCCTTAAGAGATGTCTTTTTTGAGGGTGCGTCTCTCCTATTAGCCCCTGGAGCAGAACTCTGCACGAAGAAGTTTCTTGGTTTTCAGAATACTTAACTGATTGGTCAGTTTATACCTTAGATTCATTATTTTGCATTTACCCTTGAAATCATTCATCTCTCTAATACTCCTGGGTATTTTGTTTTGAGACAGGCCAGAACCAACTGGATTTCTTTTAAAGTTTAATCCTTCTCTCAATGTGGTTGATAAAATACACCAAAACACTCCACTCCACTGGGCAGTTGCAGCAGGAAATGTTAATGCAGTCGATAAACTTTTGGAAGCTGGTTCTAGCCTGGATATCCGAAATGTTAAGGTATGACCAGGTATTTATCTCCCTTAGTTTATTATGTCTTCAGTTAGAAAATTAGTATATCAACATAAACATAAGCTATACATATATTTTCAGCTAACCACAAGATAAATAACCATCCACAGTAGCTGGCTACTCAGAATGAAAGAGTCTGTGATTCTTCTGATTTCTTATAAAATGTTTAGCACCCACACTCTTTAGAAAATACAACTGAATTTTCTCTCTCTCTCCCTCTCTTTTAAGGGTGAAACACCTCTTGATATGGCTCTACAAAACAAAAATCGCCTCATTATTCACATGCTAAAAACAGAAGCCAAAATGAGAGCCAACAAGAAGTTCAGACTTTGGAGGTGGCTGCAGAAATGCGAGGTATTTGCATATGGGTCCTGTTCTGTGGGCCATAAGAACTGTTTTATTCATTTGTGTTTGTTTTTTAAAGCAAATCAGGGAGGAAACCAGGGTGAAACCAGGAAATTGGCTTAGTGCTGCATTACATCTGCTAATTGCATCTTTCCCACGCATCCCATAGTCCTTGAGTTGGAAATTTGCCACTTTCATTAGCAATTTACTATTGGTCCTCAGCTAGATGGCTCTAAAGCTACATGTTATCCTGTGAATGTCATAGCATACTTGCACGTTTATTTAATGAATGATTTGAAAACAGCTGGTTTGGATTCTTTAAAAAGCAAAAGGAAAAATACCTTGTTGCGAGGAAATTTATAGATTTTCTTTTCTTTTTTTTTTTTTTTAAAGATTTTATTTATTTATGTGACAGAGAGACAGCCAGCGACAGAGGGAACACAGCAGGGGGAGTGGGAGAGGAAGAAGCAGGCTCCCAGCAGAGGAGCCCGATGTGGGACTCGATCCCGGTACGCCGGGATCACGCCCTGAGCCGAAGGCAGACGCTTTAACGACTGCGCTACCCAGGCGCCCCCAAGGAAATTTATAGATTTTCTTAACTTGTTTTTACTGAAATTTTTTTCAAGAGGAAAATAGGGACATTCACCATGGAGGAGTTAGACTTTAAAAATAAGTGTTGCCGACTTGAAGCATGTGATGGCTCTTCACAAAATTAAAACATCTGGAATTTCAAAGGATGTACCCCAAGTTTACCCTTTAACTTGGCAATTCTTCTGAGTGATGTTCTCCTAAACTTAAAAGTGAATTGACAGAGAAAGTTAGGAAGTTCAGCTTGTTCTTGTAAATAGCCCCAAAAATCTAAGTCATATTAGTGAATATAATTCAAATTGTTAAAATGAGGTATTGGGTTGATTCTACTATTTTTAATGTTTTCAAATATGACAGGTGGCATCATCTTATAATGATTAGTAATTATATCCTCAGAACAATTCTAAATTCATAGACACCAGGTTTCTATGCAGAGGGTCATCACAAATGCTGCACCTATTTTGCATTTAGATGTATGGAGGGAGAGAGGAGGAAGTAACTGTCATTCCTCGGTATCCTATGCCAGTTTCTCTGCTTGTCTCCTACCCCATATTGGTAGGGTGCTCCAGGATTTTGTTCTTGGACCTCTTTTTTAATCCATTCATTCCCTTGGTGATTTCATATACTTCCATGGCTTTATTCTTTTTTTAAAAAGGTTTTATTTATATATTTGAGAGAGGGAGAGAAAGAGCATGAATAGGGGGAGGGGCCAAGGGAGAGGGAGAAGCAAACTCCCCACTGAGCAGGGAGCCCGATGTGGGACTCAGTCCCAGGACCCCGGGATCATGACGTGAGCCAGAGGTAAACCCTAACCAACTGAGCCACCCAGGCACCCCAGTGCACTTCCATGGCTTTAAATGCCATGTATATGTTGACAGCTTCTAAAGTTATCTCTAGTTCAGATCTTTCCAGACTCATACATCCAATTACCTACTTGACTTACCCAGTTCAGTGTCTGATAGGCATCTCCAGCATAACATCCAAATCTGAATTCCTGATCTTTGCCCCACTCCTCCCCAACTATTCCATCCACCGCCTTTCCCTTCTCAATAGGTGGCAACTCCGGCTTCCCAGCCATTTTTGCCTTTTCTTTGTCACACCATGCATCCTGTCCATTAGGAAAACATACATGCTAATTCTGACCCCTTCTCACTGTTCCAGCAATGACATTTTGGTCCAGCCACCATTATCTTTCATGCAGATTACTGCAGTTGTCTGACATCTCCTTGCCCCCACTCACCTCTAGTCCATTCTCAACAGAGCAGCCAGATGAATCTTTTGAAATGTAGGGCAGGTCCTGTCATTCATCTGCTCATTCATCCTATGATATCTCCCTCTTTGTTCCAGAATAAAAGCCAGAGTCCTTACAGTGACTTATAAGGCTCTGTGTGATCCAGCTATTTATACACTATTAAGTCACTTAGTACATTTATCTGTCATCTTCTGCTAGAATTTAAGCTCCATGAGAGAAAGACCTTAAATCACGATGTGTCCCCAGTACCTAGAACAGTGCCCAGCATACAGAATGCACTGGGATATTTATTGAGTGAATACATACTATGGCTCATCTATGAGTGTTAATGTCTGGGGTTAAAATTTGACATCCACATTTAATTCATATTCTGTCCTGAGATTATGTTGCTTGTAGATTCTAAGTATACTACCTTTAAAAATCTAAACTTGCTAATTTTATATTGCCATGCAAATTAGATTTAGGATTTTAAAGATTTGATAGCATTTGAAAGTATTCATCCTCAGAATACTTAAAGACGTAAAAATCGAAGAAAATAGGGCAGAATGTATTTTCTCCCTTTGCTGTTACAAAAGCCCTGCTGGCTTCCGAGGTCACGTATATTGCAGTTAAGGGACTGCATTGCAGCAGTGTGGTGCCCGGTGTCAGTGCAGACAGTCACACTGTTGGTTCATAGACACTTCATTCTTAATTTTGCCAGAGTAAACCTGAATTATTAGCATCCTGAGGATTTATTTCAGTCTTTGGCCTCTGTGTGACATTTGACAACTGAGAACTACTCCGTTCTTGAAACTCTCTTCTCTGGCTCCACTGGGACCTTTCTCTTGGTTCTCATCCTGCCTTTCTGGTCACACCGGTCACTCTTTCTTGGTTACCTTTGACGACTTAGCTTTTTTCCCCTTAAATGTTTGTGTTGGCCGAGATTCTGCCCCTTTCCACCTGCACACAGTCTTTGGGATGTTGCTCATTCATGGCTTTCCAGCCTATCTAGTGAAGAGTACAGAATTTTCTCCTGGGTGGTAGACCTGCTTTTTCTGGCTGCTTCTTGGGTATCTCCTAGATGCTCATAGGCATCTGAAATTCCACATGCCCTAAACTGTCATCTTTTCTGCAGACTTGTCCCCTCTGACCTTCTTTGTTAGGGGATGGCACCATCTGGTGTCCAGGCTGGAACTACTATACTCTCCTCATAGAGTCTTGGGTGTATTGATTTTTGTGTGATTCCTTTGTTTTGCCTTATGTTACTGTTTGAAAGTAATTATTTTTAAAAATGTCAGCTCTCATTATCCCTTTTCTAAAAGACCACCATTCCTTGGAGGGGAAGAAAGCAAAAGGAAACATGTTTAAGCAATATTTTATAAAATCTAAGGCTTTTAAAAGTTTGTTTCCAAGATTTGTGATTTCTCAGACTTCAAATTTATCAATCAGCAATTTCAAAGAAAAAACTGTATTCTGCTGTTGTATTAATTGTTATATATTTAGGAAGTAGTTCTTTTGTCGTAGTAATCATTGTTAGAAACTTAGGACGTAAAATCGATAAGGTTCTAAAATTCTCAATCTCTTAATAGCTCTTCCTGCTGCTGATGCTTTCTGTGATTACCATGTGGGCTGTTGGATACATACTGGACTTCAATTCAGATTCTTGGCTTTTAAAAGGATGTCTTCTATTAACATTGTTTTTTCTGACATCTTTGCTTCCAAGGTGTGTATATTAGTCTTTGCAAGGCTGGTAATTGCATTTCCATTTGATTGCTTATTTCTGTTGTTGATTAGCTGGAATCATAGGTTTTTATTGAGCTATGAATGTTACTTACCACATAGAAACTTCTTCAGGAGTGGCGGGAGGGAAGGGCTTTGGTAGCATATGATTTAGCTAAAAGCAAATTGGTCAACCCAGTAATTTGAATTAGCTCACTTTTTGAATTGTTGATTTTGGTAAATTAATGAGAAGATTTTTGTAACTGTGTTGCATCTTGAAGCATTTGTGCCCATTTTTCAGAAATTTTGTTTTTTCCTTAATCTAAACTCATTTTAAGCTCATTATTTTTGCTGTTAGTGCTTTATAGTTGAAACAACCTAATTAAATTGTAGGAAATTGTAAAATAGCTGTGGTATGGTTCTATTTTTAGGAAAATATTATACATGATTATAGAGAGTCATGGTTAAGAGTCAGGTTGCCTGGGTTCAAGTCCGGCTTTACCACACAGCAGTCTGACCTTGAACAAGTGGCTTTACCTCTCTGTGCCTCACTTTGTTCATCTATAAAATGCGGATAATAATTGTGACAATGCCTGTTTCATGGTTAATGCATATACGGAGGTTAGAACCATGGCTGACACACAGTACTCACTAATCATATCACACCCCGATCTCTTCTCGCTTCCCTCTTTCAGTAAAATGGCATCCAGTTCCCTGTGTGAATAATGAGTGTCATCCTTGGATTACTTTCATCTTTGATTCTTCCCTTCCCACACCCACCTCATCACCAAGTCCTTCCTGCTCTTTGTCCGGTCATTCTGCTCTCTCCCATCTCCACAGCTGGCACCCTAGACCGGGGTTCCTAACTGGTCTCCTGACTTCAGCTCTTACCCCTTTGTAGTTCATCTCCACTTAGCAATCAGTGCGGTCTTTTAAAAACGCAAATAAACCAATTTCTGTCTTTTCTCCCTGCTTAAAGCCCTCCGGTTCTTTTTCTGTGTCTTCAAAATAAAATCCAAATTCCTTGCCTGTGAGGTGTCATGTGATTTGATCTCCCCTCCGATTTCATCTCTTTCCTCTCTTCCCTTCTCTGTTCTTCTACCTTCTTTCTGTTTCTAGAACACATTGAGCTCATGCTCCCCACCCCAGGGCCTTGGCTCTTGCTTATGTCTTTGTCTGAAGTGTTCCAATACCATGTTATTGTATGGCAGGAGACCTAACCATTCAGGCCTCAGGTCCAGTGTTACCTCCTTAGGCTGTCCCTAACTCTCTGCATCATCCTGTTTGATTTCCTTCAGAGCACTTAATCACCATTTCCTTGGGTGTTAAGGCCCATATAAGCAGGAAACTTGTCTCTCCTATTTAATATTTTCATTTATTGAATGAAAGAAAAATGTAATGATGATCCATAGAAAAGGACCTAGAAGGAAATACAGTTTTGCTCTCTTCAGGATGTGACACTGAGTATTCCTATGCCCTTTTTTTGCTTGCCAGCATTTTCTGGAATAAGCATTAAGCTGCTTGAATCATAAGAAGAAAAAAAAAGTATTAGAGGAATCTTACCTCTTGGTCACTCAAGAGTAGGACAGTTGGTTGGAAATGAATTGGAATATAAATGTAAAGCAAAAACTTACATTTCCCAAAAATAACAAAATGCCTAAAATTGCTATTCAGGAAAATTGTAACTTAGACATATTTATTCATTTTCCACTAATTAGATTGACTCAGTTGCCAAAGAAATTTTAAGCCAAATCATCAGGAATCTCAATCATCACTTCGGGGTTTTTGTTTTTGCTTTTTCAGAGAGAAAACAAGGGCTGGCAGTATCTACTCACCTAGGATAGGAGCATTTGAGATTATGTTTGTTTTAGTAGAAACCAACATTATACAAAAATTATACGAAACTTTTGTTTTTGCCGACAGGGAGTCAAGGGCTTCATGTGGTAGGCTTGGCATATGGACACAATTCAAATGGGAGACAAATGCATATGGCAGCCTTATCCATACTGCTTTTACTTCTCTCATACCCTTCTGTAGAGACCAGTTTCATGGAGCTGGGCAGCTGCAAACTTCTGTTATTTAGGCTCCAGGGGCAGTTGCTTATTGATCCAGGCTGCTGTGTGGTGCGTGTTAGAAGTAGACAGGTCCTGGTAGCAGACGCTTACAAATTAGGTAGTTCACTGCACTACTTAATTAGGTCAGACACATTTGTGCTGCAAAATCTCAGACAGGTCATGCTGTGGAGGTTACCTGGGCTCCATTTCGCCTGCTCTGGCAGCATTTTTTTGTGCCTGAAGTTTGGGATCTTTAGTTTTTCTGAAATATTTTATCCTAATTATGCTTATGATCTTGATAGCTTTTAAAAAATCCTTTTCCTACCCGTCAACCATGGTTTTTTCCTGGTATAAATTTTAAAACAGATCCAGGTAAACTCTATTCATGCATGAGTTTCCTATATTGAGTATTTAACATGAAAGACAGATTTTTTTTCCTCTCGAAACTCCAATAGTAACATTTGAGTAAGTGATATGTAGCCTTCCACTTTGCTTGTTATCCAAGCGAGAGGGTTCGTGTTCTGACGACTAGTGCCACTTTGAGCCTTTATAGATCTTTTTACGTCGCCTGTCTGCTTCTTGAGCTGGTTGTGGGATGAAACTGCTTAAGGTTGTGTGCATCTGTTTTGTTTTTAAAAATATGCTGCTAGCCTCCAGAAGGAAGCATGTTAAATGTGAAGGTGAATCTCCCAAGTATTTATAATTTTTGCATTTTGGAATATTTGAAAATATGGTATGCCAAAAAGAGAAATACACACGTGCTACGTCTCAACAGAAATAAAGATTCATTGCAAATAGAAAGTTATGGGGAATGAAATAACATAGAAGTTAGTTATAAGAACTGAACGTGTATCTCTGAGTGCTTTACTTTTCTCGTGTAATATGGGGCGAGGTGGTGACGAACTCTCGGTTACCATGTGCAAAGTGGCACACAGGAAGCACTCGGTACTGAAAGCCATTGCTGCTGTCATTACTTAAGGGGATTGTTATTATTACTGTTATTATTTAAGGGGATTTAGAACTAAAACTAATATGGACCGTACTTGTTTTCACTAATACCATATGTTTATCCTTTTTGCTTTTAGGTTCTTGGTCGGGTATAGGAGCCTCGTATACTTACCAACGGTCTTCCTGCTAAGTTCCATTTTTTGGATATTTGTGACTTGGTTCATCGTATTCTTTCCTCATATCCTTCAAGCTGAAATTTAAACGTGCATCTCATTTTGCGTTTAAACAGTAGTAATGCCAGTGTTAGAAATTTAGATATTACAAGAGATCCAGGAAATGCAACTCCTATTTGTATTCATTTTAATTACTCTGGTTGATGATGTTTAGTGTTGAAAATCTTCTCAATTCTGGAAATAATCTCAGAGCACACCATGGAAGCGGTAGGGGTCTAGTATTTATTACTCACAGGAAAGAAACAGTAGAATGAATTATTATTTTACTTGGGCCCATAAAAATGTGTTGTATTGCCTTGAGATACTCTCTTCAAGGTCACATGGTTCTTTTAACTTGGTCGGCAGTTAGAGGTGATTAATCTTCTGGGTACCGAGATGGCCTGTATGGGAGGGGTGTTCGGGGAAACATGGCCTCCTCAGCAGTGGTCAGCGCCGTGTTGGTGTCTACAGTGGTGATTCTCAATCCACAGTAAAAATACATGTACATTGCCATCCAAAACATATGTGAAACAGAAAATGATATTCCTGATGTGTGCCTTACTCTGTGGTGGTGTTGTTTTATGCTATTCTGTTTCCTTTTTTAGAAATGCTGGTCACAGACCACTTGATTCTTTCATGGCCTACTAATGGATGTCAGCCCATGGTTTCAAACAAAAAAACTCCTCTAAGAAATGGGTTTATCACTTGAGCAGTTGGGCTCAGGCCAAGGGCAGCTTAGGGGTGTGTTGTGCTTTTAGGGTCAGCCAACCTTAGTCACGTAGAAGTGGGGGTAAGGCATACTTCTTGGTTTACAGCTATTTACAGCTCCCATTAAGAGGGAGGCATTTTGTCTGATTTTTATCTTCCTGCCTCTTTCCAGGTTCCTTTCTTCCCTTGCAGAGACTCTAGGAAACCATTATAACCTTGCTTTCTTTATAGCGTAGGGGAAGAAGGAATGTGGTGGATAGAAATATACCTGTAAACATACTCCTGTAACTTCTATATTATGTCTCTTTCCAGTAATGGCATTTTTGAAAAGAAAGAATGGAGTTTGTGGGAGATATATATATATATACTCAATTCAGAAATATTTTTTTTCACAGGAATCAATGTATAGTGAGAGAGGCAGATGAGTTCTCAGAGTGCATACATTTCCTTTCATCATAGCATGTTTATACTTCAATGATGCTTTTTGTTTCTGAGCATAGTTATCTCTAATATTTTTCAGATTCCTTTAATGTAAATGAAGGGTGCAGCATACCATAGAGTTCATTTAACTTTTATCAAAGATGTTATTACATATAGCCTTTGTCTCATGGTTACTGATTTGGGGGCAGCTTTTTAAGCACTGGCCTTACGATCACTGCTTAATGAAGGCTTGGATGATATAATGTGATATGAAAATACTTTATAAGTAACCATGAGTGTATAAAACAACAGCACGATGTACACCCAATCACTTGGAGAAATCTCAAGACTGGTAAATTCTAGGATAATTGACATGATTCTAAGGGATGGCTGATATTTTTGTTTATCAACCCATTAAAATTGTGTTTCTTGATGAATTTTTAAAATTTGAGCAATTCATATTATTTTGCTTTTTGCGCAAAAAGTGAGGTAATTTTATATTGAATTATTTCAACTTCGCAGAAGCAATATCAACAAGAATGTAGCTCCACTGTAGTTTGAGAGCCTCAACTACAGAACTTAGTATTCAGGAGAGCTTCATTACAAGCAGTTCACCATCTGTGAAGACGCTATTACATCAGAAGAACTGATTTCCAAAGCTAGACAGATTCTTACGATGTCAGAGTTGACAGGATGGGGTGTCTTCCTTGCGCGTACCGCAGAAAGCCCTTCGATCCGGGCGCTCATACGAACCTGCTACTGCTGAGTGCACGTCAGTCAGTAGGTGGCACACTTCGCCGTCAGATCAGTGTTTTGAGAGCTGAATGTTAAATGCTGTCTGAACTGCCCTGAGTATGAACTGAGCTGCTGCCCTTTAAAGACCCATCCTGAGTATTTAGACTAATCTTGTCTCTGGTTGCCAAGTCTGGATCATGTGGGAGCTTCCCCTCTCCCAGTTCATCATGGGAAGAGTGTCTGGGGCTCTGTGGAAAGAGTACTGGAATCAGACAGAACGAGATTGAGTTTGGTTCTTTTTCTTATTCGTCACATACCATTGGGCACGTTATTTAATTTCACTGAGTCTCAGTTTTGCTATTAAAAAAAAACAAAACACCCTGAGGGATAACAGTACCAAGTTCATGGGATGGCTGCAAAGATTACGATACTATGATGTCTGTAAAATGCTGACCCCATTGCATAATTGGCATTTTCTAAATAATACCTGTTTCATTATTAATTACGCTTAGGAATAAAATCTGTGTGGAAGACTGAATGTTGGAATTAATTTTAAGGGAAGCTCTAGGTTGGTTCCTCAGAAAATCACTTCCTTTTGGTGCCTTTTATATGTTCAGCGTTAATGTATTTGGCTTTTATGAGGCAGGATCAAATGGAAAAGATGGGACCTTACTGATGCGTTTAGAGGTAAGATTAAGACTCAGAAATGGTGACGCACAGAATATTCTGTCTGTGGTTCTGGCTTGTTGCCATGGTAGTGACACAGCTTCAGATCAGGTGAAAGAGTTAAGAGCTTTGACTAAAAGCTGTATTCTCCAGTAGTAGTACAAGGATGTGGGTGTCCCTTGAAAGGACAACAGCAGTTGCACTGTCCCCAGCACTGGTCAGGACAACCCTGACGTGTATTTGCGCTGTTTTGAATTCTGTTTAAGAGAGACATGGGCAAACAGGAGCGTAAGCAGGACATGACCAGGAGACTGTGCTGTATAAGGAACAAGGCTGCTGCTTATCCCGGAGGTGTGAGCATTGCCTTCCAGTGTCAGGTGTTCCAAAGTCTGTCATTTGGAAGCCAGTGCGTTGTATGGAATGGACACTCAATAAAAATGTATTGAACAAATGAGGAATAGCTTCTGTAGAGTAGATCTAAGGACAGCTATAGTGTAGATCTTTAGTGTAGAGCTACAGGATCTAAGGAATGAAAAACAGTCCAAGTTACAGAAAGGCAAACTTCAGTTCCATGTTGAGAGACTTCTGAACTACAGAGTCACAAGCTAACTGGGGAGGCTGAGGTGCGTATAAGGTCTAAGTACCACAGAACAGGCATCTTTAGGTTCAGGGAAGGGAAAGAATTCTTCTCTATAGGCAATCAAGAAAGACCTCCAAGGGGAAGGAGAATATGTAGGTCTTGAAGGCATTTAGGGCTTGGACATCCTCAGTGTTCTTCTGGAAGTAGGTAGGGGCAGTGGGGAGCATTTGAGGTTGATGGACCGCACAAAGCAAGGGCATGGAAGCAAGGAACGTTTGGCTTTTATGTGAGGGGATAGAATGCATTCATTTTACTTGGAGAGAGAGGCTTTGGTGATTCTTTTGGGATTTGTTTTGAAAGTTAGGACAGGAGGTCATTGAGTCACCTCAATGTGCAGAATCATTCAACTGAATGTATTTTTGAGGATGTGTCATGTGTGTTGGTCAAGATTCTATGGGAGGAAAGCAGGATGTGTTTCTTTAACTAAAGGTCTTGAGTTATATGCTCATTAACAGTGTTCTTAGTTCATTCTAAGTAATGAACTTTTTCAAATCAAAGAAGATTTTTAACAAATCTTTATTTGTTGGAATTCCATTTCACATAACTATTCTAGATCCTCTCTTTCTTAAAGCCAGGGCCTCTGCAGACAAACTGATACATTTAACCAGCGAGGTTTGCTCCTGCCTACCTGAACTGGATGTGGTTGCTGCTGCTTTTTTGTGGGTTGGAGCAGTGCTTCTCGAACTGTTACGTGCACGTAGATCCCCTAAGGATCTTGTTAAAATCCAGAGTCTCGTTCTGCAGATCGGGGTGAGGTCTGAAGTTCTGCCTTTCTAACAAGCTCTAACAAGCAAGTAAAGCCATTGCTGTGGGTCCATGGACCACACTTTAAAGAGCAAGGGTTTAGAGTCTATTTTATGGCCGTCTTTTCCACTCCAAAGTTTGGCACAAGACAGCTTGAGGGGCACCTGGGTGGCTCAGTCAGCTAAGTGTCTGCCTTCAGCTCAGGTCATGATCTCAGGGTCCTGGGGTTGAGCCCCGTGTCAGGCTCCCTGCTCAGCAGGGAGTCTGCTTCTCCCTCTCCCTCTGCCCTCCACCCCCACGCCCACCTAGGCTCACTCGCTTTTTCTCCTTCCCCTTAAATAAATAAGTAAAATCTTAAAAAAAAAAAAAAAAAAGACAGCTTGATAATACCTTGGAAGGCAGATACAGTTACTGTGTCAATAATGATGTAAATTGGGCAAGGAGAATTGGTATTGGCTTATTACTTAGGGCACCTTCATTTGTCTTTCCCTAGAGCAAAATTTTACTTTTTATACAAAGAATTTCTACCATTTCAAAATGGGTAATATTTATCCTTGAAATACTTTTTATCTTAATGTGTCCTTAATATGTTTCTTTCCCAAAATAGTATTTGATTTGTAATTACTTTGCAAAGAGAGCAGGTTTTTTTTGTGTATTTCTTAATTAATACAGCCTAATACATGACAAGGATTCGTTATTCAACTTTCCATTAGGAAATTTTTGCAAGCGTTTATCTGATGTATAAAGAAATATTTTTAATTGAAATCTCTGAATCAAGTGGTTTGTTTCTTTGAATGATTTTGTTAAAATTATCAATAAATATTCTTTTAGATGCTTTCAAGAGAGCTCTGGTTATACCAAGAGAGATTAATTTATTTGGATCTGGAATGTTTTTCAGTCCTCAGGATGTTTCCTCATACATTGTAACTATCCTATCAATATTTCGTGAGTTTCAATTAATCGGGAGGGATTAATTATTAGCAACTATGAGCAAATTGCTGTAGGATTAGAACATAGGATGGGGCCAGGTTCAGGGGCAGGGATGTGTATACATAACGGAAAGTAAGGATAGAATGCGGAGAGATTCTCAGGTACCAATGATGAAATTTGCTTATGTCATAATTATGCTGTTCTTAGTGGAATTGATACATTCCTTAACGTGGCTCTCACATCTAGCAGGCACCCCGTTCTATTTTGCTTTCCTTCTCAGCATAATAGGCTTCTTCTACTTTTTCTACAAGACTTGGGCAACTGATCCAGGCTTCACTAAAGCTTCTGAAGAAGAAAGGAAAACGGTGAGCTTTCTTTGTAATGTTACCTTTTTTTTTTTTTTTAAATAAGAAGGTCATGGCAATGTTTGTATCTCTAGTGCCTGGCATGTAATAGATGCAACATAAATCAACAACGTTGAGATTTCTTCACTGTCATGCTCTTTTATTTGTTTATGTAAAAGTTAAAAAATATATATTTTTCTTTTCTAAGTCATACCCACCAAGACTTTTTCGAATATAATTTTGTTAGCAAACATAATCTCGATTTCTTTATAGTAACACTTAGATAATGATCATTTAGCTTAACTTCCCCAATTGAATACATGGAGAGTAACCAATCAGGGGCAAGGGGGGAGTCCTTATTGACAATAGATGCCCTTCTCTTCTCAGATGTGACACTGTCAGTTGACATGCATGGCTTCCTTTGCTTTCGAATGTGTACAAGTCAGGGAGAGTATTGTCTGTGTTACCTCTAGCCATGTTCCTGAAAGACGAGCGCATGGTGCTTAGAACCATCAGTTCTGGTGTCTACTGATGGGTTTGGTTTCTTTTTTATGAGAGAGAGTGTGTGTGTGTGTGTGTGTGTGTGTGTATTTTTCTCTAGCACATTATAATTGGGAGATATTTGCCATTCGTGGAGAGAAGGGGAGGTGTAATTTTTGTGCATTCTAATTTATTGGCTGTGGTTGAAAATGCAGCCTTGAAAAGTCACATTATTTTCAGGTATAGGATGATTTGGTGACAAGTATTCCAAATTGCTTTTCTGGCTGCCTCAGTTTGGAGAGAGAGCTGTGAGAATGGCATATAACCATGCATTATACATACCCTAGTAAAACGTAACCATAAGGTCAAATTTCATGCCTTTCAGAATATCATCACCCTTGCAGAGACTGGCTGTCTGGACTTCAGAACATTTTGTACATCATGTCTTGTGAGTCTTTTTTTCCCCCGTAGTAAGAAAGCAAATTCTTGGTAACATTTCTCATGTAAGCCTTTGTTAAATCTTCATGGTGTATTTGTACACCTATGTTTTTACTAGGTTCTAATTTTGTATTACTCTCAGAATAGTTTTCTGCCTTGAGCGTATGAGGGAATGATGTTTATAGTTTCTTGAAGTTGCCTGTGGTTAAATCTCTCTGAATGATCCACAGTGTGTTTTGATTGCTTTTTCCTGCCATGAAGCATATATTAGAACTCGCTTCAAGTCAGAGGCTCACGATGACCCTAGAAACCACTTAGTGAAACCTCTCATTTTGCAATTGAGGAGTCAAGGCCTAGAGGGAGGAGGTAACAACTTCCCCCAAAGTATTGGCAGAACCGGAAATGTAACTCGGGTTTCCTTTTTCTTAATCCGCCGCTCATTCTGCTGCCTGGTACTGCCTCACTTCCCCTTCGTCAGCGTGAATAGGCTCTGGAAGTCAAATCCCTTTTAGTGATGGCCTAATCAAAATAGATATTTGGAGGTAGATATTAATAAGGCATTCCAGAGCCTCTACGTGAACGGATGATCTGTTTAGGATTATTTGTGCCCATGTCTTTATGACTTAGGAGTAAGATTTTCCTTGTCATTTGTTACCATTTTAAGACACTGATTTTTGCTTAGACCTGTCTTAATTGCTCACTTAGATAAGGAAGCCATTAAGGTCACTTCATTGCCACGTGTGTAACTCCTGTGTCGCTCGATATGATCAACATTGTCTGTGGACTGGACGGTGCGTAGGTGAGAGATTGCATTTTTGTAGTTAACACTATGAAGTTAAGCATATATTTAGCTATGTGTGTGATTCATAGAAAAAAATGGAAGGACGTCTGAGGGGTCCATTTTGTAGCTCTTCTTACCAGAGAATCCTTTCACGGTATAACACTTTTGGAAAACTGTCAATGTTGATAATAATAATTAATATCATTTGTACAGTACTTTAGAGTTTATAGAGCACTTTTAAATTTAGCATCCTATTTGGTCATCAGGGCACCCCTATGAGGTTGGTATTGCTATCTCCATTTTAGAAGTGAAAAAATATAAAAGGTAAATTATTTGCCTGAGATTATTTTAGTAATACCAGTCTTCTGTACCAAATTGCCAGGTTCTCACCATGTTTTGTGACTTGATTTTCTCCTTTACTTCTCCATTTGCCTCCTTCAAAGCTCAGGTAGGAGCCAGAACCAGAGATGATGGGGAGTATTCCTTGTCCTGGCCTGTAGCCCCGAGTTTCCTCTGAGCGGTCACTGTAAAAACCAGAGATTTATTATGAGGAACTTCAGAGGAACTATGGTCATTTGTCTTCAACTGAAAATATGCTTTTAAAATCTTGAACAAAAGGCTGCTTCACAGTCAGGTTTCTTTGGTGCATTTTGATGTTCTTTGCTATTCCTAGAGAATAGGTGACGAGGTCATTCTTAGGGCCCCAAGCTTCATGGACTCCATCCCACCGTAGAGATAGGCTGGTTAGCATTACAGCAGGCAGCTTTGAATGGAAGTGAAAAAGCAACAGTAATGAGCCCATATATTTTCATTACGCTGCATTTAACATAGTGGTCTCACGTGCATCCTCGTGTTTGGTTGCCATAGGCCTCTGAAGCAGACAGAGGAGATCTTATCCCCATATTAGAAGCAAGAACACTGGATCAGAGAGGTTCAGTGATCTACCTACATTCACACAACTACTCATCCGTGAACCTAGGTCTCCGCATTGCCGTGGGCGTTGCTCCTTCTGCTGTGCTGCTGCCGTAGGAGAAAGTGGGGGCATGGTGGTACTTTGTGTCATTAGCTTCGACGTGCTCCCAACTCCAGCATCAACAGAGCAACGTACACAAGAGTGGGGCTCGGTTGCTTGGCACCCTCCCCCCTGCTTCACTTCTATAGACCTTTCTCAGGCTGCAGGTTGCCCCTCTTTTCCTGTGTTTGGTCTCCTGCAGCATATCTATTTGCTGCTCTTCAGATTCACTTTCTCTGTTCTCCTGATCAAGTGGATCCTTGATGTTCCAAAATTGTACTTCTTAAACTCGTTACATGGAAGGAAGAAAGAGAGAGGGTATGATTTGCCCAAAGTCCTGCCTTTTCCCCTTTCTCCAGTGCAGTTATAGGCCATCCTAGAGCTGCATGTGTTTAGTAAATCTTATTCTGTCCAAAAATGAAGTCTTCCAGGTAAGCAACAAATAAATATTAGTTCAGTTAACATGGACAGTTGACCATGACATATCAGAGCTGTTTGGTTTGGTTTAATGCTATTTAAAATCAAAGCATAAGCTTATTTACTTTTTACTTTGGTGAAGCCTTTTGACAGGAAAGTGGTTAATAAGGTCTTGGTCTGGAAAATCATTGTAAGAAAGTATTAAATATGTTTTTTCTTTTTGATGTAGGTTTTGGCAACCATCGCTATTACATATTCTTCTTATTTTTCCTCTCCATCGTTTGTGATTGGATTATATATGAATCTTTCATCTGTAAGTATAAATTTTTCTTACAGCAAGCTCATGAACCCATACCCACACACACTTTTCTTGGTAAATTCTTGTATATCACATTCTGACGGGGGGCGATAAACCATACCCCTGAACGTCCATGCCACTTGGTAAATGTCAAGTCACAGAGCTGCTGGGACAACTATTAGTCATTGAAAGTTTGGAAATAATGACTTGGAAGAAAACCTTAGACCATTTATTCTGCATCCCTGAGAAGGGAGAATAACTTCTCAGTAGCAGTGTGAGCAGGCATGTAGGGGGCTCAGCAGGGAGTGACATCCGGCTGTTCCGAGGTGATTGACCAAGAAGACCTGGGTTTAAATTGAAGCAGGAAGGATTTGCGTTAGCTCCTAACCATTGCATGGCTACGCTTTGCAAACCTTGGAGTACGTTATCTAACTGGGAAAACCTGTAGCGCTTGTAGTTTATTTTGGCCTTAACTGTTTATTATTTATTTATTTATTTTGAAGGCTTTGGGAGACTCTGGCCTCACAATCTGTTTCCACCCACCCTCCTGTTGTATTCATGCTCAGGCCTTTGAGTTTGCCAGTAGAATACTAGTTTATTTCCTGAGCTAAAATGTGGAATGATTCGGGAAGATGTTAGGAACGTTTTTTCCTTCTTTATTTTCTTTTTCCCTTAGCATCCTAAGTACCACCCCTCCCTACCTTCCCCCTTTCCCCTCTCCAGCATTCTTTAGCTTAAATTTCGTTTAGTTTTTGAAAAATAAATCCTCCTACTCTGTCCCTAAGCCTCCCAGTTCCCCTCCCCAGCAACATCCAGTATTACAAGTTTTGGTTTGTTTGGGGTTTCATTTTTAGAGATTCTTAATATCTATGTGAAATGGTTTTTTTTTTTTTGTTTTTTTGCCCTGCTATAGGCATGGAGAGGGCTTCAGTTACCTTGTCAGCCCCTTTCCCATCTGACACCTTGGGTGTCTGTGATCAGTAGGGAATGCTTTTGTAGCTCTGTGACCATCACCATCTCAAATGGATCTAATAGTCAGAAGGTTGTGGTCCCTGATCTCATTTCTTGTCAAAGGCCATTAGTAATCCTGAGCATTGGAATTCAGAAACCTCTTAAATTATGTCCTGTGGTGTAAGAAGTAAAAGATTTCTTTACAGTTCTATTGAAAGAACTGCCCTTTTAAGGCCTAACAATAAAACATATTCCTGGAAAACCTTTTTAAGCTGGCCTTTGGACCAACTTGTCCCTTGGACTTGATCCTAAGGGAGAGGAGCCAGATTTTACACCACTCTTGTCTCTCCCGCTTCTCTCTTCTCTAAAAATAGTCACCTTTGTTTGGTGTCTGTGTCCAACATAAGACTGTATTGATAAGGACAGAAGTAATTTTCCATCACTTTCATTCTTTCCAAGTTGCTTTCTTATTACATGCATCGGTTCTTCCCTCTTCTTTGTCTTTATTCTCTGGCTCTGATCCAGTTTTTTATATTTTGTTTCTTAGGAATGGTCCCACTTTATAGTCACTTGCAACCGTGTAGACTAGCTGAATGTATTTGGTTACTTTTATCCCATCTGTATTCCGACAATATTTCTTTACACTGAATGAGGACATTGTGTCATTTATCATCATCTCACAGATGGATAAAAGTGAACTTGTGCCTCATTTTTCTAAGGAGGTCTCACTGTCATCCCACCCTCGTGGTTTACCATGGACATTCCTGTTGCTGGAGCCCTGACGTGCGCACTCCTTGTGTGAGCCAGTGGCAGCTACTTCTGGCTCCGTGTGGCCTCTATCCGTTTCATCTGCTGTGAGGTCTGCTTGCAGGGTGGACAGTTAGAAAGTGTCAGCCTCGGGGCACCTGGGTGGCACAGAGGTTAAGCGTCTGCCTTCGGCTCAGGGCGTGATCCCAGTGTTATGAGATCGAGCCCCACATCAGGTTCCTCCGCTGTGAGCCTGCTTCTTCGTCTCTCACTCCCCCTGCTTGTGTTCCCTCTCTCGCTGGCTGTCTCTATCTCTGTCAAATAAATAAATAAAATCTTAAAAAAAAAAAAAAAAAGAAAAAGAAAGTGTCAGCCTCTTACAAGTTACAGGGAGAAAGATTTTAGATCACTGTTAGAAAGAACATTGTAACTGTCAGAGCCATCTAAAGATGAAAACGATCGTCTTGGAACAGTAGGAACCCCTGTCATTAGCCAATGACCACCTGATATGAACGTATCATTCGTACATATGAAAGTTTTTTATATTGCATAAGATAACGTATGTGGCCATTTGTCGCCATATCTTTGACATTAAATCTAAAATCGGTCCTATGAAAATTTCAGTTTGAGGTCCTGCTATATTATCAAAAAAATTCCCAGAAAAGAGCAGTAGAAATCTATAAGCTGGAAAAAAGTAGGCATTCTTTCCCATGCAGCAGCTGTTTCCTCTACCTGCTATTGGAAATTACATACTTTTTTGGTCCTATCAGGTGCATGGGATGCATCTTGTCTGCTGTCATAATGAGGAGCTCTAAAGAGAGTGTAATTTGCCTTAACTTGTTGCCTTGATTGCTACTCTGTGATGATTGCTTTTAGAATGCTTCTGACATATAGTCATGAAAGATGGTTGGGAACCAAAGGAGACTCAAAAAGGGGAAAAAATAGATTTTTAAGACTAAAATGGACAGACAGGTGATAGTAAAAGTCAGGGACTCATTTTCTTTCTATCCTAGGCGCTCTTAAGTGCTGCTTTGGGAAAATGTCTGAAACTACTTATCAAATTGTCAGATGCATTTATGAAACCTCGAAGGTGCAAATTTACAGAGTTCTTATTTCAAAAATAATTTGCCCTTTATATATGGTCATGGTGCCTTCATAAGTTGTTGGCTTCACAAAACCTTGAAGATTGGTTCCCTTATTCCTGCTGCTGCCTACCTGCATTCTCCTTACTGCTGCTCTCAGCTGCATGGCTTAGGGGGTCACGAAGTCCATAGCGAAATCCTCTCTTTTCCTGGGGTGTCTCTCTCATGATTCCTTTACTTGAACTTTCTCCCTCTCCAGGATAAATCATGGTGCCGGTGCAGAAGTGCCCCCAGTAACCGCATGCTGTTAGGTTGTGTTCCGATGGTATCTGGGTGCTTATGGGATTTCTTGTGCCTATAGCAGTGGCCTGTTGATCTGAACCCTTCATAAGAGTTTATTCAGTGCTATAGCAGACTCATATCTTGCTGTATATCCTGGATAAGATAAAGAGTTTTCTAAGCAGATATTTATTAAATACAGCTGTTCTCCATTATCAAGTCCTTGAACAGTTAACTTGGGGCCAGTTTATTTTATGCTGAATAGGATGGTTTTCGTGGTGGTCTTACGGACCTGTTTTGCTTTTATTCCTTTACTGCCAGCCATCAATGCAATGCTATCATAGCCTTCATGAGCAGTGAGGTACCATTTTTTCATCTTTGTTGGTTAAGCTGGCATTTGGAAGATAGCATTCTTAAAGTTGGGTTCTAGTCCATGTTACCATGTCTTAATTTCTCTTCTCCCTGAGTAGAAGTGTAGTGATTTTATCTTCTTGAAGAATGATCACTGGTTTGTTGCCTTTTTAAATAATGAGTTCTTTTTTTTTTTTTTTTGGTGAATTCACAGATTGGTCAAATCATTGTGCTACAACATTCAGAGAAGATGGACTGTGGACCTACCTCAATCAGATTGTGGCCTGTTCCCCTTGGGTTTTATATATCTTCATGCTAGCAACTTTCCATTTCTCATGGTCAACATTTTTATTATTAAATCAACTCTTTCAGGTATTTATTTCGCTTCTTATGATGCCTTTGAATAAAATTTCCAGTAGCCTGTAATAAGGTAGAAAGCCTTGAATTTTAAATCAGAAGGCTTTGGGGTCTTAGTTCCACCTCTTTCGCTTACTCTCTGGATGTAGGCATGTCATTTGACTCTTGAATTTCAATTTCCTTGTCTGTAAAATGGAGTTGATAATGTTACTCTCCTCGCAGGATCGTGTAAAGGTTAGAATAATAAGTTGTTAGCTTGTCCCTAGGAATGATCTAATCTGACCTTTTTATTTTACGGGTAGAGTTACAGAGAGGTGAATTGAATTGCTCAGGGTTCCTCAGTAGCGAAATCAGAACTGGAAACTTAGGTCTTCTGACAGCCTAGTCAAAGGCTTTTTTCATCATACAATTAAATCATAAGGTGTGTGAAAACATGATATAAAATATAAAAAGCATCGTGAGATGCTTTCAGAAACATTTGTGAGATGATTGTCTTCCCTCATTTTTTCCAACCCTGTTTGTTATCCTGTTTATTATGCAGTGCTTAAGTGGATAGAAGGGGGAAGAAATGCAAGATCCATCACCAACCTGTGGACGTGGTAATTACACTTCCAGGGAAGGTCACGGCCATTAGAAAGTTCACGCTCCAGGGTGGTAGTCACATTCAGCTTCCTATGAAGCTACTGTCCTTTTCCTGCTGCCTGCCTTCCCCTCTAAGCGTAACCTAATTCTTGTTGTTGCTATGGCCTGCCCTCGTGGAATGGACAGCCGTGATCAGTCTGAGCCAATTACTGTAAGACCTCAGATAATTAGAGCATTACTCATCGAAAGCAAAATGCATTTCACTTTTACAGGGAAGTAACCAATTCTACAATAATAATAATAAAGAAATAAAGACGACAGACAAAAGAAAAAAATGCTAAGGAAAGAAATGAAGCTGATAACACTGAACTGAGGCTTTGGAATGTTCATCTTCAGCTCCTGTCCCTCTGGTATCCACAGACTCAGGAAGAATGAATATTAGCATCATTGATTGTTAATATCTTATAATAACTTATATTTATATATGCTTTACATATTCCAAAGCACGTTCCTATTTATTTCCTGACAAACAGTTGAGGGGTAGACTGCCAAAGCCATGTCTCCATTTTACAGATGAGAAAACTAAGCCTTTGAGAGGTTGAGTGCCTTGTTTCGGCCACGCAGCTGGTGAGAGGTGGAATGAGAAGTAGAACCGAAGATTTGAGACCTCAATTCTAATTCTCTTTCTTGTTTTCTGGACTCTTAGGACAAGTACAGATATATGTGAGACTATAATATGAATTTTTTTAAAGAAAGCTTAATGTTTCTTATACTTTCTAAGGCAGGAAAATGGACTCAAAGTTTTGGATAGTTTTCAAATATAGGAATTCAGGGTAAAGTGGTTTTCTTAATAGAACAATTCAGTTGTTTGAAGCCTTCCATTTGCTGACTATTCTAGTGAGTCATGGGGTTTGACTGTAGTAGGTCAAACGGAGCATAGAATATAGTAAGAACCATGAACTTTATTCTCACACTGACTGAGATGTCCATCTCAGTTCTGCCACTTTCCAAGCTGCGTGAATTTGGACCCGTTACTTCACCTCTGGAAGCCTTTGCACTGTGTATTTTAAATATATTATGTCAAATCCTTCAACAAGCTGATGAGGGAGGATGGTATGATCATCTGTGTTTTACAGATAAGGACCTTGATATTTGAGTTGCTGTGAGGGTTAAATGGAGTAACTCAGTGAATAGTAGGGTTTTAATGATTTGGGGGTTTTTAAGTCACCTTAACTCTTACCCTTCCCCAAATTATGGATTTAAATGTCCTTTACTTCAGATTAATTTTTCGGTTGGCCCTTTCTAAAGAGACACTAAGAAGCACACACAAGGTGAGATACTTAACAGTAATATTGACCTTATGTAGTTTTATTCATCTAAAACTTACATGCTGAACGTGTTGAGAATCTAAACAGGCTTGTAAGCCATGGCTTGAATTACTGAAACAATTATTTCATGACTGTGCTTTGTTGAAGGTTAATATAGACACTCAAAAAAATAAGTGCTCGGGATGCCTGGCTGGCTCAGTCGGAAGAGCATGGGACTCTTAATCTCAGGGCTGTGAGTTCAAGCCCCACATTGGGTGTAGAGATTACTGAAAAATAAATAAACTTAAAAAAAAAAAGTGCTCAGCTACTAGATTTACTTTGTCTCATTTAGAGCTGTTGAGTCGTCGTCCTCACCATGATCCTTGGTTAGAAGGCTAGGTTATACTGTCTTCGGGGGGTACTGAATGTTTACCACTGTCCTGTGATGCACTAAGAGTGACAGAACCTCAGCATAATGGTATTTTTCATGTACCTTCCAACCTTGTTTTGCAGATTGCTTTCCTGGGCCTGACCTCCCACGAGAGAACCAGCCTACTGAAGCAGAGCAGGCATATGAAACAGACATTGTCCCTCAGGAGGACCCCGTACAAGTAAGTCAGCTCTGTTTTGGCCACTGTGTCCTGTGGAGAATGCTAGTCTGGCCATTGGTTTCCCAGCCTACTGCCACCACCCAGGCTGTGCTGTTCTCCTCTAACTTGCTGTCTGGTGGAGTTGAACCTCTCCTACTTAGAAGCCTCAGTGACAGGAGGTGAGTGGTAAGGTCATGAGCCCCAAGGTGGTAAGAGTTTGGGACTTAGTCTGCTGGATTCAGCACAAATAGTTAAGTGACTTGGAAGTTTTGCCAAGATGGGAAATCTCTCTAGTCAAGCCACATGGTCACAAGATTGCATGTTGCTGGCGTGAAGTCAAGGTGAGATAACCAAGCATGTGGCTGAGAATTCCAGCCACAAGGCTCTCTGCGGAAAGCATTAGATGGTGAGCTTTGCCAGGATTTTCCACCTGCCTTTCTATCACCAGTAATTCTTTGAGCCCTGTGTTTAATGTGCCCATCTGTGTCAGGGAGAAGCCAGTGCTTCAAGGTTTGGCGTGTGTTTTCTGCACAGCATCGGTTGTAAAAAACCTGTCCTCCATTGAAAATGAGAGTGTTTGTACGAAGGCTGTCATCTTATGATATGAACAATCAGGCTTTGAAGCTTATCTCCCTGTCATATATCTCGGGGTCTTGGAGGCTCGGAGTGCTGCAGAGGTGACCCTGAGCCCTCAGGGGATTTAACGCTCACTTGCATATCTCATGCGCAGTCTATTTTAAAGCACACTCGTGGTACAAGATGAAACTGTTAGGCTGTTAGACAAGGAAATCAGAGCCTGGGCTAGGACTATGATCTGTATTTAGAGAGGAGAGGAATTGACTTAATTGGGAAGAGATGGCTAAGGTGATGGAGGGTGGCCGGTGGTGCTAAGCTTGTGATGATTGCTTCAGACTTGCAATGATAATAAAGTCCCTTTCTCAGTAGTTTAACCAGAGGAATAAATATTTACTCCACTAAAGGATGAAAGCCTTTGTGACTGAGGTGGACTTTTCAGCTGAGCCTTGAAAGATGTGGGGTGGGGCCTGATGGAGAAGGACAGAAGGGAATTTCAAGCTCTAAGGAGCCTGAGTGCAGGGCCTGAGATGAGAGAACTGGGGCATGCTTGGGAATTATCGAGTAATAGCAACATACGCTGGCGGCACTGACGGGAAAGCCTTAGAGCTGCTCTGCATCTCGCTTCCAAAAACCTGCCCAAATTAAAGACTTGTCTTGTTTGTCTTACCCTAAGTTACTTTTACTCACTAAATCGCTTTGGAGCCGCTCTTCCTAGGAGTAGTGGTGGTACTTTCCTGACAACTCTCCCAGCAGCAGCAATGGCACAGTCCTCCTTGTGCACAGATATGTTCTAATGTGTATAGGGGGTTGGGTTTTGATAAGGTTCTGGGAGGACCAGACAGTGTCCAATAGGTAAGATTAATTGGAAGGAGCTTCTTCCTTGTGGCTGGAACCACCATGTTCCAGTAATTCGCCAAAATGACCAGCACCAAGGGAAAGAGGAGAGGCACCCACTGTGTGTTCTTTAGACCTTTTAGAAAGCAGAGTTGTTCCTTTGGCCACATACATGTGAATCTACAAGAAAGGTGATATTGTAGACATCGAGGGAATGGACACCATTCAGAAAGCAACGCCCCACAAATGTTACCACAGCAGAACTGCAGGAGGCTGCGGTGTCACCCAGCATGCTGTTGGCGTAAACACACAAGGGCAAGACTCTTGCCAGGAGAGCTCATGTACATATTGAGCTTATTAAGCACTCAAGGAGCTGAAATAGCTTTCTAAAGCATGTGAAGGAAAATGATGAGGAAAAAAAGGAAGCCAAGGAGAAAGGGACTTGCGTTCAACTGAAGGGCCAGCCTACTCCACCCAGAGAAGTGCTGCCCTTCGCGAGAACCAGTGGAAAGGAGCCTGAGCTGCTGGAAGCCATTCCCTCTGAATTCGTGGTATGATAGGTCTAAAAAAAGGACAAAAGACCTCTGGACTACTTAAAAAAAAAAAAGTATTGGAAGGAATTGAGGCAGGGCCATGCTTTACTTAGAAAGTTTCGGAAAAAAACCACTTTGTTGACTATATTGTTTCTGACCTATCTGGCCTTTGAGATCATCAAAATGCAAATCAGGGCAATGGGAAAGGAAAGAAGGACACTTACTGATGGCAGCCACCATTCCAGTGAGTGGGGGACCCAGAAGGAAATTAAGTTGCTGGGCAGAAGCCTGGGAATCTCAAAATAGGGATTCAGGTCCAGAAATGGAACTGGGCTCAGTTTTAATGTCCTCTAAGCTAGGGAACTGTCTGATTCACCTCTGGATTCCTGCTACAGGACCTTCAAAGGACGTTCATTTGTGTGTTATAAATTCTCAGGGAATGTTTCTGGTCTGAATGAATGTACAAACAGGAAATGTAGTAAGATGCGTTCTCTTCCTTCCTTGGCAGCCTTGGGTTCACACAGAACCTCGCAGATTTCTTTCAGTGTGGCTGCTTTGGCTTGGTGAGACCCTGTGCTGTGGACTGGACATCACAATACACCATGGTCTTCCACCCAGCGAAGGAGAAGGTCCTTCGCTCTGTATGAAGAAAAGCAACCCCAGACTCTCCCTCTGACCTCCTTGTGTTTATGTTGATGCCCTGTGGTCTGCAAGTGAAGTGAAGATTCAGAGTTCACCTAAGCCCAGAGGAAAACGCAGGTGGTTTTTAAAGCTATTTGGTAAAAACAGAAGTTCTCAATAAAGGCATTGTACTTTAAGATTTAGCAAGATGGACTGTTCCTGAACAATCTTGGCAGGCATCTAAAAAAGATTTTATTTTTCACAAGAAAATACAAGTTACATTTTTTTGGAGATAATATTCACTAATTATGGAGAAAATGTGATATTTTCAAATTGGTTGTTTCAAAATAGTACTATTCTTTAAACTTGTAATTTTTGATAAGTTATTTGTGTTTGTTTTATCTATAAATATGTAAAAAATATTTAAATAGATGTACCTGTTTTACTTTCACATTTAATAAATTTTTTTTTTTGTAGTTGAGATTTCATTTCTGACACTTAACACTTTTAGAATCTTAAATTGCAAAAAGGTTTATATAGGACATAAACTGATTCACGATTCCAGGAATAGGTTGAGCTCACTGTTAATACCAGTAAGCAAGATTTAATTTAGTTTTCCATCTTACTTAGAAAATTGAACAGAGGAAGTCTTAAAGATTAATTACTGTTTTTACTTAGTACCCTCAAAATATTAAACTAATGTGATTGTAATTGCTAATTTCCCTTATTCTGGAGGAAAAATGAAACTCATGGTATTGTATATCAATGCCCCTGGGCGTGGGCCCCTCCTGCTGAAAACCATTTCTTAAGGCTCCATTGCCCTTGGGGTAAAGGCTAAAATTCTCATCATGACCTCCAAGGCCTTGAATAACATAACCTTATTTGGTTTACCAGTTTTACTCTGGACCATGCTTTGTACTCTAAGCACATTGACCTTTCAGTTTTTCAAGGATCTGTTCTTTCCTCTATAGAGCCTTTGCAGATAAGAAAACTAAAGCCTAAAGGAGTTCCTGTCTTCTCCAAGGTCACTTAGATACTAAATGGGGTCGCCGCTCTAGAGTGCCAGTCACCACGAATACTGTCTGACACATTGTATGTGTTCAATAAACATTTAAATTCATTGAATGCATGAATGAATGGTTTTAAAGCAGGATGTGGTGTGATCATAATTGTTGAAGACTGATTCTCAACTGGGGGGAGAGAAGGACTTTCTCAAGCTATATCCTTTCCCTTTCTCTCTCTTCAAACTCTACCAAGTATTCTCAAATTGTGGTCCATACACCATTTAATCAGAATTACAGGGATGGGGCAGGGGCTCACTTGTTTAAAATTCAAATACCCTGCCTCACACCTTCCAAACTACTATACTCCAGCACTTCTAATTGATATGTAATAAGGAAAGCACATTTCATTAATTTAAATTATTCTGTAGATATTTATTGAGCACCATGGTAGGTCTTTCAGGCCATATAACATTTAATTGGGCATACTAATCACAGAGCTTGCAGTCTAGAGGAAAAGCTAAGATAAATGAGCCTGTAGTATAATGTAGAAAATATTAAAAGCCATAAGAGGGGTACAAATAAGATATTGTTAGAGTTTAGAGGTTGGAGAGAGCCTTAGTAGATGTGATCGAATATTTATGGACAATAAGGCATTAGAAAGGGTCTTTCAATGATATTTAGTTTGGAAATATAGAGTTGGAAGTGAAAGGCATTCTCATGGAGAGAACTCTACAAGTGAGACAATGGGAGAGTCTGATGTATAGTTAGAACCATGACAGGCTGGGTCTATAGGGTGTTTAAAGTGGGGAGCTTGGTCCGTAAATTGGACTTGTTGATTGGGACCAGATCTCCAGGGGCCTTGAATGTTAAGCTAAGGAGCTGTGTTTAAGTGGGTCAATAAGGAGCAATTTCTTTATTCACTTGTCAGTGAAAAGTCCTCTTACATCCTCTTGTCTGCTCTCACCAACCCCTGGCAAGTAATTACTCTCAAATTGGGGTCCATAGAACATTTACATCAGAATAACAGGCCTACGATAGGGATGGGGTGGTGTCTGGGGATCACTTGTTTAAAATTCAAATTCCTGGGACTCCTGGGTGGCTCAGTGGGTTAAGTGTCTGCCTTCGGCTCAGGTCATGATCCTGGGACCCTGGGATTGAATCCCGCATCTGGCTCCTTGCTCAGCAGGAAGCCTGTTTCTCCTTCTACCTGCCACTCCCCCTGCTTGTGCTCGCTCTCTGTCAAATAAATAAATAAAATCTTAAAAGAAAAAAAAAAAAGAATCTAGAGAAAGAGGGGCACCTGGGTGGCTTAGTTGATTAAGCATCAGACTCTTGGTTTTGGCTCAGGTCATGATCTCAGGGTCATGATATCAAGCCCCACGTCAGGCTCCGTGCTCAGTGCAGAGTCTGCTGGAGATGTTCTCCCTCTCTCCCTCCCCCTCTGCACCCCCACCCCTGCTTGTATGTGTGCTCACACATTCTCTCTCTGAAAATAAGTAAGTCTTTAAAAAAAAAATCTGGAGAAAGAAAATTAAAGTCAACGTAGACAGAATGAAGAAAGCAGTAAATATAGAAGAAATCCATTAAATATAAGAAAAACAATGTAGAAAATCACTGAAACCAAAAACTTCTTTGTAAAGAACAAGACCTGCTGGTGACAGTTGGAATCAGTGTCTAGCTTTTCTCCCGTGTTCCCCAAACCACGTACATCATGCTCCCTTAGAAGCCCCAGCAGGAACCAGACAGCGCTCTCTGCTGGGAGGTCTGACTCCTAGCCCTCGGAAACCTGTCCTGGGGGCATCTGAATAAGGGTGCCCCCATCTCTTCTCTTTGTTTCCCCAGCCCCGAGCATCATGGCTGCTTCCCGCAGTTCCCATCTCTTTGCTAAATCAGTGTGCTCCTCTTTACTTTTTGAAAACTATTAGCACCTGCTTAGTCAATTCCTTCTATTATTTTCTCTGTTAAAAAACAAAAAAATAAAACCAAAAAACCTAGTGTGGTTTCTGTCTTCTGACTGGACCCTGACAGATACAGAATGTTAGAGATAAGCTTTTAATAATGTTCTAGGCAAGAATAATGAAGGCCCAGATTACTGATTGAATGTCGGGGGGAAGAAGGGAGAGTCAAAGATGACTTTGAACCCAGTGAATGAGAGGGTGGCAGTGCTCTTCAGAGAAGCAAAGACAACCATGGAGAGACTAGGGGATGAGTTTGGTGGTTGGGGGCTACTGAGTTTGAAGTATTGCACGCTGTGCAGTGGAAAAGTCTGGAAGGCAGCTTAAAGAGGCCAGGGCATGGATGGGAGTCATGAACAGAGATGGATGAGGTTGTCACAGGAAGGAGGTAGAAAAATGAGATGCAAATGAAACAGGGAGTTGCCCACCTGAAATGGAAAGATCAATTCTAGAAAGAGACCAAAGATGACAACCCAGGCAAACAAAGAAAATGTGAGGGGTTGGTGGGGGGGGGGGGGGGGGGGCAGGAACAGGGCCTTACAGAATATGGATTTAGCAAGCAGGAGAGGAGGAGGGGCCAGGGAGGGGGTTGGATGGGAGGATAGTCACGAGAACACAGTGGCAAAGAATTCAAGGAGGAAGGAGCCACTCATCAGGAGCTGAGGAAAGCTTGGGGTTTGTGGCTAGAAGGTGATTGGCGGGCTCGGGCGGAGCCGCGGCGGCTGGGAGTGGGGTGGGCAGCAAGGAGAGCACGCAGAAGGCTGCCGCACAGGCAGTGGGACTAGGTGACTCTGAGAGGAGCTGGGAGAAGGCAGTAGCCTGGGGGTGAAGTGGCCACATCTGGGCTTGTTTTGTTTGTCGAGGCCAGGGGGGTGGGACTCTTACGCTGGCTGAGATGCCAGAACTTCATTCTTTTCCCCAAATATCTGTGTAGTCACATCAGAGACTGCATTTGAATCCCTTCCACGACTATCGGGCAGAATCCTGAGGATCCTGCCTGTGGTTAGCAGACTGGCTGGACACCGAACAGTGAGAAGAGGAATATTTATAGCACGTTCGGTATTGCAGCTGGGAGTAGTTCGGTGTAGGGAGTTCGTGCAGTAATAACTGCCCCCCCCCAATCTCACTGCTTAACGTAAGGCTTATTTCCCCCTTTGTTACCGCCCTTTTAGCTGTTTGCGGACACCCTTCCCTGCGGGGACCCAAGCTCCCTCCCAGCTAGTGCTTCTGCCGTTTCCTAGAGCCTCGGTGCCCGCTGGCCCTTCTGCATCCACAGATGTGGAAAGAGAACGGAGACTCCGTTGACCAATCTCAGTCCCGTGTCCCAGTTGAAGGTAGGTGAGCCCAGAAAATGTAGAACATTGCTCAGGAAGTCGAGGGGAAACAAAGAACACAAAGACCACTAAACCACAATAAGTTTCTTTCTTTGTTTTGCTTTGTTTTTTTTTTTTTTTTCCTTTCCAAACTCCTTCACTCAGCATATAATAATCTCTTCTTTTACATCCTAGGAGAATGTGCTTGTATTCCAGCCTACACTCTCTCCCACTTCACTCGCTCAATGGATGCTTACAAAATGCCTATGGTTCCTAGAGCACTATGAAAACATACATATCACATTCTAACAAGGAAGCAGATGGGAATTCAAAATTGCAATGTAAAGAGAGCAGTGCTGTATCACTTATATGCTGGCAGTGGAAACACAGAGGTGGATTCCGCTCAGGAAGTTCAGGAAAGATTTTGCAGAGGAGATGGCATTTGACCCATGACTTGATTATAGGAGTTCTCCAGACTGAGAAGTTGGGTGAGGTGGTGAAGGTGGAAGGGGCTCTGTGTTCTAGACGTTTCAGGCAAAAAAGAGCAGCATTAGCAAAAGCATGACGGAGTGAGGATACTTGACTTATTTGGAAAGCTTCAAGTCTTTGTAGCTGGAGCTCCTCTGGAAGGTCTAAAGCTAAGTTGAAGTGTAAGTCCAAGGTCAACTTGTGAAAGTCCTTATATGACATACTGTTATGGGCCAAATTCTGTTCCTCCCCCGGCCCTACACCTATATGTTGAAATCCTAACCCCCAGAACCTCAGCATGTGATAGTATTTGAAGATAGGATCTTAACAGAGGTAATTAAGTTAAAATAAGGCCTTTCAAGGTCCCTAATGCAATAGGACTGGTGTCCTTATAAGAGGAGGAAATTAGGACACAGACATGCACAGAGAGAAGGCCATGTGATGACACAGGGAGAAGTGGCTATCTACAAGATGAGGATAGAGGTCCTCAGAAGAAACCAACTCTGCTGAGACCTTAATCTCGGACTTCTAGCCGCTGGAAGCGTGCAAATGTGATTTCTGTTGTTTGAGCCACCCCGTCCATGGTCCTTCGTTACGAAAGCCTTAGCTGACAACTACGTATACCAAAGGGTAGGAATGGAAGGGATGGATTCTAAAGACATTTTGGAGTCAGAATCCAGGAGGCTTGGGGAGTGAGGCAAGGGAGGGTGAGGGAGAGGACAAAGCCAAGGAAGACTCAAGTTTTGAGCTCCGTCTCCTGGGTGGGTGGATGGTGGGGCTGGTAACTGTGAGATGTGGTAGAGGAGGAGAAGGCTGCACTGCCCGGTGATCATCTCACATGTGTATCTTACCCCTCTGCACGCCTGGAAGTCTCTAGGGCAGGGGACTTCATAGTGAAGGCCAAGGTACTATATTGCTTTTAAAATCTGTGTGGGTTAAAGGGGACTTGATTGACTTATTTCGTTTTATCACTGGTGTTATTAATTATTTGATTGACATTCACAGTATCCCAGACAACTCTGGCCAAAAGCTTACAAATGAAAAATAATTGCCCTGTGCTACGTTCCCCAGAGAATATAAAATGTGTAGTATTTCCACCCTCAGGTCATTTTGGTGGAACCCGATGGCCGAATTACCCCAGCAGGGGTCTCTGGACAAACAAAGCATACTTCTGCATTATCTCTTTGAAAGTAGACTGGGACGTAACCTCTGCCAGCTCTTTGTTTTTCTCTGAGCCATTCTATTCATGCCAATCCAATAGAGAAAATGATAAAATGTAATTGCATTTGAGCGTCAAGAACCTAGTAGGTAAATACATGATAAAGTCAGTGTGGGGCTTTGTCAATGACAGCGTGTGGAAGCAGTCTCGAGTAAGTGCTCGTTTTAAAGAAAGCCTTCTTGAGACTTGGAGCAGAGAAAAACCCATGGTTTAGTCTAGGTACTCACTTGCTTTCATTCCCTCCCATAATTCCGAATTGCATGGGGGCGGGAGAGATGTGATCGTTGTTCAAAGCAGAGCCCCGAGAAAATCCACACGCCTGGGCTGCCGAGAACTTGCTGAAGAGGCAGAGAGACATTTTTAATTGGCTGCATCTCACGGTGAGGCTGGCAATTTGACATAGGAGAGGTTTTCAGAAAATTGCTAAACCCTAGGGAATTGTCCCAGAATAAAAGAAAATCATCCTCCTGTTTATAACACAGAAGCAAACTCCACATTTTGTTGCCATTTCCGGGTTTTCATGAAATGTGTGAAGATTGCAAAGCCCATCGTAGCACAAAAGGACTGACTCTTCAGCAGTTTCATGGGTTTTGATGTTCCTTCCAGAATTTGCTCTCCTGTTGTCTGCTTCCTCTGGAACCTCGTTTCCTTCTCCGTTAGCAGGGAGAAAGCAGCTCAGCAGACTGATTCTGGAAGCCCGCTCTCCTTTGCCTCTTGTTCCTCCTCCTCACGCCTTCCCCAGTTGACAGCAAGATTCATGACATCATTTGCAGTGAGTTTTTCAAAACCGCTCTGTATTTTTTTTTTTTGAAAACTCCCTCTATTCTAAAGAAAATATCCAGAAATACACAAGGTGCCACTAAAACACGTATTTATTGCCTCTCCCACCCCACGTATCAGAAATAATAAGGCATTTGTTACAGGTTAGACTTTTAATACTTTTCTTCCAAAAGTGTTTTCTAACTTTGGGTAAAAACTATGATCACTTCCGAAGAGAAATACTGCCCGACCCCAGCGAGGGGATGATCGGGCAAGGGTTTCCGTCGAGCAGGAGGACGTGGCAAATGCTCGAGGCTGGTGGAAGTATATGGCGCACTTTTCACTCTTTCTTCTCCACTTGTTGTGTTAGGCCTCCAAACCCAATACCTGTAGGGCCAAAATTTTTGGCATAGCAAACTGTGAACGAGAGGGGGGTGAAAGGGAGAGAGAATGGGTTGGTTAGACCATCGTTGCACTTCCTGGGGTCTGGACACCGCCCTTTCACCTGTGAGGGGCATCCTAGCGATACATGTATTCATAAGGCAACTTGGAAGTACATTGAACTACATTGACTCTTGATCTGCTGATAAAAACTGTTCACACTTCTGGGCACTTAGGACTAAGTGTTCGCAGGCATGACTCATTTGAGTCAACATAAAATGGGCCCTGCTTGCCTGCCCAGCCTCGTCCCCTCCTACCTCTGCCTCCTTCCCCACACCCTAGGCACATGGAACTACCCGCAGTCCCTGAAACGAACCGTGGTGCCCTGGCTGGGGTGCCATTGCACGCCCTGCTCCCCGTGCCTGGAATATCCCCCCCGCCAAAGCCCGCATTCACCCTTCAAGACCAGAGGAGGCTTGTCTTCTAAGAAGCCTTGGTAAGACCCCACGCTGCTCACTTGCCTCGGTGTGCTACCGCACTGGGTGCTACTAGAGCTTTCCCCCTGGCAATGCAGTTATCTGTCTACGTGTCGGCCTCCGCTGGCTGCAGCAGCATTTTAGGGTTTTTGGCCTGTGAATGCTGAGGACCCTCCGTGTCCTCCGCTGTTGGGAGAAGGTACCTCCCGTGGGACAGTGTGTTCCTTCGCACTGTGTCTCACCGTGGGCAAAGCTCTGGCACCCTGCGGTCTTGATTGGGAATGGCCTCCCTCTTCCCCTCTCCCATGGCTCCTCTCACCCCATTCCAACACACACACTTGGACACCTTGGGACCCATCATTACGTGCAAGGGTAGGAGGACCCCACCGAGAAACAGTAGGCCCCGGAGAGGCTCTGAGGTTGAGGACACATTGCCTTGGCCCCAGTGCATCCCCTCCTTTCCGTAGCTTCAGAGGAGAGCTAACCTCGCCCATCTCTCCACAAGACCAAGGGATCGTGGAGGCATCTGGGGGTAGAGCTGTGAGGACCAGAAGGAAACGCCAGTTTCTCAGTCCTGTCCCTGCAATCACTAAGTGATACACAACATTAGAAACAGAAACGTCAGGAAGGGAGGAGGGAGAGAGCACGAGTGGGAGTGAGGGAGCGAAAGATATAGATACGTCTCGATAAACTAAAGAGAGGTCAGACTCTCTAAACTAATGACTATTGTGTAGTCTAATGAACTAAAGAGTTCATCCTGCCCCAGTCACCCGTGACTACCACTCAGGTAGACAGAGGGCATTTGAGTTTTCAGAAGGGAATGTGGTGCTGTTTATTGTGGCCTGTGGCCTCTTCCAGGACCGGAGTCAGGACACTGCTTCCTTCTCGTCCTCTCTGCCCTCAAGCACCCAGCTGCCTTGAACCACTGAGCATCTGCAAGCATCTGGTCCCCCCTCCAACATGCTGCAATGGAGAGGACCAAAGCTGGGTCGGGGGGTGGTTTTGCTCTCCATCCTGAGAGCCCAAACTCTGCTCGGCCTGAGCAGCCATGCCTCCTGGCAAGCACAGGCCTCTTGGCTGGACGCAACTTACCAAACTCTAAGGGTACCCTCCCTGGGAAAACATCTCAAGAGAGTCCCCAAAACCACTCACCTTTGCAGTACAGTTCCCCATCTTTGTCAGTGACGTTCGTGGACTCTAGACTCTTCCCACAGATGGCGCAACGAAAACAGGTCTTGTGCCAAGGCTGAGGGGTGCAGGAGAGCGGGAGAGCTGCATTAGTATGGGGGCAGCGTTTCTGTTTCCATGGTAAATCTCACCAGCAGCGTATGAAGGAGTGCCACTGTCTTAACCACTCACGTATCTAATTGACCCCAGAATAATTTTTCCAGGAGACCGGACAAAATGAGATGCTATGGATTTGGCCAGCAATTCTCAGAATCCCTACAAATAAATTGGTCAAAGTGATCACCATATGTATTCCTTCAGAACAGACTAAATAGAAAAGGGCTTCCCCCTTCTAGAAAATCAAGGAATAAGGTAGAGAGAAAGGAACTCGGACTTGGGGCACTGAATATATTCATTTATACTGAATATAAAGTTAAAGAAGAAAAGAAGTGAAGAAAGAAGGCAATTAGCCAGGTAATTCAGCTTTGCTAGAACTCTGTGTATTTCTCACGGAAGAGAGTCGCATGGCTTGGATTGTCACAAGATGGTCTCCTTCCGTACGCCGGCCTGTCCACCAGGCATGGCCTGGGGGTTCTCATACATCTTCATGTAGCCGGTCATAGGCTGGAGACTGCCCTCATATTTGAAGTCAGGCACTGTCCACGGCTCTTATTTCCACCCCACTCCACTTCAGTATAAGCAGACTTTTCTTTTCCTTCATTGGACCCAAACCCTTTGGTGAATACCCTGAAACCAGAGCTTGTAGAGCAAGTGTGCGGTACTGTCTCGGGCATTGGGTGACCCCCAATTGCCAAGAGGCTTGTGAGCAAGGATGCTTCTCGCTGCTGTGAGGTGTCTGCTCTACCCATCACTGGTGATCGAGTTATGCAGTGGTGACAGGCTCACAGGGCTGACACCTTTCTAGAAGGATTTTGGACACTGAAGGAAGAGAGGCTCGTGAACCTTTGTATCTCTGAGCTTCTAGCTAGGTGCCTCCCGCCTAGTGGACTGAGGCTTGTTGCATTGAATTGCACCAGTTCTAGCTTCCAAGGGCTCTGCCGAGTGGCAGCCACAGCCCAGGAAAGTGGGTGAGGTTGGGTGGCTCCTCACGTGGGTCTTGGGAGCAAAGGAGGATAAGGGGCCTGGCTCCCACCTGCCCGCAGTTCCTACTCTCCTCTCTCATTTCCTCCGGACTGATCCTGTGCAGATGAGCAAGGCCCATTTGGCTTACATGGCAGCCCTTACCTTGCCACCTCCCATCACCTTCTCGGCAGCATAGACTGACTTTCCGCACCGGGGGCACTTCTCCGACTCTCCGAACTTCGCAGTGAACTTGGAAGGGTTGCTGGTGGTGGCTGAGCGTGCAGCCTTTGGGGACCTGGTGGGAACAGACAAATGAGTGAAACTTATAGACCTTGTTGGCCAAGAGGACTTAGCTGTGTGACCTTGAGCGAGTTATTTAACTTCTCTGAGCTTCAGACTCCTCATCTGGAAGAGGGGGCTAATCATGGTGCCTCCCTCACGGAATTGTTGAGAGGGGTTGATGAGGGGACATGAGGAAAGCACTTAGAAGTCTGAGTGTCTCCTGGCATGGAGTAAGAGCTAACAAACCTAGCTGTCATTGGCTTAAATCTTTCCTTTCTGTCGCAAAGCCTTTAGCAAGTGTTCTATGTGTGTTGGCTTGTGTTGTTGTCGTGTTAGTATTGTGGCTAGTGTTTAGATTTTCTGTACCATCTCCAAGCCTACCAGTCTGCTCTGCGGAGTGAGTTGTGAAGATACCATAGAGCAAGATGGGATCTCAATAGCTGATAGTAAACCACAGTCCAATAGACTGACGCATTCTTGTCACAGTTCAGGTTGTCCTCCTGCCTCAAAAGGTCGCTTGTCCCCGTGTGAGCAACATCTAAGACAGAAGCACAGGAATCCCCCCCTCGTGTCCATCTCTGTTGGTGTTTCCTTGTACGTTTACCGCTCGCATCTCATCATAACCTCTAAGATAGGCAGGGCTAGTTGGAGGAGAGCAAGGGTTGGAGGGGAACCTGCCCACGGTCAGGCAGCTCATGGCTGGTGGAGCTGGGACCAAACCCCAGGTCTGTGGACTCTTGTCCCTCTTGGCTCAGTGTCACAAGGAAGCCCTAAAAGAGAAGAGTGGGCTTCGGGCAATGCGTGGCCAAGAACACGGTCGGTATCTTTCTTCACTAAACAGTGTCTGGTTGGGATTGAGTAATGAGAAAAATTCAAATGACTTATCATACATCCTTGCATCATTTTCCCGGGCTCTACCATGGGCTACTCTCTTTGGAAGGGGCCAGATGACTCGTTAGATGGTTTAACTGCTGCTCTCTGGGGGAGGCCCTCCATGGGCCACTGCCTCGTGTGGGCCTTTCTGTCTAGCCCCACTGTGGAGCTGAGCCCGGATACCAGCTGGCCAGACAGCACTGGGGGCAAGTGGCTGTCAGTCTGTACTCAGTTCCAGGCTGGAAGTCAGCGCGATCATCAAGACAGTAGCCCAGCCTGGTGGATGGAGGTTGTACGGCGTTCTAGCCCAGCTTCCTTGATCGTGCTCGGGGAACGTCAGCATGGTGTTGTCAGGGGGCAGCTAGGGAAGCCCACAGAACAGTCATCATTGATTGTTTACTCCTGAGGCCCATGGCCCTCCCTGCAGACCCACCCTCCCTGTGATGTGGACATGAGTCATCTCACAACCCGAGGGAAGAAATCTTTTAGTGACAAGCCCACAGCAAATAGCCACTGCTTCCCTGCCATATTTATGTGATTTACACAGAAGCGCTCAAAGGGGGAGAAAAGAGACTCCATGCAGTTTTAGCAAAGGTTAAACAATGGAAAATCTGTACTTTCTGGGTTTTCTCTTGATGTGCAAACCAAGAGCCATGGTGTAAAAGTAATTGCCCTTTAGAAAGGCAGATAATTTGAAGACAGTCTTGGAAGAGATGACACATTGTTAAAACTTGGTCAGACTGAGGATTCCTATTGTTGGCAAGTCAACAATAGAGTCCATTCTCCCACTTCCAGAAAACGTTGCTATGGGAACAGAATGAACTGTCCCGATAGCTGGGGCTCTACTGGGCTGGGAGAAGCAGGGCAGTAACTCACTGTTGGAACTGGAGGCCCAGATGTTCGCCTGTGTCCGTGCTGAGGCAGCCGGCGCCTTGTCCGTACCCGATCCCCTTGGGGCCATACCTGCGCCCATAGCAGGTCTTACAGTAGATCTCCGACTCGTGAGCTGCAACCGTGGTGCTGTCCAGAGCCTTCCTGCAGGCCACTGCCGAGGAAGGGAGGGTCAGGGGGCTGGGGCCATGGTTCCTCCCCCATCCGAAGCCCGGATGCCATGCTCAGAGCCAAGACACCCAGCAAGAGGGGTTCTCTGGCCAAGAGCACAACTTTGACTCCTGACCAGAGCATTCTGAGGTGTGGATTCCACGGCACCCACCCCGGATTTCACAGGTGAGGAAACTAGGAAGCAGGAAAGGGACAGCTAGAAAGAGGCGGAGGCCAGGAGCAGAACCAGCTGTGTGGTCTTGGACCAGCTAAGAATATTGTCCCTGAATCCCAACAACCTGAATCCCTGAGTGTCTCAGCCCACATGACACCAGGAAATTGTTTGTCTGTGTGTGTGCGGGGGTGGGTAGGGGATAAGGCACTGAGGCTGGGGATGAGTTTATTTTCCTTAATCGTATCAGAATCAGGGGTGAACAGTTTCTCTACTTACCATGGCCTCTGAAGAACACCGTGATATGCAAGGAGACGGTTACCACTGAAGCTACTTTTGATCCAGTTTTGGGAGTGGGAGGTGGTGAAGGGGTAGACCTTCGGCTTATGTTGGCTTAAGCCCCCGGTCACTGTATATTACCCAATATAAAGTATCCCCCATAATACAAAGTATATAAGACAAGCCTCCATTTTCCAAAAAGAAGACATATAGAAAAGGGTTTTTTGTGTGTGTGCCAATTTGAAAAAATACACTTTTTACATCTAAAACTAATCATGTACTATATGTTGGCTAATCAAATTCAAATAAAAGAAAATAAACTTTTAAGGATGTAAATGAAATTATTAAAAACCTACTTATGATATTTGATTTAATTATAGAGGTCAATGATATGTCGATTTGGAGAGTTTCCTTTCTCTAACCTCATACAAATTCAGGGAACGACTGTATCCAAATTCTTTCTCTGCATCTTCGCAATCAGCATCTCTCTATCACCAGTGTCTTCTGGAGGCAGCGCACTGAGCTCTCCAGCTCCCCACTTCTGTCTGCGTTTTTGAGGGGTAGCCCTGTTTGTACCGGAGCAAGAGGCTGTCACCTGGAATTTATATCTCAACCAGAACTGCCTATTAGCGTAATATTTGGGCAGCTTTAAAGAATATATAGAGGGGTGCCTGGGTGACGCAGTTGGTTAAGCGTCTGACTCTTGATTTCGGCTCAGGTCATGATCTCAGAGTCGTGGGATCGAGCCCTACATTGGGCTTGGCGCTTGCTGTGGAGTCTGCTGGAGATTGTCTCTCTCTCCCTCTGCCCCTCCCCCCACTCATGCTCTCTCTCTTTCTCTCTCTCTCTCAAAATAAGTAAATAAATAAAATCTTTAAAAATATATTTGTAGGATTTCCATAACTTAATAACTTGCTGCATTGCTTTGTAACGGTGACTCTTAAAGATTGTTTATGGTGGTACTCACTGCTTATAATAGTGCGGTCGTAGCGCCAAGAATGAATAACACACGCGCATTCAATTTATTTGCCTCCTTTTTTGTTTTTAACCAGTTCAAGTGACCTTTATAAGCAATCCAGCTTTGAATGAAGTTGTTGCAGGGTAATATGTCTTCCTCAAATAGTATTTTATTTGAAAATGTGAAGTAATTGAATGTGAGAGCGGGCGAAGACAAGGTCGTGGGTGAGGGGCTGGTGGTTGTGTGGATGGCGAAACGAATGGGAACTCATTAAACAATTATGTCAACGTCGTATGTGTTAAAAAAACTCTCTGTAAAACAAAAAATGAGAGACTCCTATAGCATGAGATGCTTTATAAGGCTTTGAACACAAGGCAAACCCTTTTTAATGAGGAATAATTTGGGGTGAAAAATGCCTTACATTTGAACATATATATTACCTATCTCTACCCTTCTTGTTACTATCAGCTACAAGCCTCCAGAAAAACATCTCCAATATTCATTGATATTCTAGGCTCTGAGTTCCTTGAGGTCAACACTTGTATTTTAATATCCTCAGAACATAGCGTGGGGCCTGGCCCAGAGTTAGTCCTCTGTAAACGTTTGTTGAATAAATGAATGAGTGAGTGGATAAATGCACGCACGCACATGTCAATAATGGCCAGTGACTTGTCCATGATTCTACCCCAGTAAGTTGCGGAGTCATGACTGGTCTCAAGTCCTCTGACCCCTGCTCCAGTCCATCCCTCCAGGACTGTGTATGACCCCTCATTACTGGGCCCTTCCTATGGCCACACCCCGGGTCCTGACCAGCTTTCATACACAGGCTCTGCTCTAGCCACTCACCGTCGTGTACGTGATGTGTGGTCAGTGCAAGACACACACCGATTTCAAACACTAAGTACAAACAAAAAAGAATATAAAATATCCCATGAATAATGTGTATGTTGATTACATGTGGGAATTATAGTTTGGGATATATTGGGTTAAATGTTTTAAAATTAATGTCGCTTCTTTATACCTTTCTAAAAATATGCCTACTAGAAACGTTAAATGTATATATGTAGCTTGCATTCTATTTCTTTTGTTCAACACTGGTAAAGGGGATTAAGATTTGTCTAGAAGTTCGGAGAACACTGGCCGGGGGACAAGCTAAGGTAGGCTTTGCCTATTTATGACAACTACAGGGTGGCCTATAGACAGGCAAGTCCTGGGGTGATAAAATAGAAAAGCAGGCTCCACTCTGGGACCCTTCTGTCCACTACCACAGAAATGTGTGCTGCTCAGATCCTCATCCCACCCACGAGTTGTAAGGAAAATATCAAAGGGTTAAAAGGGATGTACCAGCAAATGCTCACATCTCTTCTACCATGGCTCCATTGAACAGGACATCTTCCTGCTACCTGAGGAAAACAAGACACCCCCGACCATGGCAAGGTTCCCTACCACATCCTGCTCTCTCACTCAGATATTAAAGTTAATCCGAGGAGAATAGAGGCCCGATCGAGAACCCTAGTTTTCATCTTCTGACAACCCGTGTGGTGGGTACCGTCATCTCCATTTTATAGATGGGGAAATTGAGGCTCACAATGGTGAAATCACTTGCCTAAGATCACACAGTTATTATGTGGCAGAGCCCAGATTCAAACCCTAGTCATTTGTACTCTAATTCCAGTGGTCTTTCCATTGTTTCTTGCGCCTACTCCTTTTAAAGAGCACTAACTGTTTTTGGACAAAAGCCAGAAGGTTATAGAAGGGACTCTTGAGCAATGACTCTGGATAATTGTAATAATAATGATGAATCTGATGGATGTGTATGATGACTTAAAAATAATTACCCATTGGGGTGCCTGGGTGGTTCAGTCGGTTAAGTGTCCAGCTCTTGATTTCGGCTCAGGTTATGATCTCAGGGTTGTGGGATTGAGCCCCGCATCAGGATCTGCCGTGCTGGGCATGGAGCTTGCTTAAGATTTGCACTCTCCCTCTCTCTCTGTCCCTCCCCACCTCAAAAAATAAATTACCCATCATTAGAACCCAAAACCTTAGTAATCCACCAACCCAGTTACTCAGAGCTGTGCTTCTCCCTGCTCTTCGATGAGAATTCTGTTTGCCCTGGAAGGTAAGAGATCATGGAAACTCCGGCCACAGGTAAAACATTATTATTTCTGGCAGTTTAAGGACAAAGTGCCTCTATGCTTTAACAGATGGAGCCCAACCCTTGAAGTTCCATGTGAAACCGTTTGGGGCAGTATGATGCCTTGTGGCCACTGGGCTAAATCATGGCAGTGGCGTGGGGGACCAAGTGGGAAGGAGGTCTGCCAAATGTCCAGCAGAGCTAGCCCTTAAGCCAGACCTACTAGACTGAAGCAAGGAAAGTAAGTGGCCAAAAAAAGACTCTTCTCCCAGAACTGGACTAGGCATTGAAAACTCTAGAACGAAGTCATGTTGAAGGGGTGGGACTGAGGGTCTGAAGGTACAGGTTCTACTCCTGGCTCTGCTGTGGGTGCTTAGAGATAAGAACTGATTTGTCCAAAGTCATGGGTCAGGCAAAGCCAGACTTCCAGGTGGACCCCAGGGTTTGTATTCCCCTCAGTTTTGACATTTGTGCACCTGTGTCCAGCAGGTGATGGTCAAGATTCCCTTTGTCAGGCTCCTGGTGCCCAGGCCCCAAACTCTTCCCTTTTGAACGATTACAGAATTGGCATATTTGCCCCTTGCCTGACACAGATTCTTTCTTTTGGAAGGACCAGTTGCAGCTGGCTTCAGTAACACTGGCCAGTGGGAACAACACAGAGCCAGATCCATGCTGGCTGCAGATAAGCGATGGCTTCCTTTCTCTGCCAAGTCACACTTTGTAAATGTTGCTACGAGGTCAAGGTTTTCACCGTGGTGGCAGCTGCAAGCCATCTTGTTCTGACTTTGAGCCGCAGGGTAATGGCCTCTGAGTTGGGCAAGCAGTTGGCGAGAGGGTGCCCAGAAGAAGGCCATCATTTTAGGTAGGGCCCTAAAGTGATATTTCTTTTTTTTTTTTCCAAGTAGGCTCCAATCCCCAGGCCCAATGTGGGGCTTGAATTCATGACCCTGAGATCGAGACCTGAGCTGACATCAAGAGCCAGATGCTTAACCGACTGAGCCACCCAGGTGCCCCCAAAGTGGTCTTTGTATTAAGTGCCCAGGTGCCGCTGCTGCTGTCGGTCCCAGGACCAGAGCCTGAGGACCACCGATATACAGTATCTGTGGCTAAATGTGAACTTTGAAATGGCCTCTGGCTGTGGTGGGGCCCGCATGGTGTTCACCCAACTCACTGCAGTGGAAGCAGGTCTTGTGGAAACTCCTTCCGTTGCACTGGATTTCTTCTGCGTGGTAGACTGTCTTTTCGCAGGCGCCGCATTTTGCTCCACCGCCCCAGTTCGGCATCTTGAAGACCCTCTGACCAAAGTCAAGTCTAACAGGATATAAAGCAAATACCCTAAATGTAGGTAATCTCAGGAGTGAGCCACTGCCTGGTAATACTGTGGCCTCAAGACCAGGATCCAGCCCCAGTGTGTTTGGTGGCTTGTTCATTCATTCATTCATGCATGCATGCATTCATCCATTTGTTCAGCAAATAGTTAATGTGTGTATATCACTGAATAAGCTTGGAAACTCAGATGGCTTTGAGCAATTCACTTTACTACTTTAGGACTCACTTTCTTCTGTTAAATTTCAGTAGCACCTGCCCTTATGTACCTCACAAGGTTCTTAGAAGTAATAGATGATCTAATTTTGTGTATATAAAATTATATATAAATATTAAATATGTTTTTGCATCTAAGGTTTTAAACATTCCATCACAAGTGGGGATAATCTTTCAAGAGAGATTTGTCCTTTCTAAAATATAGATCCTTTACGTCTCTGGTTAAGTTAATTCTGAGATAACATATGATTTTTGGTGCTATTGTAAATGGAATGGATTCCCTAATTTCTCCTTCTTCGGTCTCATTATTCGTGTATAGAAATGCAACTGATTTCTGAGCATCGATTTTGTATCCCACCACATTACTGAATTGCTCTATAACTTCTAGTAGTTTGGGGGTGAAGTCTTTTGGGTTTTCCGTATAGAGAATCATGTCATCTGCGAAGAGAGACAGTTTGACTTCTTTGCCGATTTGAATACATTTTATCCCTTTTTGTTGTCTGATTCCTGTTGCAAGGACTTCTAGTACTATGTTGAATAATAGTGGCGAGAGTGGGCATCCTTGTCAAGTTCCTGATCTTAAGGGAAAGGCTTCCAGCTTTTCCCCATTGAGAATGATATTCGCTGTAGGCTTTTCATAGATGGTTTTTATGAAATTGAGGAACGTACCCTCTATACGTACACTCTGAAGTGTTTTAATCAGGAAAGGATGCTGTATTTTGTCAAATGCTTTTTCTGCATCAATTGAGAGGATCATATGGTTCTTGACTCTTTTCTTGTTGATATGATCTATCACACTGATCGATTTGTGAATGTTGAACCACCCTTGCATCCCAGGGATGAATCCCACTTGGTCATGATGGATAATCCTTTTAATGTACTGTTGAATCCTATTAGCTAGGATCTTGTTGAGAGTTTTGATGTCCATACTCATCAGGGATATCGGTCTGTAATTCTCCTTTTTGATGGGGTCTTTGCCTGGTTTGGGGATCAAGGTAATACTGGCCTCATAGAATGAGTATGGTAGTTTTCCTTCTGTTTCTATTTTTTGAAACAGCTTCAGGAGAATAGGTATTATTTCTTCTTTGAATGTTTGGCAGACATTGAAGAAGACACAAAAAGATGGAAAAATATTCCATGCTCATGGATTGGAAGAATAAACATAGTTAAAAATGTCTATGCTACCTTAGAGCAATCTACACTTTCAATGCCATCCCAATCAAAAATACCAATGACATTTCCCTTTTCAGAGAACTGGAACAAATAGCCCCTTAAATTTGTGGAACCGTGAAAAGGCCTCGAATCGCCAAGGAATTGTTGAAAAGAAAACAAAGCTGGGGCATCACACTGCCGGATTTCGAGCTGTACTCACTAAGCTGTGATCACAAAAAGACAAAGCAATATGGTACCGGCGCCAAAAACAGACACATAGACCAATGGAATGGTGAATAGAGAACCCAGAAATGGATCCTCAGCTCTTTAAAGTAACTAATTCCTTGATAAAGCAGGAAAAAAACATCCAGTGGAAAAGACAGTCTCTTCAATAAATGGTGATGGGAAACTGGACAGCTATATGCAAAAGAATGAAACTTGACCACCCTCACACCATACACAAAGATAAAACCTCAAATGGATGAAAGACCCCATGTGAGACAGGAATCCATCAAAATCTAGAGGAGAACATAGGCAGCAACCTCTTTGACATCAGCCAGCGCAACTTTTTTTCATGACACATCTCCAAAGGCAGCATGATTCAAAGAAAAATGAACTTGTGGGACTTCTACAAGATAAAAACCTTCTTGCACAGCCAAGGAAACAGTCAAAAACTAGCAGGCAGCCCATGGAATGGGAGAAGATATTTATAAATGACACTACAGATAAAAGACTGGTATCCAAGATCTACAAAGAACTTTCAAACTCAATACATGGGAAACAAATAATCAAATCAAAAATGGGCAGAAGATATGAACAGACACTTTCCAAAGATATAGGCTACAAATGGCTAACAGACACATGAAAAATGTTCAAAATCATTAGCCATCAGGGAAATTCAAATCAAAACCACCTTGAGATACTCACCTTACGCCAGTTAGAATGGCAAAATTGGGACAAGGCAGGAAACAACAAATGTTGGAGAGGATGGGAGAAAGGGGATCCCTTCATGATTGTAAAACAAGGGAATGTAGGTTGGTACAGCCACTTTGGAAAACAAAGTGTGGAGGTCCCTTTAAAAAAGTAATAATTGAGCTACACTATGATCCAGCAATTGCACTATTGGGTATTTATCCCAAAGATACAGATGTAGTGAAGAGAAGGGCACCCCAATGTTCATAGCGGCATTGTCCACAATAGCTAAACTCTGGAAGGAGCCGAGATGCCCTTCAACAGATGACTGTATTAAGAAGATGTGGTCCATATATACAATGGAATATTACTCAGCCATCAGAAAGAACGATTTCTCAACATTTGCAGCAACATGGACGGGACTGGAGGAGATAATGCTAAGCGAAATAAGTCAAGCAGAGAAAGACAATTATCATATGGTTTCAGTCATTTATGGAACATAAGAAGTAGGAAGATCAGTAGGAGAAGAAAGGGAAGAAGAAAGGGGGGGTAAACCGAAGGGGGAATGAACCATGAGAGACTATGAACTCTGGGAAACAAACTGAGGGCTTTAGAGGGGAGGGGGGTGGGGGATTGGGATAGGCTGGTGATGGGTATTAAGGAGGGCACGTATTGCATGGTGTGCTGGGTGTTATATGCAGGTAATGAATCATGGAACTTTACATCAAAAACTTGGGATGTACTGTACGGTGACTAACATAGTAAACATTTATTATTTAAAAAAAAAAGAAGTGGGGACAATCTATGAAAATGGCATCTCTTCTTACCTAGCTCAGTGCTTCTCAGATCACATCAGATCCGGCTCTTCTGCAGATGCCGTTTGGTAGAAGTGGGCGAGGCAGGAAATTCTGCATTTCTAACGGTCTCCAGGCAGTGCTGATGCTACTCATAGGGGACCACCCTTTAGGTAGCAAAGCCTTAGTTAATCTTGCTGATAAAACATCTGTAGATAAAATCTCCTGGTCGGATGTATTCCTCCCATCCCTTAGATCCAGGCAATAAGCTGTAATGGCACTACAGTACTCAGTAGTCTGGAAACCTGCCTCCTGCTCTCAGCACTACTGCCTCTGGCCGTGGGCAGTGAGATGGACTTGCATGGCTTCTCTTCTGTCTGTCTTCCCACCTGTACTGTGAAGAGAGTCATTCCTTCTCTTGTGTGTATAGAGGAGCAAATGACTCCATGTGCAGGAAGGTACTTGGCAGAGCCCACAGTGCCAGGTGTGATCATAGGAGCCAGGAGATGATGCTGTGTGTCCTCCCACGCCCTTCCAGGACATTCTGCTGCAAGGAGCGGCTAATAGTCACAGCCCCAGGCCCTCATTGTCTCCTCACGATAGCATTTGTGTGAGAGATACCAGACAAGTAGGGGCATCAAAAAACAACTTTCCCTTTCTTTTTGCGCCTCTGCGTAAGTATGAATCCAGTTGTCAGTTTTCCCAGAGCAGAACTAAAATCAGCCATTGATACTGTGTGAAATTTCTGAAATCGTGCCAGCTCCAGGGGGCCGAATTTTCTCTGAGATCCTTTGGTTTCTAAGAAGCCTGGTATGTCATCTCGTCACTGACACTGAGCACTATCAGTCCCTTCCAAGTGGCTGCTTCTGAGCTTCTTTTTCCCTTCTGGGAAGCCAGTCACCTTCTTATAATAGTTGGCGATTAACACTAAGCCCTCCTGGGTCAACTGGTCCGGCTTGTGCCTTCCAGCCTCATAACAAAGTCAGGTTTTGCTAAGAAACAGAAGGTAAATAGCAAACAGACCACTGAACCTGATACCAGAACCGAAGGGAACATCTCTACCTCAGTGTCCCTGTAAAGAGCTTTCCCACTAATAAAAACAGTGTGAGATTAGCCAGGAACATCCTATCCTTCCTCTCATAGAAGCAGGCTCTGCTTTTTATTCAGTAAAATTTTAGAAAATACACTTTTAACTTTTTTTTTAAAGGAAACATTTAGTGCATCTATTTCTATAGTTTAGGTTGTTTAGTCTGGAAGAAAGAATAACGGATTTCGAAATGAAAGGCTCAGGATCCAGTCTACATGCATTTATTTACCATGCATTTATTACCTACCTATCATGTGTCAAGCACTGTACTAGGTACTTGGTGATGGATCAAGGGGAAGGAAACTTATAAAAATAAGTAATTTGTGTCACCTAGAATGAGAAGTCCACATTCTAGAAGAAGAGGCAGGAACCAGAATACTCCACACCAAAGAAGAACCTTATGAGCGTAACGTGCAAACTCAAAGGAGAGTATGGTTACCCACGTTTAGACTGGGGAAGAAAGCAGTGGTTGCTGGAGGGTTACAGATGGCATATCCAAATGAGGTTTTGCATGGTGAATAGGAGTTTACCAGATAGAGAAAAGGAGGAAGGACGTTTCAGGAAGAGAAAAAAGCACACAGAAAGGCATATCTTAATACCTCCTAAAAGAGCCCAAATTGTTTATTTTTGGCTCCATTGAAAATTTTAGGTCTCTACGGTTGGAATAGATATTCAAGATTGACGACCACCACCCCCCCGATTTACAAACCAGTAAGGCAAAAGAAGTAAATGTTTGGGAGTATTTTCTTAGCTAATTTCTTTTGCTAAGATTCACCCTTCTCTGATTAAACATGATACGTTCTTTGGAAAAGAGTAGAATAACATAATTTTGTTCAAGTTCATTTTGATCCTGGATTGTAACATAACATAGAAGAGAAATGTAATATGTATCTGGAATAGGACAGTGACACTTGTGAAATTAATGAGATGGAAAATCTCAATGAAAACAAGCCTAGGTCAAATTTCTTATCTCAGATCTTTGGTGGGGATCTCATTGGCATGTTCTGCAAGTTAATGGTAGCCAGAGATGGCCCTTGGGAGGATGTGTGCGTGTGCATTCAGCAATTGCCTACAAATGATACTTTTCAAAGTGAGGATAAGATTACAGATAGGTGGTGGGGCGCCTGGGTGGCACAGCGGTTAAGCGTCTGCCTTCGGCTCAGGGCGTGATCCCGGTGTTATGGGATCGAGCCCCACATCAGACTCCTCTGCAGGGAGCCTGCCTTCTCCTCTCCCACTCCCCCTGCTTGTGTTCCCTCTCTCACTGGCTGTCTCTATCTCTGTCGAATAAATAAATAAAATCTTTAAAAAAAAAAGATTACAGATAATACCTTCTTCACAAGGTAATGGACCCTAGCACAAGTTATTTTTTAAGTGATCATAAAATATCTGACATTCATATATTAGGACTTGAAACCCAGAATAGAAATCTGTAAGCATTTTATTAAACAGGTGCTGAGAGTTCCATTTTTAAAGTTGGAAATGTAGCTATGGAGGCTAATCACAGAAGATGTCTCTGATTTCTTCTTCCAATGCTCAAGGGCCAAAAGGCAGAGGGTGTTGTAAAACATCCTGAATTGGAAGACATGGTTTCTGATCTTGACCTGGAGACCTTGAACTCGGGTGAAATATGATGGAATTGAAAGCAGTATTGAGAAGCTAGTCACAGGCAAGGCATCGTTACCCCCTTTACTCAGGTTATTCAAATAGCACCAATCTACTAATTAAATCACCGTGATTTGAAAGCACATTTAAGTCCTGGCTCACGTACATAACCTTTTCCACCTCCGGCATTGCTCTGGAATTCCTGTGTCTCAACACTCCTCTAGCCAGGCGCAGAATGTGAGTTTATACTGGCAAGATACCAAGGGATGGGTCATTTGTTTATCAGCGTTGCCTGGCACAGGCAAGGGTCATTGAAGGTAGGATGCCAAATATAGGCCTGCCCGTCACTCAGCCCCATCCGCCACCTGGGTCACAGTCTCCATCACATCACCTGGCATTACTCCCCGGGGCGAGTCCTGGAGATGGCTGCGTTGTCACTGATGAAGTCGAGGGTCAGGATAGAAATGAGGGACAATCTGGGGTTCCTGAAGATAAGACAAGACTGCAGGCTTCACTACGTCAACTAGGAAGAGGGTGGGCTCCAGACTTTTGGATACCCAGATCCCAGTGAGAGACTACCTGTGTCAATTTCTTCGCGAATTATACTGTGGGAACAGTTATACGGGGCATGTGCCATAGTGGGTTCTGGGAAAGGCGCTGGATCAGACGCAGGAGGCCGGCATTCTAGTTCCGTCTCGCCTCCTCAAAGCTGTGTGATCTGGGGAAACCGGCGAAGCTCTCTGAACGTCAGGAACCTTTCTCTAGAATGGGCATGAGAGTCTCATCTGTTCCACTATTGCTGGGAGGATTGAAACAGTTCAAGTACATCAAATTACAAAGTTAAATTTGTAAACCGTTGGGTATTCTAGAATGTGCGAACTAGTTAGATCTGCAATAACTCTGAACTGTCACGGATCAATCTGAACTTTTAAAAGAATAACCGTGCTGTGCGTGTCGGTGCCGTCTTCCTACTCCAACACTCACTGTTTCTCTGCCTGTTGCTTATCAGCTATGGCGCTGAAGGGTGATCCCTTGGGGGAGTTAAAATGGGCGCTGACTGACTCAGTTTCTTCTTTGTAGGGGTCCATGAAAGAATGTGGGGGGGGGACCCTTAGGCCATGACTTTGAGCAGCAGAGACTTTTAGTGACAATGCCATTTTCAGCTCAATGTTGGTTCAAGTGGTCATCCTTTTAGATGCCTGATTCTGCATAGCGAGTTAAATTGTCTACACTGGCTGAGACCAAGATTTTGTATCATAGGAGCATATATCTGGAGTGGAAGCGGTAGTCATTACCAAGCTTAATAATGTTGTTATTGAAGCTGAAGTGTGTGGAGTCCCCTGGGCCAGGCACTGTGGCTTATCTCATTCCGTCTTCACAGACCTTCAAGGTAGACACTATGACAAAAGTTGCCTTTTGTAACTTTTGGGAAAATGGAGTCTTAGGGAAATTATGTTGCCCAGGGTCACATGGCTAGATTGAATTAGGTCTCCGATTGGAAGGCTGTGTTCTTATATTAATATTAGCTACTATTTACTGTTTACCCTGTGTTAGTTGCTTTGTACGTACTGTCTTTAATACAACAGCCCCACAGAGCAAATTTTGTCATCTCCATTTTGCAGATGAGAAAACTGAGACTCAGAGAACTTGAGTGACTTGTCTGAGATCACACAGTAAGTGGCAGAGCTGTAATCCAGACCCAGGTGAAGCTCGTTCTATATCCCATGTCTCTGCTTACAACACGCTGGAGAGAGGATAGGGTCAGCACCTCCATTAACCAAACTCCCAGTCGATGGGAACTGGGATCTGATCGACCCCATTGTCTCTGCATGGGACAGAGAGTACTCATGGGTTGGAGTATCAGGGAACCTGAATTTAATTCAGTAAGTATACGGAGAGAGCTCTTTTGAGGCTGGAGGGTTCCCTTTCACTGTTGACTTTAGCTCAGCTGGGAATGGTTGCCCATGTGACTGCAATGTTGTGAAGCCCCTTCAAGAATCCTTCAAGCCCTGAGACAGATGCAGGGACCTGAACAGTGACTAGAGCCTCACCTTGCAGACATGCTGCCCAGTGACAACCCCCTCTCAAACACTGCCTCCTCGCTACTCCCTTAATCCAGGTGGAAGAGATCATGCAGTGTAGTGCAACAGCATGGGCTTTGGAAAGAACCAGGCCAGGGCTCAAAAAATGCTCTCTGCTGGGCTTTGGGCTAAACGCTTGAAATCTCTGAGCCCAGTGTGTCCTGTCCTCATGCATGGAAAGACAGATGAGAAGGCTTGTCTTCAAAGGTTGTTTCCAGGTTAGATAAGATCATCATAATAGCCAAGGCACTAAATATACAAATGTGTAATACATCACAGGTGTCTAATAATTTTGTTGCTTTCCTTATTACCATTCTTACTGTTATTATTTCATCTTCAGCTTTTAAATCCATTTTCTCAAAACAAGCAAATCTTTCCAGGCTTCTTGTCCGTGGCCCAGACTGTGAACCAGCTCCGTGTCTCAGCCTTTGGAGCGCGTAGTACCGAGGCGCAGATGCAGCCAGGTCAGGAAGAGAGCTCCCTCGGGGTGGGGATCGGGGTGCCTGGTGCCAGAGATGGCATGTCACGCAAAGTCCTAAGCCTGTGCCCCAGGACAGCTGCTTCCTCGCTTTGGCAGCCCTGGTGCCTAACACCAGCTGACCTCGCTGGCGACGGGGACATGGAAGGGGAAGCAGCCAGCCTGAGCAGAGTCCTCATGGCCCAGGGAGAGCATGCCCTTCAGCTCCCCCCATGGCATACTCAAGGTCAGTGGCCTCGTCCTGCGCTTCTGAACAGATGAACGAAGTCCCCTATCCAGAGGCCCTTCCACAAAGCCTGGGAAGCCGAAGTTGCTTATTCCCAGCACAGAAATAAGCCCGAGTGTTGGCTCTCGTCCCTTAAAACTCCAGGTAGACATACCTGCCCGCCAAACCACAGCTGTGACACGCGGGTTACATTGCACCTTTCCTGAAATTATCTTGAAGTGTGGCCGAATTTTACTTTCAGAAACTCACTTTGTTCTGTGTTGGCCCTTACCATGTGTTTTTCAAGAGCACGCTGCGCCCTGGTTTAGATCCTGGCTCTGCCACTTTCTCGCCACGTGACCCTGAGTAATTACACTGCTTCCTTGAGCTTTCGTTTCTTCCTCTGAAGAATGCCCTCTCATGGGACAGTCAAATAAGCGAAGATTGTCCCACGCCAGCACAGGGCAGTAAACAAGCCACAAATTGCGCTCAATCCTTTCCCACGATGAGGTCCACACTGAGGCTCAGAAAGGCTCCCGTGCCCCGTGGCCTTCATGACCATCACTGCCTCCCCTCCTGCTTTGCTTCACTGCAACGAATAACTGCAGCTTTTCACATTCGGAGCCATCACACTTCCCTCTGGCCGCGAAGCCCAAGCCCGGCGCGGTATGTGCAGACATCTGAGCAGCATGCTTACACCTGGAAGTCTGCCTGCCGCGGGAGTTGTGTTGCCTGTGTATTATATTCCCTGTCTGTGCCCCTCCTCTTGTCAAGCAAATTAATCATCTTCTAACCCCCAGGCACCTTGTTATCCACTCTGACCTCTGGACTTTCTTCATTACACTTGTGCTTAGCAGGAAATCCTCCTGCAGCCCACCGGGCTTGGCCCGGGCCTTTTCTCAAAGGCCCCGCATATTTGTACGGTTTTATGCAGCTTTACAAAGTGCTTCCTGTGCTTTATCTCCTTGGATGCTTAACAAATCCCTTTGGCGTACGTGGCCTTAGCTGAATTCGATTGTCCAGAAAATGGAAACTCAGAGAAGTTGAGTGATGTCCAGAGCTAGGGTTTGAACCATCTCAATGACAGATGCTGTTTTCTTCTATTACCTTCTTCAGATTCCTAGGATTTCTGTGTCTGTGTTCTTCCAAGACTCTGTCTCCGGCTCTTTCAGGAGGATTACGGCTATTTGCCTGCTGAGTGATCACGCTCCCTCTTTCCTTCTCTTTCTCTCTGTCTCTGTCTCTCTGTCTATTTGTCTGTCTCCTTCCCCTGCCCCCTGGCCTCTCTCCCCATCTCTAATGGATGGCTTGTGTGCCTGGGCTGCTGAGCACCTGTCTGCCTGGCCAGAGGGAGCACCGGGCCCTGGAGGTAAACTGCCCTCCCTGCCAATACTCAGGCTCATTTTAATGACCAACTCATTCAGAACAGAACCAAAGCCAGGCCAGAGGAATCCCTTATGTTTTCTGGGTCATACAGCAGTTTTATTTACTTTGTGATGAGTTGGAGGTACCCAGCATTGAGATTTTGGCCCCAAAAGTAAACCGAGGACACAGGCTCTCCCTATTTCCCCACCCTTCCCTGCCTCAGTGCTGCCTCTCCCCCCAGCCCAGCCCAGCCCCAACACAGAAGCTGGTCAACACAGGCTCATTCAATTGCATTGAATCGTACTGCAGAAAGGCAAAGCTCCTCAGACCTGTCACCCAACTCCTCCTTCTTGGGGATGTCACTGGCCCAGCGCAGGGATGGGAACAGCAATTTGGGCAGCATCTCCACTCAGACCGTTGCTTAAAACCACTTCTCATTCTCCGTCACACTCATGCCTGTCATTCAAATGCTTAACTGAGACCGGGAGGGAACACTGGGAATCGCCCCTCACCCTCCGCAAGGAGTTCTCCTCCCATTAAATAGAGCTTTTGATGGATTTTTCAGTGTGGCACTGTCTTTTGGGGGTCCTTTTTGGGGGGTTTTGATTAATTTTAAATTATTAGAAGCAAGCCTGTTGCTGAACATCCTTGGAATATAAAATCTATTTTAAACCAGCAAATTTCATTGAGCATTTCCCATGTGCAAGGCAGGGTATGGGGAACTATAGAAATCTGTCATTTGCCCACACCTTTTGAATAGCACAATGCCTTGTATTTTGAGCATTGGAAAGCTGGCTTCAGCTGTATTGTATCTATAACAAACACTTTGTAAGTGTTTAGAAAAATATCACCACTTCCATACTGAGCCTCAGAGAGGAGACCTGAGGGCAAAAAGTTTTCCTGAGTTCCACATCCAGTCATTATGTGGTAGTTCTAGGACTGGTATCGTGTCTTTTGACTAAGACACTAGGAGACATTTCAACATGGAAATAGTCTTAGGCCAAACATTATCCCTTACTCATTTCTCTGTGAGTTTCCCTTGAACCCCCAAATGCTAATCCCCCTTTTAGGAGTTTTTTTTAAACAACTGCTAGGTCCACACCAGCGGGAGCCTCCTCACACACAACCAGCGGGGACACTGGCACCTGGGACGCGAAACACACCCTTACTCTAGGGACCCTTCTGAGTCCCAACCAGCCACCAAGCTAGCCCACCCCCAGCCCAGATGTCTGCTTTGCTCCACGTACCTGCCTGTGTGGTCTCTGTCGGCTCAACTGGGTACAGGGGCTCTTGTCCTCTTTAAATACATGGAGGCCGTCCCCAGCATTGGCCAGTGGAGGGAAGGGCGGGAGGGAGGCCGAGGGGAGAGGGTGAATGAGACATGAGTAACACAACTGCTATCAGAGGTTGAAAATAGCCTGTGACCAAAGCCCTGAGTTTTGTCCCCCCCGCCACGCCAGCTGTGAGGCCCTTAGAGAACAATATGGCTTGGGTTCTGTTGTAATTGCCAATTGCCTGTGGCACTAAGGGATCAATTTGTGGAGTGTGAATTTCTGATCAAATGGTCGGAAGAGGAACAAGAGCAAAGAAGGATTGTATATGGAAAATCATTTTTCCAGGCTCCTACTCCCCTGACCTTCCTGGAAATCAATGCAAGGTACCTGCAAATGAATCATGAGCCATATCTGGGAGCCCTCTGGAACTCCGAGACACAGGTCACAGACACTCATGAAGAGAACTCAGAGCTAAAAATAAGAGTGATGGGTGTCTGAAATGATACTCAGATAATCTCTTCAAAGAAGCTTGGAAGGAAAAAGGTCAGTGAATCATCAGGGTCCCGGCACTCCACAGCCTGCCATCCTACAAAGAAAAGTTTTCTCTCAAAAGTTTTGAATTACCATGTTCATCATCTTTTTCTACCTAAGAATTTAACGTGGCAGTGTGTCGCATTTATGACAAATCTTGAAAAGCCTCTATGAAACCATGTTTTCTTTGGAGGCCTAATTTCTCTTTGCCTGATATGTACATCTTTTTGGCTTCTTCTTTTCATCTTTTTAGCTTTGATCAAGCATCAAGGACACATATGAATTATAGAATTTGATAGGTGACAAGGAATTCAGGATTTAATAGACTAATTCTTCATGTTGTCACTAAGGAAACTGAGGCACCTAACTCAGGCTGGGTTCCAGGCAGTTGGCAGGTTCCAGATTGAAATTCAGGTCATCCATCTCTCAGGCAGAGGCACTTTACACTAGCATTGACCTGGATGTTGAGGTAGGTGTAGGTAGTATCCAACCAAGAGGTGTACGAAATCCAGCCCTTCGAGTCCGCCATATTAGCCCTTCAGTTACATGCTCACAAAGCAGTTGGTTGCGTGATTGAATATTTCACGGTAAAGAAGGTTGGGGTAATTTCGTAAATATGGACACAGCACCACCTCATATGAGATGTCATTGATCTGCATTTATGTGTAAAAGTATTCATCATAGAAATGGAGAAAGACCAAGTACTCTAGAATGTTAAAGTTAGAAGGGACTTTAGAAGTCTTCTAAGATAGCAGCTTACAAACATTTGCAGGTTTTTTTTTTAGAATAATAATAATACTTTTTTCTATTGATAATCTTAAATGGAACATCAGTATATAAAGCAGATAAAAGAAGAACTTCATTGCTTGAAATAAGTAGGTGGTCTTAGAGTCTCACTGACATAACCTTGTCCTGAATTCCCCAAGGGGGCTTCTAAAATACTTCTTTGGTGGGGTGCCTGGGTGGCTCAGTCAGTTGGGCAACTGACTCTTGATTTCAGCTCAGGTCATAATCTTGGGATCCTGGGATTGAACCCCATGACGGGCTCCCCCTTTAGCCGGGGAGTCTGCTTGTTTGCCTCTCCTTCTGCCCCTTCCCCTGCTCGCTCTGTTTCTCTCAAGTGAATAAATACATCTTTAAAAAATTTAATAAAATAAAATAAAAGACTTCTTTGGGGGGTGCCTGGTTGGCTCAGTCAGTAGAGCATGAGACTCTCGATCTTGGGGTTGTGAGTTCAAGCCCCACTTGGGTGTAGAGATTACTTAAAAATAAAATCTAAAATAAATAAATAAATACAAATAAAATACTTCTTTGGGCAAAATTTAAAAGTCACAAGTGTGACCCACCACTTTCATTTTATAGATACAGATATTAAGGTCCAAAGAAGGGAAATGCGATATATGTAGTCAAATTATTTCTAGAGCCAGAAAATCTGGGGTTGAGTCTAATGCTTCTAACCATTAAAGAAAATATTTTTTAATTACATAAATAATCCAGGAATGCATGTTTATTGTGAAACACTAAATAAGAAAGATATATTTAAGGTAAAATGTAAAAGTGCCCTCCCACAATCCTACTTTTTTCCCAGAGTTAATAACTGATAATATTTTTAGTTTTACCTAATTTGAGTCATCTTTTAAAAGGAGATTTTAGCCCATTCACATTTATTGTGATTTTGGGTATATAAGAACTTATCCCCTTGATCTTATTTTATGTTTTATTTTTATAATGTTTCTTTTTTTCTGGCTGTATTCTGTTTTTTCCCATGAGGTGAGAAACTTATAAGAACCTCAGCACACTTTCACTATCACCACCTCACCCTCTCCTTTCACATTGGCCTTGTGCTTACATACCTGCTCACCACATCCCATGTGTAAATCATTTGGGATTTTACTTCCAGGTTGTAATTAGTTTTGTTCATTATGCCTCAGTAGTTGTTTAAACCTAATTATAAATATTACTGCTTTCTTCATTCAACTACTGTTTCTTGTATATTTTTTGTATCTTCCATTTTAATTCTGTGAGTATGTGCGTGATAGAATGCATTCTTGATGAATTCATTGAGGAAATCTGTTGTAAATGAAGTAAATTCTCACATAATTGAAAAGCCCTTTGAATTAGATTGCTAGAACTGCTTTAACAAATACCGTACACTGGGTGGCTTAAACAGCAGAAATTTATTTTTTCACAGTTCTGGAGGCCTGAAGTCCAAGATGAAGGTATCAGCAAGGTTGCATTCTTCTGTGATCTCTCCCTTTGGGTTGTAGATGGTCATCTTCTCCACATGCACCCATGGTCTCACCCCGTGTGTGTCTCTGTCCCAATCTCCTCTTCTTATAAGAACACCAATCATATTTGACTAGGGCCTACTCATATAATCTCGTTTTATTTTTAAAGGCTCTACCTTCAGATATAGTCACATTCTGAGGTACTGGAGGTTGGGACTTCAGCATAGGAATTTAGAGACACAATTCATCCCATAACAATCTTAATTTTGCCTGAATGCAGGTTCAGCCATCTCTAGAGTTGTACTATATGATATAGTAGCCCGTAGTCACATGTGGCTATTTAAATTGAAATTACTTTTTTTTTAAAAGATTTTTAAACAAATTATTCATTTGAGAGAGAGAGAGAGCATGAGTGGGGGGTGGAGGGGAAAGTTGAGAGGGAGAAGCAGACTCTTGCCGAGCAGGGAGCCGGACGTGGGGCTTGATCCCAGGACCCTGGGATCATGACCTGGGCTGAAGGCAGACACTTAACCGACTGAGCCATCCAGGTACCCCTAAATTGAAATTACTTAAAATGAAATTAGCAGTTGAATTCCTCAGTCACAGTATCCATATTCCAAGTGTTCAATACCCATATGTGGCTAGTGCCTACACATCGACAGCATAGATATAGCATGTTTCCATCATTATAGAAGCTCTATTGGAGGGGCGCCTGGGTGGTGCAGTCGTTAAGCATCTGCCTTCGGCTCAGGGCGTGATCCCGGCATTATGGGATCGAGCCCCACATCAGGCTCCTCTGCTATGAGCCTGCTTCTTCCTCTCCCACTCCCCCTGCTTGTGTGTTCCCTCTTTCACTGGCTCTCTCTCTCTGTCAAATAAGTTAATAAAATCTTTAAAAAAAAAAAAGGAAGTTCTATTGGATAGCAGTGCTCTAGAGTTTCTTCATCGGAAAAATGAAGCACATTTCTTTTGGATTCTGTGAAGAATAGATAATATTAAGTATGTGTTAGACATAGCAGGGCGCTCAGTCAATACTAGCTGAATGTTAACTCCTCAGTAAATGTATGGTAATATTAGGACTAGGACCCACTGTTCCCGCCCCATTGTTCCCCCGGAATAACCATAAATGAGTAAGCCATTGCAAAGCATAGGACATGAAGAAGACCAGGCAAGAGAGTGAGGTGAGACAATGGGGGCAATATTAAAACACTACCTTTATACCCCCAATCAGAATGAACATTATCCTATTTAATCCTCTCAAGAACTTTGTAAAGGAGGTGTTGTTATGCCCATCGTCTGAGTGAGGACGGAGGGAGATGCAGCTCATGAAAGCTAAGTGACTGCCCCAACGCTGCACAGTTGAGTCACCAATGAGTCAATGGCAATGTCGGGACTAGAATCTACTGCTTCCTACTCTTCTTTCCTCTAGAATAACTAAAAGCTGGTAAGTCATGGGGAAATACAGATCACACACCCACGTGCACACATACACTTACAAATAAATAAATATGTGTATGTATGCATATGCATATACTTATTTATAAATTATTATGTATATTCCTGTAATAATATGTACCTATGAAACATATTCCCAACTACACACTAAAAGAGATAATAATAAATGTAATGAAAGTTCTCATTCTTTTTCTCATACTCCAGTATTATTTTGCACGTCCCCTGGCCCGCCTTCCCCTTCGGGAGCCCCTGCTCTGAACCATGCCACACAAAGAGAGAATGCGTTGTGGAAGAAATTATGGGCCTGGGAATCTCCGCTTTCATCTGCTTCACCCAAACTACTTTGAAAAGAAACATAATTGGACCATAATGTATTCAATGTCAGCCACATTCTTGGAGCAACTAGGGCTTTTCACTATTTCTATGCACCACTGGTCTGACATTTGTCGTTGGCTCCTATTTCAAAGAACTAATTTTAAACTATCATTCAAAGGCTGCTCCTGGCCATGTGTCCCATCCACGAAAGGCAAAGAAATGGGCAAAGCAACACTTGAGCATGTCAAAATGGTTCTTTTTTTCCTCGAGAGAGGAAAAAAAAACAAATATTACCAACCTCACTGAAATGAAGTGAGATTTAGTGAAACAAATACTTGATTTACTTGCAGCATCCAGACTTTTTTTATTGGTCTTCTTGTTTTTATAGCCATTTATCACTTGCTGATTATAGTGGTAACTGTTCCCTACGTAATACTTGTCAGCTTAAAAGCACTACCATGTGTTTGATTCTCTTGGGGGTGATCTCTTTCCTCCCTCTCTCTCTGTCCCTTTCTCTCTCTCTCTTTCTGTCTCTCTCGCAAGCAGTGGGAGGATAGAGGTATTATTATCCCACTTTCCAGATGAAGACCCCAGCCTGAGGGGTTAGGTTACACAGATAGTATATGGCAAAGTCAGGACCTGAACCAGGTTCTCTACTCTAGAGCCGATGCTCTGAGGGAAATTTTAACTGATGCGGGTGGCTCTGTGTAGTTGGAAGAGAGGACACCGTAGGTCTGAGAATCACCGCAGGTCTGAGCACCTCCATAGCCCAAGTACTGACTCAGCTTCATCCCGCACTGAGAGATTGGCAGGCCTTTACACCAGTGGTCCCTCGGGTTCAGTCGGCGCTGTTCCTATGTGTGTTATTCAGGGAGTACAAAGCCAGAAACAGTACAAGCTCCCGAAGTGGGAATCGCAGGGCCAGCAAATTGACAAACGCGAATCAACTCACAGAGGTTCAGAAGAGGATCAATGGGATTGTCTTCTTAGGAGATATTTCCATGGGCTGAGTAGAGTCTATGACTGTTCACCTGGGTCAACAACAGATATTTAAACAATGCTTTTGAATCCAGCCCCCCCCCTTTTTAAATCTCTGCTCCTCTTCTTGCCCAGGTTCAGATGTTCCTGCCTAGACTTTTTCAGGAGGCTCCAACCACATAGATTTCTCCTCCTCTCTTCCATCTCTCACACTGCTAGCACAATGGTGATGGCACCTCGAACCTGAAGACTGCCGTTAGCGTCCCGTTACGATGAGATCATGTTAAACAATTTTGACATGGCATTCAAGTTTCTTCGTCTTGCCCCAAGTAACTTTCCACCTTTTTCTCCCACCACCTCACTTTCCTTTATCCTATCTTCCAGCCTCTCCAATCTAATCACTGTTCTCCAAAAATAGCCAGCACTTTCATGCCTCTCTGCTTTGCTCATGTTCTATCCTCTGCCTGGAATGTCCTCCGACTCCTTAACCTGCCCCCTCGGGGGGGGGATCTTCCTTATTCTTTCAGAAGCAGGTCAAATGCTGTCTCTTCAGTGCAGGCCTCCACACCCACCCCTTTCCACTCTCTGTGGTGGCCCCGCAAACACTTCACGCTTCTCATTACAAGGAACTCCGGCCGGTTGTTCATGTGTCCTTTTGGCTTATGAGCTGGTGGACTCCTTAAGGGAGCAGAGAGTGTCTTATTTATTTTTGTGTCCTCGGTGTTGGCACCCAGTAGGTGTTTGAAAATATGGGGTTGAATTTATTTATATAATGGTTTTGAGAGATCTCACAAGGGCTAAATTTCTATCCGATCTGGAATAAGCAGCAAAAGAGAAAGCACAAATTCAGCAAGAAGAAATCACTTATTTCCACTTATGTCCACTCCATCTAAAATTTAAAAATAAGGATTGGAGGCATTTTTAGAATAGTTGGAAGCTTTTTATTGACTTTCCCCAAAACGTTTGTGCTGTGCCTAAAGTAGAAACAGCAACGGGTTGGAATGGATAGACGTGGGCTTCTTGCTAGTCTCAACTCTGCTGTTAACTGCTGTGTGCCCTTTGACAGGTCAGTCCCCTTTCTGACTTCTTTATTTGTGAAATGTTTATGCTGAACAAAATGACTTTCAAGCTATCTTCTAATTCTAAAATTTGATGATTCTTATTTTCTAGTTAAGAAAACCAAGTCTTTATTTCCCTTTGAGTGTGAGGGTTCCTTAGCAATAAGAGGAGATATTCCATGTTGTCATAAAAACACTTTTACCTGACTCTGGCCCCATTACATAAAATTTAGATATTAGAAATAATCCAAAATAGGGGCACCTGGGTGGCTCAGTCCGTCAAGAATCCACCTCTGGATTTAAGCTCAGGTCATGATCTCAGGGTTCTGGGATCGAGCCCCAGGTCTGGCTCCACGCGTATCAGGGTGTCTGCTTGAAGACCTTCCTCTGCCCCTCCCTGCACTCACACACACTCTCTCAAATAAATAAACAATTGTTTTAAAAAATAAAAAATAAAAGCAAAAACAACAAATGAAAAACTCCTTACTGCTAAACCATCAGGGTTCCGTCCCTTTAAAGTTGAAAGACCATGCATCAGGCTAAAAGACCTCAGAAAGATGAGCTGACCTAATCTTGGGTTCAGAAAGATGCAGGCGAGAATAAAGTGGTCAAGTCATACATGAAGCTGGTTTGCAGAGGAAGGAGAAGATACTTGGATGTTGAGTTTAGAACTCAGGTTTTTAGGGAAGGCGTTCCTTAATAGGTCACAGGTATAAAGAGATTGGGAAATCTTCAGGATGGGGAGTGCAGTTGTGTCACTGGCTCTTGCTGGATGCTGTGACAATTTCCTTTTGTATAACCTGAAAGTCCCCCAATATCCTGAAATGCTGTTCTACCCATTTTTTAAAATAAGCTTTATTTTTTAAAAATCAATTTTAGGTTTACAGCAAAATTGAGCAGAAGGTACAGAGAGTTCCCATATACCCCCTGCCCCTACACATGCACAGCCTCCCCCAATATCAGTATCCTGCCCCAGAGGGGTACCTTTGTTACAGTGGAACCTACACTGACACATCGTTATCACCCAGATTCCGTAGTTTACATTAGGGTTCACTGTTGGTGTTTTACATTCTCTGAGCTTTGACAAATATGTAATGACCTGTATCCACCATGAAAGAATCATACAGAATAGGTTCAATGCCCTAAAAATTCTCTGTGCTCTGTCTATTCATCTCCCCCTTGTCCCCTAACCTCAGAAAACCACTGATCTTTCTATTGTCTTCATAGGTTTGTTTTAAAGATTTTATTTATTTGAGGGAGAGAGAGAGAGAGAACATGAGCAGGGGGAGGGACAGAGGGACAAGCAGACTTCCCACTCTGAGCAGGGAGAGCCCAATGCAGGACTTGATCCCAGGACCCCGAGATGCACTGAGCCAAAGTCAGACGCTTAACTGACTAAGCCACCCAGGCGCCCCTTTATTGTCTTCATAGTTTTGCCTTTCTGGAACGTCATATAGTTAGAATCATACAGTATGTAGCCTTTCATGATTAGCTTCTTTCACTTAGTAAGATGCAGTCAAGTTTCCTCCATTTCTTTTCATAGCTTGAGAGCTCATTTCTTTTTAGCATCTAACAATACAGATTCAATTATTCATTTTCCTATTGTTTTATGAGTTCTTTGTATATTTTGGATAACAGTCCTTTATCAGATGTCTTTTGCAAATATTTTCTCGCAGTCTGTGGTTTGTCTTCTCATTCTCTTGTCAGCATCTTTCACAGAGCTGTTATTCTCATTTTTCATAGACACACTTAAACAAAATTCTACTTTTAAACTGTTTTAGCGGAAATACCACTTAACCAGAAATTTCTTCCTAGCCTATAGAAATAGGCTTTGTTTTACTTGTATTTCCTTGACTTAGGAATTAATAGAAATAGAATTTAGAGGCATCATCTGGTCAAATTGGAGATATAACTTGCAATATGTGTTTCAAATATCCATTGAGGGGACGTCTTGGGGTTGACTGACTTCAACCCAATTTCTTAAACCAGTTTTTGTCACATCTGAGGTCATTGACCAAAAGATTTCAACTAATGTTCTGTAAACCCACAGGAGATAAAATTTATTTCTTACTGATGAGACATACAGTTACAGCAATGTCTGTCCCCTGAAAGTAGAGGGTGAGAGGCCTTATAAGTGAGAAACAATTTCCTCAGATTTGCTGGAACCTAAGAAACGTCTCCTATTTCCTGGAAGATGGGAGGACTTGGCCTCATGAGTAGCTGAGAGAATGTGGTCAGGGCAATAAGGATCTCTAGTCACAGAATGACATATTGCTGGAGGGGGCCAAGTATATGGTGTGACAACTGTGGATCTTTTTATAGGTGTGGATCCTTTTATAGATGCTGAGACATGGTGTGGGTGGTTGTGTTGTAGTTATTGTTGACTTGTTTGGTGATATTTTAAGTCTATGAATTCCTTCTGTTGGGTTGTCCCCAAACACTAGGATTTGGAAGAGCTCTAAGAACTCTCAGAGGGTATAGAGGCAGTTCAGTGAGACCACAGCACTTGGTGAGCATGAGACCCTGTAATATTTTCAGTCTTCAAAGAAAGAGTGCATTATACATTCCCTGTTGGATGTGTGAAGGCAGAAATCATGGGACCATTCTCAGTAAGAATGTTTTCTTTGTAGATCCTGAGATAGCTGAACATTAAATATCATTTTTTATTCTGGAGACTGAGAAGAAATATTGAACATAAAGATCATGTTTCAGGGGACAAAAAGAATCTTGAAAACATGCCATGTGAGGAACATCTCAAAGAACCAGACACATTTACTCAGAGGAGAGTTGGTGATGGTGGGAATATGAAAATGGATTGTAAATCTTCACATAGCTGATTTATAAGGAAGGAAGAAATTTTGCCCAAGAAAGGGCAAAATTAGGACAAATAAGGGTATACCATGCAGATAGGCTGATATTGTTTTAATGTAAAAGAAAATCTGAGTTATCTGGTAACATAGTGCATCCTTTTTCACTTTATGGCAATAATAGAAAATGGAAGAATTTTACAGCCCGCTGTGGATAAGAGTAGTCCAAGGACTCCTGTATGCCTGAGAACTGAGATATTTAATAACTTGGCCACCTGTGACCCTTTCACAGCACAGTGATTGGGAGGCTCTGTAATAATAGCATCAGTGGTCTCTGAAAAGAGTGAATTCCCATCACAGGAAATCTTTAACAAGAGTTAGGAAGCAACTCAGATGGAGTGTTGTAATGGCAATTTAAAAAAATTATTCGAAATTTGTATACTTTTTATTGTATAGTTTTGTGAATTCTGAAAAATGCGCAGACTCACATAACCACTACCACAATGAAGATACAGAAGAATTCCACCATCCCCCCACCCCATTCTTTTGTGCTTCCCCTTTCTAGTCAGGTCCACCTCCATCCTTAACCAGTGGCAACCACCTATCTATTCTCTATCTCTATAGTTTTGCCCTATTTGAGTATGTCATATAAATGGAATTACACAGTTTCTAGCTTTTAGAGTCAAGTTTCTTTCACTTTGCAGAGTGTACTTGAGATTCATCCATGATTTGATGGATGAATCATCCATCCATCCAACCATTTGATGGATGAATCTTCCATCCATCCAACCATTTGATGGATGAATCATCCATCCATCCAACCATTTGATGGTTGACTCATCCATGGTTTGTTCTTTTTTATTGCTGAATAATATTCCATTGTAGAGATCTACCATAGTGTCCATACATAATAGAAGAATATTTAAGGGACTTCTGGTTTCTAGCACAGCATGTAAGGAGTTTGGAAGTCATCACTTCATTCTAACAGCAAGTAAAAAGAACAAACTGAAAATCCACAACTTTTCTTAGATCCATTAGAGAATCGAGATCATAGGACAAACTGCTGCCCCCAGAACTGGAGACCCAGTCAGGTGGATAGAGAGAATCACAATTTACTGGAAGAGAAACATCCATGTAAACCAGTACTGGGTTTCCTTTACCCAGTATATCATGTCCAGCTTTCAAGAAAAAATTAGAAGACATTTCAATAGGCAAAAAAGTGAGTTTGAAGAGTCAAATATGGCAAGGGTGTTGGAATTATCTGTCCAGGAATTTAAAATAACTATGGTAAATATGCTAAGAGCTTTCATGGAAAAAGTAAACAATATGCAAGAACAGATAGATAGTACAAGCAGGGAGATGGAAATGCTTTTTTTTTTCATTTTTAAAAATTTAAATTCAGTTAATTAACATATAGAGTATTATTAGTTCCAGAGTAGAGTTTGGTGATTCATCAGTCTTCTGTAATACCCAATGCTCATTACGTCATGTGCCCTCCTTAATATCCATCACCCAGGTACTCCATCCCCTATTCCCCTTCCCTCCAGTAACCCTCAGTGTGTTTCCTGTGATTAAGAGTCTCTTGTGGTTTGTTTCTCTGATTTTGTCTTGTTTTATTTTTTCCTCCCTTCCCCTATGCTCCTTTGTTTTGTCTCCTAAATTCCACATATGAGTGAAATCATACAATAATTGTCTTTCTCCATTTGACTTATTTTGCTTAGCATAATACCGACTAGTTCCATCCACATCATTGCAAATGGCAAGATTTCGTTTTCTTTGATGGCTGAGTAATATATATATATATATATATATATATATATATATATAC